>NC_047662.1:53144381-53466600 GCF_011762505.2 Arvicanthis niloticus
ATTCATGCATACACCTATATACGTATTAATATACATATTATACTCAACTAGGGCTGAAACACAAACAGAAAATGACTAGAAAATGAATTAGAAAGTAATTATACTAAAGAGTGAGGTGATGGATACTTTTAAAATACCACTAGGAGCTTCCTCTTTCACTCCTTTAGATTGGGTCTTACTCTCCAGCCCAGGATGACCTGTAACTTGTGGTGGCCTTGCCTCAGGGTCCCAAGTCTGGGACTATAGGCATTTCCCATTATGATGGGATACGTTCATTAATTTTTAAACTTCAGCAAAATGATTACAAATGAAATTTGAAAACCACAATTAACACTTTTTTTTTAAAGGGGGAGGGAGATAGAGAAAATAAAGGTAAGGTCCAGAAAATCTGGGTAGAATCTATTTGATTTTTGATTGTTTTGAGACAGAGTCTTCATGTAAAGCATAGGCTGTGTTGGAACTAAGAGTTCTTTCTGCTTCAGCCTACTGAGTACTAACGTGCTCAGCTTGCCCTTTCTGGTGTCATATAGAAATGTGATATTTGTAGCCAGTTAATTTCTCCAAATATCTGTATGAAAGAGGCTAGGATATTACACGTCATATACTCTAATCTACTTTTAACTGGGGCTCTACCCCTCTGTGATTGTCTAACAGGTTGCCCCTCTGACAGATCAGTCCTGAGTAATGTGTAGAAGATTTCCAGATCTGGATTCCTTTGTGCTTTGGGAGCAAACATTTGAAGAAAAAAAAAAGTGCTATCATTTACCTTGGGCTCCCTGATTCTCAAATTTGATGGAGAGGGAATTTAATATATTCACAATGTTTGTTTCTCAACAATCAAAACTGTACTCAAACCACTTTAGAGGAAGTGTTATAATGAGACATCACAATCTGCAAGGGTAAAAATGACATAAATCTTGCAAACATTTGGTAATGTGTCATGAGAGGAATGTTCCTACTTCTTGCTTACTAGTCCCACTTTCAGCAGGGCAGTCCACGGAGAGGATTAGCCCTGAGGACCAAAATGTTGGTCCAGGCACATGCTGGGTCCTATTCCATAAGGATGCTTAAAGTGATGGGAGGGCCATGGATACAAACTGCACTTAAAACTGCATTTCTTAACTTCCTTATAAACAAGATATAATGTTCCAGTTGAGAAAGTAACACGTAGATACTGCATTCAGTGTGATCAAAACCATTACATGTCTGTCTCCACATGAAATGTATGCATAAATATATACTCCGGGAGGATGGGAGGAAAAGCAAGGTGCTGACGATAGCTCATTATGGAAGACATAACTTTTTTTTATATTCTTATGCTTTTGAAGTTTCCTGCAATGCCCTATATATTCTTTAATAAGAAATTCTTAAAACTAATATGTCAACTCAGAAAGTAAAAAGAAAAAGAAAAAAATACGGGAAATACATACTTGAATTGCTATGGCAAGGTCTCTGGTACTGAGCCGCCCATCCCTGCATTTCTTGTCTTAGTGTCTTTCCCCAGGTCTGGGTCCTGCTGTGTTTTTCATCTAACTCAGTGTTATGACTCTTGAAATAATAAAAACATGTTTTTATGGGGTGTTTTAGAATGTTCAAAGGGAAATCACAGTATCACACCTGTCAACATATTCTATGTTCTGGCAGAGGGGAAAGTACTGGGCTTTGGAGCTCAAGAGGCTTGAGTTTGAATCTTAGCTTGGTTTCATTTTCTTTAGAAGAGGTCTCACAATTCCACCTAATAGTTATAATAACTGTACCTAATGCATTTGGGAAATAACTTACCCAGTACCTGGACTTTAAGAACATCTTTTTCTTTTCCTTTGCAATTAACATTTTTAAAATTACATTTGTTTTGTGTGTGTGTGTGTGTGTGTGTGTGTGTGCGCGCGCGCGCCCACAAGCATGCTTGCATGCCTCAGCACGTGTGTAGAATTCAGAGAACAACTTATGAGAGCTGTTCTCTCCTTCCATCATGTGGGTACCAGGGATTAAACTTAGGCTGTCAGGTTTTAGGGCAAACATCTCTACCCACTGAATGATGTTTCTGACTGCTTTTTGCAAATGTAAACATTAAAAAGTAAAACTGTATACAAAACTAAAATGCTCTGGAAAAAAAAAGGATAACAAATTACTATCGAAGATAGTATGTATCCATTTGTATGCTGGGGGTGGGAGATGTCTCTAAACAATACCTGCTGTGAATGAAATGCAGACCTTACAGTGAAGTCTTGCAGGAGGGGGGAATATTATTCTTTATCAGAGATAGCACATTTTGCTGTTATGCTCGGGCTTCAGAGGATTTGGTGAGCAAGATTGCTAAAAGATCATGAGGCAAGTACTTAAAAATAAAGAAATAATTATATTTTATAAAAGAGCAGATCAAGATTTAGTATCATTTGCTTCTATCAGAAAAGGCACTCCCAATAGCCTGTCCCCGTTCTCCAGTCAACTCAGTTCCTGAGTCCTATCCTTCCACTCTGCAGCGAGCAGTGCAGACCACACCCTCAGGGCCCTCCTTACTGCATAAGTGGATTTCAAAGGCTATTCTGTGAGTCTGATGAGCTTGTCTGTGCTGAGCAGTCACACTGCTGGATATTTGTGTTACCAATCTCCTATTGTGTCTGATGCT
This sequence comes from Arvicanthis niloticus, assembly GCF_011762505.2. NCBI lineage: Eukaryota > Metazoa > Chordata > Mammalia > Rodentia > Muridae > Arvicanthis > Arvicanthis niloticus. The sequence goes on from NC_047662.1 coordinate 53,147,011, forward strand.
TCAATGAATACTTTAGATGCGGTTTTGCACATATGTCCAAATATACATTTATGGCTTACATATGCATATGTGTATAATTTTATGCAGAAATATTTAATACTTATGGCGTAAATATTGTATGTAACTTTATACACACACACAGTGTTGTTCTGGGAAAAGTCTAAACCACTGATAGTCTTCCAATGCCCTGGGAGGGGCCAGTTTTCCATATGAATATGTTTGTCAACATCATGTTAAGATACTTTTTGATCTTTGTTAATCTGGTAGGGAAAAACCTTTCATTTACATGGCTCTATATCTCATCAGTTAGAAGTCTTTTGAATGTCTTCTTTGTCTTTCTTTCTGTCTCTTCTTGTAGTTATTTGATTATTGGTATTTCTGTTTCTGACTTTAAAAAAGCTGATTTTAAGTATTTTGGTTCCCTTTTAACAAGCGCTACAAACATTTTCTTTACATTAAATTTTTCTTTGCTCCTGGTATTTTTCCCCTTGTTTATAACTTTTTTGATATTTTTAGGTCAGAACTTGTCAGTTTTTTCTTTGATGGATGTTAGGAGAATATATATATATATATAAATAAATATAAATATATATATAAATATTATATATATAAATATATAAATATATATATAAATATATAAATATATATATATATTTCAGAGAAGTCCTTCTCTCTCAAATATTATAAACAAAACTGTACCATGGATTTTAAATATGTACAGGTTAACTCTTTTAACTTTTTTGTTTGTTTGTTTTGGTCCCAGATGAAATTTAGATTTGTTGAAGAAATATTTTTCCAGATGGCTACTTGGTATACTCTAGTGAATACTGGCTTTTTCTTTCTGGATACCACTCTACTCATAGACTAAACACTATATATATTTGGGCCTTCTGTTGGCTTAAATAAAAATGGTTCATATATTTGAAAGCTTGGTCCACAGTTGGCAAAACTGGTTGGGAAGTATTAGGACTGTGGCTCTGATGGAGGAGGTGTGTCTCATGGGTTGGGTCTTGAGGTTTCAAAAGTCCACACCATTAGAGCACTGTTCGCTCTCGCTCTCTCTCTCTCTCTCTCTCTCTCTCTCTCTCTCTCTCTCTCTCATACACATGTTGACAATAGCTGCCTAGGAAAGTGTTTAAAATTAATCTCGAATAAGGGTAAAATAAATTTTGCTCCACATCAGACACCGACTTGTGAGGAAGCAAGAATGGCAAGAGAGTTCTACAGAATTGTCTGTCTCTTGCTTATGGTGACAGTTTCAAGATCTGTGGTATTAGGAAAGCTCATGGGCCTCTATGCCAAGGAGAGTTTTATTAAGTAAATATTTTGAAATTTAGACATCAGTTAATACTGTCTAGACATCAGCTGTGAAACAAGTGCTTTGCCTCATGAAGCCGCTAACTTGTTTTTTTTTTTTCAATTTCCTGTATCTACCATTTCTCTGAAAGATGGACCATAATCACCATGCCTTCCCCCAAACCCTTGCTTTCTGTTCTCTGCTAATAAGACAAATTCATACTTAAGTAGCAACAACTACTAGTATCTTCTATATTTCTCCACAGAGTCTTTACTGTCTTAACAAAGGACGATTTGGGCTATTGCACAGTTTCATGCCACAGAAAAACACAGGAACTCCAGGTTCCAGGTGGCTGGGTGTGAGTCATGTTTCTATAACACTTGGCTGAGTTGCCTTCAAAAAGTTACCTTATAAGTCTATTTTGTCTTCTCTGTCTCAATCACTTAAACAAGAGGCTTTCCTTGATAGAGTTAGTGTGAAGCTAAAATGAGATGCTACACATAAAAGAATTCTTAAACCACTCTAGTAAAGGCTCAGCTCTTCTGTGTTTGTTCTTTTCAAGCACCTCTTCCTAAACTGCTGCCAGACTGGCCTGTGGTGGAGTCTATGGAGGTATTTCTTTGATTAATTATTGATATAGGAGGGCTTAGCCCATTGTGGGTGATACAACTTTTGGATAGATGGTCCAAGGCTGCATAAGAAAGCAGGTTGAGCAAGACACCAAAAGCAAGCCAGTAAACAGCATTCTTCCATGGTCCCTGCTTCAGTCCTTACTTCTAGGTTCTTGTCTTAAAATCCTGCCCTGACTTCCATCTATGATGGATTGTGATGTAGAAGTGTAAGCTGAAATAAGCCCTATCCTCCTCAAGTTACTTTTGCTCAAGGTTCTCTGTCACAGCAACAGAGACCCTAACTGAGACAGCTACCCAGTTATAGTCTGAGGTAGTAGGAAGAACATGGAAGTCTCACCACGCCAGCATTGGAGTGTTGTACTAGACAAGGTAACCTCAAATTTCTCATCTTAGTTGCCCTGTCTATAAAATGCTGACCTCACAGGAGTGGAAAGAAGACAACGCACATAGACATGGAGCTTTGCTAACCAAAAGACATTGAACATATGTTAATTGTTAGACTTAAACATTTTTGTTCTGGTGGTAGATCATTGTTATGTTCTTGGTTATAGGTACATATTCATTTACAGAATGAAATGGATACAAGATTCATTTGAGACATAAAAATGAACAATAAATGTAACTTGTTATTACATGGTTCTATTTTAATAGAATTTTAGTCTAAAGAAATCAAGAGTTCTTAACTAAGAAGGATTGGAGGAGAAAAATGGTTATGAGCTTTTTATGCACCTTAAATTGATTTTTAATTAATTAACAAAGGAAAATATGCATATTTTATCTCCTACCATAATTCAAAAGTGTTTTCTCCTTTGCATTATAATTTCATGTTATGATTCCAATCTGCACTTCAGGAAAAAAATATGGGAAATACCATTTTTTATATGCTAGTCCCAACCCATGACATGAGGAGCTATAGTCCTTAGGACCCAGAAAACTCTCTTTCTCTTTTTTAAGGGGCAAGTGGAATCTCACTATGTAGTTCTGGGTGCCTAGAACTCTCTATGTAGATCAGGCTGGCCTTGAACTTACAAGATTCAGCTGCCTCTGCCACTCAAGTGCTGAGATTAAAGTCATGCACCACCACATGAAGCCTTTTGAAAAACTCTTATGGTATACTGTATGTTTTAAAAGAAGTCCTTTATTAAGAAGATGCACCTTGAAAACCTCCGTAATCTGCCATGGCAGCAAGTTTTGCTTAGTCTGAGTACTGGGAGGTCTAGTGGACTCAACCTTCTAGTGCCCACCCCCACCCAGAGTGGCTTCTCCTAGAGCCTTCTTATCTCTCTCCTTTCAGGAGCCTGGGGTAAAAACAGGCCATTATTGATGTCTCTCCTTTTTTTCCACCCAGATCAGATGCACCTGCAAATCTTATTAATTCTATCTTTAAAATATTCTCAGAGTCCAAGAGCTTCGTACTGTTTCCCCTGACCCTGTCCCCAGGTCAATGCATAGACAACTCATCTGGGTGCCTGCCATAGCACCCTGCCACACTCTGCCCAATTCTGCTTTCTCAGTTTCATCTATTGGTCCCTAGCTTCCTAACTCACTTATGTTTGGTTGTGTTAGGTTTCCTGCCCCACCAGGATGGAAATTCTTATCTTTTGCATTTGCCTTGGTACTTCTTTGTCTCTAATGGGGTTGGGGGGGGGGGCTGACATGTTTAAGATACCCATTCCATTCATCATGCTTTGCTTCGTTGTCTCCCATATCCCAGCCCCAGAACCTATTTCAACAAAGCCCTCCATGATTTTCTACTAACAAACAGGCTTCAGGAAGCTTTCCTCTGCTCAGAGATTCACTTTCAGGAAATGTTGACACAGGCTTACAAGCTTCGTATTCCTAAGGGCTTAACTCCATCACTCCATCTTCATTACTTGTTCAACTTTGCCCCCCCCATCTTCCTTCTCTCTCTCTCTCTCTCTCTCTCTCTCTCTCTCTCTCTCTCTCTCTCTCTCTCCCTCCCTCCCTCCCTCCCTTTCTCCCTCCTTCTCTCTCCCCCTCCCTCTTCCTTTCCCCCTCCCTCTTTCTCTTAGTCCTTACCTTCCTTCCTCACTCCCACTATGCTGGTTTGGCTGACCTTTCTGCCCACCTGTCATCCGGTCCCACACCATCAGGGCCTTGGCCTAATGTCAAAGGGCTGGTGGGCCTTGTTCCCCCCTTGCATGCTATCCTACCCTTACTGCTCCGTGGATTCACATACACAGGAATCCCTGTCTTACACTGCCTGCCTTTCACAACTGACTGTGTTGTTTGTTCTCGATCTTCCTCTTTGGAATAAAGTTTTTATAAGATGATGATTTCTAAATCAGGTTTATATCCTCTTCTAGGTGCTGAGAATGGTTTGGGGCACACAGCTGATACTCAAGAGCAAGCAGGTAAATGAGGTTTGCTTTAGTGGGGATAGAAACCCACAGCAGCAGCTCATCAGTGAGAGTGGACCACACTGTGTGACCTGCTCTCCCAGGTTGAGCATCCTATCCCCCACATTCTAACAGTCCTGCACGGTATAGCCAATGGTCATGTACACATGTCAAAATATAAACCTTCTCTTTAGGGAAGAGCACAGCTTTCCCCCATTCCTGATTTTTAAGGGAAGGGAAACAGATTTTTCCCATTAAGATACATTTATTTTATAGGTAATTTTTTCCAGATCTGCCTTGCCCATGTTTTTTTTTTTTTCCATGCCGAAAAGTTTAGTATTAGTGCCAGAGGCAACACATGTTCTGCTCTAGGCTGGCATCTATTTGTAGTTCATTATCAGAAGATGTTACCAATGATGCCTTGGCCTGCACATTATCCTACTCCCTCCTGACCACCTGCTGGCAGAGTGGGCACAGTAGCTAATGCCATTCCTACTCAGAGGGAGTTGAGGCCTTGCAAAAGTTGGTAATAGAGGAACCCTTTGACTTGATTTCCTGTTTTATTATTATTTTTAAACCGACAAAAAAAAATCTTATTTTATTGCAAGCAATCCCAAACCCCTAAACAGAAAAGTGTGTGCCACTGTTCTTTGAAACAAGCTTCGGTTTTGGACACACTGTTGGGAGGTTGACCATCTATCTGCTTCCTGCTGCAGTTGAGATCTTAGAAACTGCTAAGGATAAACAGATCAAACCATCCTGCAATTCTAGTTCCTAAGAAAGCACAAGATTTATAAAAAGTATAATTTAGCCTTAAATTTTTACCCTGTACTAACACTAGTTTTCAAGCCTTTTTCCAGCTTGCTTCTGAGAAGTACCAGCAGCTCAGTTAGGCGCCTTCCATCCCATGTCAATGGACACTGATTTTCTCCTTGGCTGCTAGGTGTTAGACTGAACCATCTCTTACCAAGTAGGTCTGTCTCCCCAAACTGCCTCTAGATTCTAGTCTTTTTGCTGTAGAATTTACATACAATGTCATCCACTTATCCAAAGACATAAACACTACATGATGTAAAGTTTACTCTCTGATCTATGTCCAAAACAGATACAGGTCACTTTGTATTCTGTGTCCTCAGAACCGAGTCCACTGTCTATGATCTAAGCAGAGGACCGTGGTCCCTCTTTGGCCCTTTCTCTTCTGTATCCAATATCATTAATTATAGTGTTGAATATAAGATAGCCAAAAGGCTTCTTATTTAAATTCTCCTTTATATTTACAAATTACCTCTCCCCCATTCCCTTCCATTCAACTGCTGTTAGTGTTCTCCGAGTTGTTCCTGACCTAAATGCTTCTTTTCCACACTGTTCTTCCATTTTTCCACATTCCTAATTCCTTCAGAGGATTGCTGTCCCTGCTGCCCCCAGGCTCTTCCTAGGTGCACTGCCACTGACCCCATTTCTACACTTTCATCCTCTCTAAAGCACTGGAGAAGGGCCCATCATACCATCTTTCAAGCCTGGGCCACCAGGTCACCTGGAAAATCCAGCCATCACTCTTTCTGCCGTATTGCAGGCATGAATAGAGGCCATAGTTGTGTGCTCACACCATTTTTCGCCCCGCTATCTCCAAAATACGAAGAAATATTTGGGGAATTGCTCACTGTTGAATCATTTCCAACCATAGAGATTTCAGAAGCCCTTTTTTTTTTTTTTTTTTTTCTGATCAAGTATTCTCTGACTGCTGAAAAAAGAGCCAAAGGATCCTCTCTCTCCATTCCGTCCTTTTCTCTATTCCCTTCCCTTTCTAACCCTTCTCACAGAGCCCCCATGGCCTCTAGCGCTGATCTGTTATGGGGCCCTTCTTACTATACCTTTGAGGGGTCACTTTTTCTATCTTATGTACAAGGCATATACTTTTTAAAAATCTCTCATCAAGTTTCTAGAGAAAATGAAACCTTTTGCTATTAAGAATAGACATAAGCAGATGCTCTTAGAACACGATGGGAATAGCATTCCATGCAATCCACTCCAGCAACCCACAAAATTAATAGCCCAGTCCTTAGCATGTCATTACACCGCCATAATCTAGTACCTACACTCAATCATTTCCATATCTGGTGTAGTTTGACTATGCATAGGAGTGGCTTGGATATGGGTTCTTGGATATGTGCTCCAGCTTATGCTATAGATATAACAGGGCAGCAAGGGTGTGGGGTGGGGATCTGGGCCTATTGTTGGAGCCTGCATAGCCAGGGACAAGGCTTAGGTGTGAACTCATATGCACGGAGCATGGTAAGTAACCGGCGCCTGATCTCAGCCATACTCACTCGGTGAGGTGGGGGAGGCTGCACCTCCTTCTGTTGATGTGGTTGGAGGCTTGGTGTCTGGCATGGGCAGAGGCACAGGCCTGGCCATCGGTGGTGGCGGTGGCGGCGGCAACATTGGGGTGGGAAGGAATGGGTTGTGCACCTTGCCTTGACTGCTTCCATTGGGCTGCAAGGGTTCAGAGAAAACACATACAAGAAAAAGAATAAACAGATGTCAGCCATCAGCTACTTCCGAAAAGGAGAGGTTCATTAGGTACCTGTCATGCCGATCACTAATATTTAGGACATTGGAAACACATCGATTGTTTGTTCCCCAGGGTGTCATGTCCAGAGCACTCTGGTCTTGTGTCTACCTGAATAACTACCTCTTGCTCAGTGCTGTATCAGCTGCCGGTGCCACCAATGTTCTCAAAATTCCTAAAGGCTTGTTTAGGAATCTCCATGCTTAAAGACTGAGGTATTATCTCAGCATGTTTGTTTATATAAGTAAAATGATGATTCCCTACGTATGTATATAAAAATATATAAAAGGGTATTTTTCATTTCCTAAAGTTGATTTTATAATACAGTTAGTAAATGTATTCAATGAATACAGACATTCTCTTGCACATATCATCTGGCACAGAAACTTTAATATTTACCTATCAGATTTTTGCTTTTATTCTTCATATATATATATATATATATATATATATATATATATATATATATATTCGCTATATATCACACTTCTGATCTGCCTTATACCAGCAGATGCCATGGGACTTGTACTTCTCTGGCTGCCCTGATGTTAGAACAGCCAAATATCAGCTTTCAAACAAAAGCAAGTTTCAGAAGAGAACATGCCACATTTCTTTTCAAGGTCTTCAAAACAGCTTTATTAAGAAACTTGTCTAAAACCCTGTAAAATTTTGATCAAAATGTAAAACAGAGTATTTGACAGTTATATGAGATGATGTCATGACTAGTAAAAAAAAAAAAAACACTGGATATTCAGAAGTCAAACTTGGTGCTTGTGATCGGCTCAGGTTTTTGAGGTTTCCTGTGACTTTCCATCCTGAGTTACAGTGAGTAACAGCCTGCATGTAGACTGCAGCCCCAACCCAAAAGTCAGTCAAAGGAGATCCCATTGTCCTGGCTTTTAAGAATAAACTCAGTTCTGCAGAGGCAGGTACACCCCTCCATTAGCATTTGCGGTATTTTTAGTGTTTTTTTCCTCAGATTCTGTCTGGTGATCAGAAGGCTACACACCCTCACAGCATCCTTGCCTGTGTATTATTTGAGTAGACTGAGCATCCATAAGTGAACATTTTAGAATAAGCCAAGCAAATGAATATACAAGCAAAATGGAAAAAAGGCACCATATTGATTTGTTGTCTAGACAGAAGTGTATCTGTGAACATATCACCAGACATTAGTCAAAGCTGCCCATTTTGGCTCAGATCTGCAGAATCAGGTCTTTTTGCAGGGGAGAAAAAACAGTGACAGAGGACTGTGACATAACATCCTAAACCAGGCAATAATAATTATGGCTAATCTGTGGTTTCATGCATAGATATTATGAGAAAAGGAAATCAAATATGGCTTTCTGCTGGTCTTAATTTATTACTATTGTTGCCATTGGCCTTGGGATACAGTCATTCATTGTAAACTATAGCTTTTATATTTGTTATAAAATTTGCGATTTTATAAAATAACTTTTACTATTGGAATGCTATTTCAAATTGTGATTATTTGGTTTATTTGAGAAAAATGAAAACATTCATTTATAGTTATTGAACGTGGCTTAGTTTTATATGTAGATGAGTGGAAAAGATAACTACTTGCAGAAATAACAAACTATAGTAAACTTTGCTTCTAGCATCTTGAGTTCAAGTAGTGGTCAACTTGATCTAAAGTGTTAGAAGACTGTATTTTTTTTTTTAAACATCAACTTGGTTGATCTGAAACATCTGTCTCCCTCTGCTCTTTACCTCTCTTTACTACCCTGAACCATTATTTAAAATTATTTGGTCTTTCTATTTTGTTAACTGTATGATCCTGGGGTTAGAATGCAGGAGGTGGAACTGGGAAGGTTACATGGTTCATGCTCCAGACAATTTATATCCATAAGCTTGACAGTCGCAAACTTAACACAAACACTGTTTTTAAACCCCGGCCAATCCTTCTTACAGCAAGTTCACTTTCCCATAATCTAGAATAAATATGACGTTTGCCTGCAGTCAGTCAGCATGACATTACAACACAAAGTCACATGGTCATCATGGGTCTTCTTGTTATTTTCACACTTGCTTAGAATTTCTAAAGCAATAGGAAGAAAAAAAATGATTTCCTTACATTGAGGAACCCCACCTGTCCAGCTTGCTGACCAGCATCAGGGCAGACAAGTTGGACAAACTCTTTCAGCGTCTCCTGAGGGTGGTAACGGATAGCTGGGTGTGAGAAGTAAGGCCCAGGCTGCTGGATGATGGGTGATGTTGGAAAGTGGAGAGTCGATGGCGTCGCATGCGGACTTGCTGCAAGAGACAAAACAAAACAGCAACCATCAGGGTTATGGAGAAAAAGACCTGCTTTGCCACAGCTGAACCCCTCAGCCTCCTCTGTTCATTTCTTCTTCTGGCCCAGTTCATCGTGCTTGCTCACAGGACAGGATGTAGCACACTGGGCAGTTCTGATGGATTTTCTCCTTTAAGGCTCTAAGACAAACATGGAGGTTAGAGGAGGATAGAATTTCTAGCTGCCTCTCCATGTTCAGTGGACGTGAGTTATAAAGGCATTAATAATCCTTGTTGAAGATGAAGATTATTCATTACCTTAAGAGCCTTTTTAATGAAGCAAGCAATAAAAAATGTATTTGGTAGATTAGACCTGATTTAACCGACATTACATTTGACAAATTCTACTTTGCACATATGGATCCCCTTTCATGCTGAGCTCCCCATAGATAATAATTCATTGTTAAAGCTCTTATACTCCTTTCAAGGAAATTTCTAGGGACTAATTCAGGACTAGAGCTTTTTTTTTCTGAAGTCTGTAGTAAATGATCACTTAATGAACCCATGCAATTTGGATGCCGTACTTTACAGTGGAAGGTTCATGTTGCATTTTTCTCTGTTGCCCTTTCAAAGCCGAGGCAGCCACAGGCTGAGTAGGCAGGAACTTTGTGAAAGGCTGCTTCTCTGCCATAAATCTGATAACAGAGTCAGACGGCGACGACTCCCTTATATTTGAACCCTGATAATTATCATTTGTACAAGATTACATTAGATTAAAAAAGCTTATGTGAGATGCTTAATAATTTTTCCAGGAATGCTTTTGTTCTTGAATTGGAAGGATGACAGCCAAGACCTGTCAGAGGCTAAAGGCTGTGCGTGAAGGACTGACAACACTCATCCCAAGTCAAGTCATGCCAGAAAAGACTCCAGACAAGGATCCATATGGTTTTCCTTTCCCTCCCTTTGTAATTTAAATCTTTAAACTGCAGGGGCTCCTCCATAGAGAAACATAGAAGTGCCCACAGTTTTAGGGAATATATCTTTCTGAATACCAAGAGTGATGCATAACATTGAAGAGAATCCAAAGTTCAGTATGATCTGCCTTTCTCTCACCATCCCATTGGAATGACTGAGAATGCATGCCTACTGACACTTGGACCTCCTTAGCATTTAGGGTATTTTTTAACCAATAACATAGGGGGCTATGGTTTTGTGGGTCAGAGTGATCCCCATAGATCCTGCAGTAAAAATGCAGGCTGGAGCAGAAACAGGACTCCAACCCAAGCCTTGCAGATAATTAGGGAGAATCATTGCTTTCAGGCCACTTGAATTCATTAAATAAAAATTCACAGGCTCTCATTGTGGGTTCAAGGGACAAAGTTGGGCCAGCCTAGGTAAAGTTTTACCCTTAGTCATTCAACTGATTACATCACAAACATAATGATTGAAATTAGAATTTTCTAGACCCTTCCCTTAGTCTTCTACTTGCTTCCATCTTGGTAGACCAGTTTCCTAGCCACTTAGTCACTCACTGTGATAGACTCAGAACTGAGATATATTTGGTGATTGCACAATAAATGGCTGAGTAAAGGAGTTTAAAAATTAAGAAGAAAACAAGCTGAAAACTTGCCAAGGACAAAATATGGTTTTGCCCCTGATGAAGAGCAAGAGAACATGGAGAAAAATGGTTATAAGTTAAGACTGCATACAATGAGATAGACATTTTGGAATCCATTATGATCTCTGAGTGAAAACTCAGAAGCTAAAGAGTTAAAAGCTGCTGGTTTGCAGAAGCTTTCCCCTGAAAATTGTGCTGCTGGATTTAAAGAATTAAAGGAATCTTTTTTCCTTTTTTTTTTTTTTCCCTTTTCTTCCAGCACAGATGTAGTTGTCTTCATTGGTAGCAAGAAATGCTGACCAGAGACCTGTTTCTGACAGAATCATTTCTAGTTAGCATTGTAGGTGTTATTTCTCAAATGAGAATAGGAATTTACTGAGCTGAACAGAATTATAGACTCAACTGTTGCAGCACATGCAAAACAAAGGTGGCCACCCCACTATCAAGAGCCTCGAGAGACCGACCTTGAGGATAAAGTAGCTTTGCCTATTGGTCTCCCAGAAAGCGATGAGTGGCTTTTAGATAAGAAATGGGGGTAGCCACCAAAGGTATGCTGCCCAAGGAAAAACACAGGCTTGAGCAAAGATTAAGTAGATAAAAGTTAAAGAAACCTGACAGAAGAAATAATTCACCAGTACCATGTGCTCTCTCCATTAATTGTTAACAAACACCATTGAACTTATTTTATTAAAGATGTAAAAGAAAATGATTATCGGTGTAAATTTAGACTTTCATTTCTTTATTACCTTTTAGCAACAGCAATTTACTCATCTCTTATGGTGCAGAATTCAGTGCAGACTGAAGACTATATGGTACTTTATAGAATTAATTCTATAATGACTGATTGATTAGGATCAATTAATTCTTAGTTAATTCTAAGAAGTCAGCTAGCCTGAGATTCTAAATCAGACATCTGCCGAGTCTGCATTTGCAGGGCTGTCTTCTTCAAGCCTCTTTGTTCTTGCTTGGGACAGAAAGTCACCAGTTCACTGTAGAGAGGGAAGCAGATGATTCTAGATCATGACCTTGAATTTCCTCAGAGAAAACCCTGTTATAGACACCACAAACATCTGTTGGTTACCATTACATCCCTGGTGTTTTCTCTGGATAATCTTCCTCTTCTACTGAACACTGAGGAGCATTAAAAATCCAGAGCTAAGATTGAATCAGTGTCTTTTTCTGCTTTTCTTTCTACTTCTTTATTTCTTCCCCTTTCCTTTGGGTTTGATGTTCTTAGTGTACCTAAGTTTTTATCTAAGTTGTCTCATATCATTTTAGGAGGCGTCATTGGGACACAATCAACCAAACAATTAATTCATTAGATGTTCTTTGAGATGGCTAGGGCAAGCTGTGTTGAAGAGAAACTACCATTATGAAGCTGGCATGATGTTAATGGAATACACAGAGTGTTATGAGTCCAAATTTTTGATGAGGAGAAATATCTCTGATGGATGTGTGTGTGAATAGTTGACACAATAAAAAATTATAGTACATTATGTAAATGCATATTTAGATCCTTTAAAATGTGCATTATTTACTTGAGAGTCAATATAGCCTTTTCTCCAGTGGTTATAGTTTATTGCAGAGCATCCATCTGGATCCATGTTGATGTTAATACAATACTGTGAATGAAAAGACACCACCAAATTGGCTGCTTTTGGGGTCTAGTGCTCTCAGTACCCCAGGCCAGGAGCAACACAGCATCTGTTGGGAACACTCCAATCTGAATGGCTCTCACTACTAGTTTAACTGTTAGGTAGCAGCCAACCTGGTTTTGGGCTTTTCGTGGTAATACAAATAGGATGGAGAGGAAAGAAATGGATCTGTGATTGCCCAAACAAGGTCATCACAAACACGTTTAGAGACAGGATTTCCTACGGGAAATATCACTTATGGTCAGGCAGATTAGCCTGGCCACCCTCTTCCCCAGACGCCAGAAATTTCTAATTATATAAAGTTATCTCTTTTAATTTGAAGAAGGAGAAGGCTAAAAGTCCAACATAACTGAACATATGTTTAAGTGAAAAAAAAAAAAAAAGGCTTCCTCCCGTTAAATCAGAGTTGATCAAGACTAGGGAGGAGAAGGCCAAGGTCATTACTGAATAGGGTGACCTGTGATAAGAGCGTGATGCTTGGTGTCACAGCCCAGTGTAAGAGGAAGGCCTCTTAGACACATACTTCAGTAGAGTGCACGTGACCATAAACTACATAAACAGGATGGAACTGGGGGTGGGTGGACAGATCATGTATCTTTATGCTTTATTAAAATCTTAGGAAGAAAGCCACTTCTCACTGTTTCCAAGATCAGCCTTCCAATTCCAAGAACCATGCTATTCTATGCAGCCTTGCCACTGTCCTGACTGATTTATTCCTCATCTGTGAACCACTGTAGTATCTCACAGCTTACATAGAGGAGACATTAGCTCTTGCTTTTTGGTACCAGCCATCAGATCCTAGCCTGTCATAGGAGAGGATTCATAGAAAAAGTGTGCAGAGGTGACACAACCATAAAATCTACTCCTCCTTCAAGTGCTTCAAGATAGAGGCTTCTTCCCTGGTAAGGAAGGGCATGCCCAAGCCCAGAATCTGCCAAGGGTCATATTCTGCACATTAATCATTAGGGGCAACAGGTGAGGTTCCAAGTTGTTTCTTCTGCTGGGCTGTCACAAGGCTGCCTCCCATCTGTCTGCAGGGTCTGGATGAGCTCTTTGTATAGAAAGAGTGGCTTTGAGAACTCCTGACTACTCTTGCTTAAAACATTTTTTCTTTTTCTTTTTTTTTTTTTTTTTGTGCCAAGGCAAAGCTCCAAAAGGAGAAGAAATTATAAGAAAAAAAAAATCGTACTTAAAACCAAAAAGCCCCCAGCAAGGGGAAACGGAAGTTGTATTGTTTGGGTTGTCAACTACTGAGCTTCTTTAGAAATTCTAAACCAACCCTATACAACCCCACTGCAGCCTACCTGAAGCTGAGAAATCTATCTTAATGGCCCACAGCTATAATTGATAAATCATGCATGAATCAGGCCTGCCATTTACGAAAGCTGAGAAGTTTGGAGCTGTGTGATTTATGTTAACAGACACTGGGAGGGAGGAATTGGAACGGCTACTCAGGCACTTAGGAGGCCCAGCCTTTTCTAAGTAACAAAGCATGTGACTCAAAGCAAGCTAAGGCTCTTCAGATTTTTCCAAGACTCTCAGTCCATACCTCGAATGTCATGGAGAAGCATGTGAAAGCCTCACGCTTCCTGATGCTCTGCGAAAGGGCAGCATTTTTGTATGACAGTAAGCTACTGCATTGTTCCAAGATGGAGTTGTTAACTGAGTCTACTTGAATCAAAGCCATCTTTCTGACTACAACACTTGAAGGTCAGGGTGTTTGTCTCTTGGAAAAACAGATCTTGTCTCCAACAAAGAGAGGCCAAAGTTGTTTTACATTCTCATCTTATTAATTTGGTCTGTACAAAATTCATGTTTCTCTTGACTCCACAAAGTTGACCTCTGACCCTTATAGGCAGGCTGAGGCTCCCATGTGACTTCTTCCCCCATATCACACACAAAACCAACCAACCAACCAACCAACCAACCAACCAACCAACCAACCAGTTCATCACAGCTTCTGGAGGAAAATGTTCTGTGAGTTTCAAAAGCTCTGGGTTTTGGTCTACAGCATGAATGGAGACTCCCTGTCTGGAGATCCAACCTTCCTAATGCTGTGACCCTTTAGTACAAGTTCCTCAAATTGTGGTAAATCCCAATCACATAGTTATTTTTGTTGAGACTTCATAACTGTAATTTTGCAAGTGTTATAAAATTATAATGTAAATATTTGTCATGAAGGTTATTTGATATACGAACCTTGTGAAAGGGCCAGTCAATCCCCAAAGTGGTTGAGACTCACAGGTTGAGAAATGCTGGTGGAATGGATATTTTAAAAGTCTGTGGCAATATTCTACGCTATGCTACAGAAGTGGCTACAGACATGCATTAACAAAACTGTGTTCCATAAAATCTTATTTCAAAATATAGGTCAGGCCTGGGTTTGACCTGGTATAGACTCCTGTAGTTCTAGTACCTCTCATTCCCTCTCACCTCCTCAGGGGACCTGTCAGTCACTATTTTCTTTGTCCCTGTTTACAAGCCATTGTGAGGCCCCAGTCTTCTGACACTCCCAAGGCTATCAGAATGGCATCCATGAACCTCCTCTTCACCGTCCATGCCTCTTCTGCACCATTATTTAGCATGCCTTGTCCTGAGCCAGTCACTCCCATCTATGTCATTCCAAGCATATGAATAATAATTCATATAATTCAGCATAGAATAAGACCCAGGGTCTTAGAATAATAGACTTGAGTGTTTGAGGCCCATGCAGTTTGTACCCCAGCACCCCAAATGCAGTAAGAGGATGAAGAAAGGATAGACACACAGACACACGTACAGAAAATCTGGGATCAGGTGGGGTCTGTTATTGCCACAAGCTAGAACTTCAGCCTGTTTGTTAGGTATAGCACATGGGTGGGGGGGGGGTGGTGGAGGCAGGTTAGCTAATCTCAGGAAGAGGTCTCTGTATGCCAGCAGTCTCTGGCTGTACACATCTGGGAGGAGGAAGCCTAGGTTGCTAGTCTTTGCATACACTGACCAGTTCGTCATAAACAGACTTCATAGGGAAACAGTATTTCACACAATGATCCACAAACAGCATCTTGTAATTTTGCTACTCTTTTTTTTGCTACTGCTATATTGTATTACAGAAGAGGATGCTGTCAGGCAAGTAAGAAACTGGAATTCATCTCTGTGGCCTCAGCTCACTACTGGCTGTGCACAGACTGTATCATACATGCAGAGTCGGGGTAGGGGGCAGGAGGTGGAGTCAAAGGTGCCTTTCTCTGTCTGTCTCCACAGAGTATGTGGATATTAAAAGAGCAGCTTCCAGTTCTGACACAACCAAGATAACTGGAAAGACAGGCTCCAGTCAGAGACAGTGAGTGCAGGTAGCACTATAGTTAACCAGATGGTGAGAGACAAGCATAAGAACATAAGCAACAGAAACCAAAGTTACTTGGTATCATCAAAACCCAGTTCTCCCAGCATAGCAAGTCCTAGACACCCCATCACAATGGAAAAGCAGAATTCAGATTTAAAATCACTTCTTATGAGGATGATGATAAATGACTTTAAGAAGGACATAAATAACTCCCTTAAAGAAGGACAGGAGAACACAGGTAAACAGGTAGAAGAAAATACAAAAGTCCTTTAAAGAATTGCAAGCAAACACAACCAAACAGGTGAAGGAATTAAACAAAAACAATCCAGGATCTAAAAACAGAAGTAGAAACAATGAAGAAATCTCAAAGGGAGACTACCCTGGAGGTAGAAAACCTAGGAAAGAGATCAGGAGTCATAGACACAAGCATCACCAACAGAATACAAGAGATAGAAGAGAGAATCTAGTGCGCAGAAGATATCATGGAAAACATTGACACAATTGTCAAAGAAAATGTGAAATGCAAAAAGCTCCTAACACAAAACATCCAAAAAAATCCAGGACACAATGAGAAGACCAAACCTAAGGATAATACGTATAGATGAGAGTGAAGACTCCCAACTTTAAGGGCCAGTAAATATCTTCAACAAAATTATAGAGGAAAACTTTCCTAACCTAAAGAAAGAGATGTCCATGAACATACAAGAAGCCTATACAACTCCAAATAGACTAGACCAGAAAAGAAATTCATCCCGTCACATAATAATCAAAACATCAAATGCACAAAACAAAGAAAAAAAATACTAAAAGCAGTAAGAAAAAAAAGGTAAAGTAACATATAAAGGCAGACATATAAGAATTACACCAGACTTCTCACCAGAAACTATAAAAGGCAGAAGATCCTGGACTGATATCATACAGACCCTAAGAGAACACAAATGCCAGCCCAGACTACTATACCCAGCAAAACTCTCAATTACCATAGATGGAGAAACAAAGATATTCCATGACAAAACTAAATTTACACAATATCTTCTCACAAATCCAACACTTCAAAGGATAATTGATGAAAAACTCCAACACAAGGAGGGAAACTACAACCTAGAAAAAGCAAGAAAGTACTCTTCCAACAACCCCAAATGAAGATAGCTACAAAAACATAATTCCACCTCTAATAACAAAAATAACAGGAAGCAACAATCATTTTTCCTTAATATCTCTTAACATCAATGAACTCAATTCTCCAATAAAAAGACATAGACTATCAGATTGGATATATAAACAGGACCCAGAATTTTGCTACATACAGGAAACGCACCTCAGTGACAAAGACAGACACTACCTCAGAGTAAAAGGATGGAAAACAAGTTTTCAAGCAAATGGTCCCAAGAAGGATGCTGAAGTAGCCATTCTAATATCAAAAAAATTTAACTTTCAACCAAAAGTAAACAAAAAAGATAAGGAAGGACACTTCATACTTATCAAAGGAAAAGTCTACCAAGATGAACTCTCAATTCTGAACATCTATGCTCCAAATGCAAGGGCACACACACACATAAAAGAAACTTTACTAAAGCTCAAAGCACACATTGCACTTCACACAATAATAGTGGGGGATTTCAACACCCCACTCTCAGCAATAGAAAGATCATGGAAATAGAAACTAAACAGAGACACAATGAAACTAACAGACGTTATGAACCAAATGGATTTATCAGATATCTATAGACCATTTCATCCTAAAACAAAAAATTATACCTTTTTCTCAGCACTTCATGGTACCTTCTCCAAAATAGACCATATAATTGGCCACAAAACAGGCTTCAACAGATACAAAAGATTGAAATAATCTCATGCATCCTATCAGATCACCACGGCCTAAGGCTGGTCTATAATAATGAAAAAACAATGGAAAGCCCACATACACGTGGAAACTGAACAACGTTCTGCTCAATGATGACTTGGGCAAGGAAGAAATAAAGAAAGAAATTAAAGACTTTTTAGAATTTAATGAAAATGAGGACACATCATACCAAAACTTGTGGGACTCCATGAAAGCAGTGCTAAGAGGAAAACTCATAGCTCTAAGTGCCTGCAAAAAGAAACTGGAGAGAACATACACTAGCAGCTTGACAGCACACCTGAAAGCTCTAGAACAAAAAGAAGCAAATACACCCATGAGGAGTAGACAGCAGGAAATAATCAAACTTAGGGCTGAAATCAACCAAGTTGTAACAGAAAGAACTATACAAAGAATCGACAAAACCAGGAGCTGAAAAAAAAAAAAGAAAAAATAAAAGAGCAGCTTCATCATGAGTATGACATAAGGGTCTCAGAGCTAACTTTGCAAACAACCAAATACAAATACAATATCAGCAGTGGAGATGCCTTTGATCTTAGAGTCAAATAACTATATTCAGTAACCTGAAAAGTTTCTTTTCTGAAGAAAAGTATTTCCTACTTTTGCCTAAGACTCAGGCTGTGAGACAACCTAGATATTTAGAACTATGTGGCCATCTTGCTGTAGACACGTTCCTACTTAGAACCCAGAGCTTGGGTGTTCTGATTGTTCACACTGGCCTCTTCTCTTGCTATGTAGACACATCTGTCACTCCTACTGCCTTCTGACCTATCCAGATTCTGAGCATGCCTCCTCACATGGGCACAAAGAAAACTTCATCACTCCTGTGAAGGGCCTTAAGGTGTGGCCTAGTCAGACAGTTAACACAGGCTTGCTACAAATGAAGACTTTTCTATGACCAAGGGCATATTTTGGGAAAGCTTTCTATTTAGTCACCTGGGTGTTTAGGTTCTGCTGCTATATGGCTTACAAGGATGCACAATGTCCTTCTCTGGTTCTCTCATTTTGCAACAGAACTTGAACAAAATACTCGATGAGGCCCATTCACTTTAAATTTGAGTGGGTATATGGAATCCAGTGTCAAGAATTATGTTTAAAAACAACTCAGTACAACTGATTCATAGTAATAAAATTAAAATCTAGAAGACTGGAAAACAAAAGAGTACGAGCCATGTAAAAGAACATATTTTAAAAATAAGCTACAAGGAACATCTGGACTGTTGGCTAGCACATGCAGAGTTTTATAGACACGGGGTATTCTGGGTTAAGGTCTGACATAGAGCCCCAGCCTTTATCCTGACAGGGCTTCGGAATTGACCATATTCCCACACTAATTGCATAAGCTACCATGGTGACTGATGTGAAATGTGTTCAAACAGCACCCAACAGCTGTGGCGATCGCAGATATGACGAGTGATAATTTAATAGGCAAAGTTGACAGGAATCCAGTTCTACGGAGGGAACTTAGGCTTCTATTTTATATGCAAGTGAGACTATGAGACAAGAGATGAAGAATGACAAACACATCAAAACAATTTGAGGGGAAAAAAAACCATCCCACCACGGAAGGGATGACTATGTGGTTAACAGGAGCAGGTGGGAATCTTGTGAGGGGCTGCAGAAGACCACTGGAGTGGCAGACTGAGGGTTGCAAGAAAGCTTTAGCAAGCATATCTGTGCAGAAGCTAGGGCTGCATGGATGACAGGTGCAGGGACTTGTGAAGTTTGCAAGTCTTTCTCTTCATTAAATATAAAGCAAGTAAATCATGGCAATGAAAAGCAAGCAAAACCCTCATGCTAGTTGGCCACAAGCTACAGTCATCTGGGAAGAATGAACTTCAGTTGAGAAGATGTTTCCATTGTTCTGCCCCATGGGTAACACTGTGGGACATCTTGATTAGTGATGGATTTGAGAAGGTCCAGCCCACTGTGAGTTATGTCCCCTCTGAGCATCCTGGGATAGTTCCTGCCTCCAGGTTTCTGCTCTTATCTCACACCACCATGGATTATAAGCTCTAAAGTGAAATAAACCCTTTTGTCTCCAAGTTGCTTTTGGTTACCACAGCAATAGGAAGAAAACTAAGGTAATCCTGCAACTGCAAAGTCAAAGGATAATTTTTAGCACTTCTCCAACCATCGGGCTGGACAACATTTTAAGATGGTGCTGTTGAATGTGATCGCTAAAGGTTACTTCCGAATGCCCTCCTGAATGTGAAGTCTCTTCAGTCATCCTGCAGAATTAAAGTATTTCTTCCTGATGTGAGTGAATTTTCTTTAAGAGTTAGTCCAGCATGTAAAGTCTGGTACCATCTGGCTTTAGTATCCACTGTGAGAGGCCAGCCTCTCCTGGTCCTCCTTTCCTTTGGTGGATATGCTCTGTTCTGTGTGGGTTATAGAAGGCAACTGCTATGGATCGAAGGTGCACAAAGTTCTGGATCATCTGCAAAAAGCTACTTAGACTTTCAAAACTGGCACAAGTCCTTTTATAAGTGTGTAATAGCACTAACAAGAAGACTGTTCTTAGGGTAAGAATGAATATACAGATGTTTTTATTCAGCCCACACATCCAACAAACATATTTGAGAACCTACTACGTGCTAAACAGTATGCTAGCTAGACTTGACATATTTATTATCCTCCAGGTAACTCTGGGAGTGAGATACATGAAATGTAATCTAGAGTATTCAGTGGCATTAGGAAACGGAGACTCAAGAGGTGAACTGTTTACAAATGAAGCTGCACATACACCATGGTTTGAATGAGAAACATCCTCCATAGGGTCATGTATTTGAACAGTTGAGTTCTAGCTGGTGGCACTGTCTGAGAAGGTTATAGAACCAACCATAGGAGGTATAGCCTTACTGGAGAAAGTACTTCACTGGAGGAAGACTTTGAGGGTTTATAGCCTTATATCACTCTTGTTTTCTGTGAATATGAAAATGTTACCAGCTAGCTTCTTGCTCCTGCCATGTCTTCCTCTCCACGATGGACTCTATCCATCTGGAGCAAGAATAAGTCCTTTCTTACTCAAGTTGCTTTTGCTTATAGTATTTTTTCACAGCAACAGACAAGGTAATTAATATAAGGTTCACAGCATGAACTGATGATAGTTTTTTCAGCTTGCATTTTACCTGTGCTGCAAGTGCAGAACCTGGTCCTGGGCTGGTGACTATTGCTGCCTGCTGCCTAGCTGCCATCTCTCCCTCCTGTAACAAACAGGTCTGTTTTTTTCCCCTACCCTGCTGTCCTTATCCTTTCTTCTGCAGTGGAGTTCTAGCACTTCTTTGGAGAGCTCTTCTCCCTCAGCCTCAGGTTATATGATTAGCAACCCTGAGACCTGGTTCTGATGGTAGTTTTAGAAGGCAGGCCACACAATGAGCTTATCTTGTTATCGTTCATGTATAAAGGTTGTCTAAAAGGTGAGCAGATGATCCTGATTAGGCCAGTCAAAGCCACAGGCATCTGGTGGTGGGTGCTTTCCTAGATGTAGAATTGTTAAGGTAGTGGAAATTAAGTGTGGAGTTGTTCACATGTTGTGTGGTACAACATGAGGAGTCGTAGCCTGTGAATGGGGCTAGAGGGGGAAGTTATGATCTGTGCACTTGATGTGTGTCCACTCAAAGCCACACCCTCCTAGATTTTTCAGTTGCTTAACCGAATCCATTATCTTTTGTGGCTAGTCAATGGAGGAGTGGTCAAGCAATTTGATTGGAGTTCTCAAAAAGAGCCTTTATCAGCACAGTTCGCTGTCTAGTACTTAACTATAAGTGGTTTTTATTATAGTGCTCAGGAGTCTGGGGGTTTAGGAAGATCTAGTGACATTCCCTAAGAATGGCAAGGTTTTCTAACTATATCAACAGAAGGTGCCCAAGGAACCTGATAATCATAGCCTAAAATCTCCACCGACCACTCAAATAGTGCTGGTACTGTCCTCTGGTTATTTATCACCTCATCACTTATATTACCACAGTTGCAGTGATGTCTGTTCTACTAGGTAGACGGGCAGGGATGGCCTTTTGAGCTTGACCATTTGGGCCTCTATTGTTCGTGGCAGACAAAGGCTTGGCGATTATTTGCTGAATTGACTGTGTATGCCGCAGACCCCAATTAACAAAGATACCTCCCCCTCTAGTGAGAGCCATAGATAAAGAGGGCTCCTCTAGGTGAAGTCTCTGCCATCAAGGGACAGGCTACCTGCTCTTCTGAGGAGTCCACTCTTCTACCACACAATACTGTGTGGCTATGTGTGTTGGGGGTTGTGGGGCACAGGGAACCCAGGTCTGTTCACTTCCCCAAGACCATTTTTCATTTCCAGCTTGCTCTAGGTTACTTCTAGATCATCAGGAGTGGCAGGCAAGTCAGGAGCGAGAGGATGTGAGCCCATTTCAAGAAAACAAACACAGAGCAAAGGAGGCTCTTAGGCAAGGAGGAGTCTGAGAGAAAAAAAATGCTACTTACTGGACACACACTGCAGTCCAAGTCCCTCCTTACAGCACAGGGCAATTCACTCTCCTCACACCAATACTTTCCAATTATGTAAAAGTGGGAAAACAAAGGCCCACTGAGGACAAATGACTTCCACAGGCTTAAATGGAGCCCACATGGCTGGGAAGAACTTGAATTCTATTGTGGCCGAGTACACTGCCAGGCATAGCTCCTTGCTAGTCACTCCCTGCTTCTGTTTAAATTACTTTTTTGGAGGTCAAATAACCGGTTTATTTCCTTTTAGACTTTCTGTTCCAGGCCTCTTATTGAAGGAGAACCAGGGAGCTCTGATGGTCTCACACATGCTTTTCACATAAGAAAACAGAAGTTTTGGGGGGAGCTGCAGAGAGCAACTGACATTTACTATAAAGAAATGGCAAATGACTAATGTAAATTTTCTGTGGAACTATAACGTTAAAAAGCACGTGAGTGCGTGTGGGTGATCAACTGCACCAACACTCCCAACACAAAGGATGAAGCCCTGAAGAGTGACTCTCAGTGTTCTTGCAGCCCTTTGGACAGGACAGCACAGTCCTCCAGAGTGTGTTCCCTTGCTCCGTGCGTGATAGGCTGGACTACTTAAACACTGCAGAAGCTCAGCTCCAGGCAATGCAATGCACTTAACTTGAACATGATTTATGATTCTGTCAATAGGGGAGCCTCAAGCCTGCACTGATGCCTAAATGTGAGCTTCATATTCGAAACAGCAGTTGGGGGAAGGCAGAGAAAGGGAAAGGGGTTGGGGGGAAGAGAACAGGGAGAGACAATTTCACATAAAGAGAAGATACAGGTTCAATTTCAAATTTTTGTTTTTGTGCTGAAAAAAGAAAATTAGTAATGAATGATTCTTAGGCATGGAATCAATGTACGATTAAGCTAAATGAGGAAGAAAGAACTGCTCCGGGACTTATTTGATTATAAAACTAGTTACAGTTGATGCGTCTGGTATCGGTGAGGGGGCTACCACTTATATATGGACATGGCTCCGTGAATCCCTCCTTCTCTCATTTGGTCCCATAGCCCCCGCCACAGGCATATGTGGAAGCAACTTCCTTTGTCGGAATGAGCCTGGATGTGGGGACCACTAAGCTAATCACCCCATTCTCCTTAGCCTCCATTCAGGGGCTTTTGTGCCTCTTGAAAAGATTAAGGAGCCAAGGGGTCCCCTGCTCTAACCTGTCCTCCCTGGACAGCATATTAACATGATCCCACTACAGAGGAGCTCTCTTTAAAGTTTTCTGCAGGATGACAAATTAACCCAGCAGGGTGTCCCACACATCTATCTTCATACAAATTATTAGTGTAATAGAGCTTTGAATTATGCATTTATCTGGTAATTATTGAACAGTTACACAAAACCAAGCTGAGCTGCCCTGGCCCTTTATGGGGTTCTCTCGGTGGGTGGCCTTACAGTTAATTTAGGATGGTTCTCCACTCTGCAGCTCACTTGCAGACAAATTAGCTAAACAGCCTTCTCCTTTAAATATTTTCCATGTCACAGTGAAACTCTTTACAATACAATAAAGGTACAGTTTTAATTACACGCTTCCTGACTTTTGTTTAGCTGTAGTTTTAAAACATTTGCTGGCTCTGGTTTTTCCTTTGGCTGGGCAGTAATAGCTGGTTGTAAGTATCTGGCTAATGAATTTAATAATTTCCTGAACTGATACTTAAGGAGACTTTGCTAAAATGCTGCATTTCCTCTCTGTTGTCCAGTAACTTCCAGGCCCCTGGTCGAGGTTTCCCGGTGAAGCTGGGCACTGCACATGTGCTCACTTTGTGTTCCCAAATCTTTCCTGTCTTGCCCATGCTCCAGAGTGGAGCCCATTAGGTCTGTGATGCTTGGATTTGCAAAGCAACTGGAGTAATTCCTCCTGGAGAAGGGCGATGTCATGTTTTCCCAGATGACAAACTCCAATAATAAATAAACACCATGCGTCTGTCTGCTGGCAGGGGATGTCGGCACCGTGTTTGCAACAGGTACTTAATTACTTCTCATTTTCTTGAGATGATTCAATTGCACTAACCCAGGAGAAACAAATTAGATTCAGTTGAGCATCAGCTAACTGGTCCACAGCTAAGCTCATGAAGCTTTTCCTAAACAGCCAAGAAGTTTGCAGATGACAGGGGAAAGCCTGAGAAACTATCCCTTGGGGGGGCCTGTGCCAACAGTGCATGGTCATGAATACAGTGATGGGGCCCCAGGGTATGTCTCTCCTTCCAGCTTGTCAGTAGATGGAAACACAGCACTATAGGTAAAAATGTGCCTTTTTAAAGGGATCCAAACATTTGAGCTAATTTTTCCTAAGGTAGAATTTTTTTTTTTTTTTTTAAATTTGCAGTGGTGTTTTGCTTGCATGTATTCTGTATGAGGGTGTCAGATCTCCTGGAACTGCAGTTACAGAGAGTTGTGACCTGCCATGTGGGTGCTGGGAATTCATCCAGGGTCCTCTGGAAGAGCAACTGTGCTCTTAACCTCTGAGCCATCTTTCCAGTTCCAAGGTAGAAATTCTAAATTGAAACCAAATAGATACAAATATTGAATACCTGCACATTCTAGGCACTGAGATAAATGTTTCAAAATACATGTTTTTGAACATTATTGATAAATTATTATTATTACCAAACAGGGCGGGAAGGACTTCCCATTAGGTCCCATTGAAACTTTCTGTTTCAACCAGATGTATGCATTCATTCATTTATTTGAGGAATATTTCTTGAGTGCTCCTGTGCAAGTCATGAGGTGGAGGGATTTGGGGATGAGCAGAAAAGCATGGTAGCTGCCATTTTTGAAACTGCTGCCTTCATATTAATCTCTTCTTCCCTGTCACCTTCTTACTGTCTGCATGTTACAAACCCATACTCCTCCAGCCATTCATAGTGACCTTGAGTTCTAGGAAGATGGTCTTCATAATAATAATTCTCTGCAGTGTATTTTTCTTGGCCAAAGTAGGAGATATAGTTGACTTTAGCTACTCGGATGTTTCATCACCAAGAGCAGGAAGATCATGGACTTAGGAAGCTTGTAGAGCATGTAAAGTTTTGATGACCTCCCCCCAAAAGGACTATCATGACTCTTTGAAAGCTTTGTTTTATGTGACTATTGTTTTGGTATATGTTATGAATATTTTCAGAATCGTTTGGTATCTAAACTACTCTCTTTCTCTCTCTCTCTCTCTCTCTCTCTCTCTCTCTCTCACACACACACACACACACACACACACACACACACACACACACACACAAACACACAGATGTAGCAGTTTAGCCACACCTGCAATCACTTCATTTTAATTTCATACTACCTAGTTGTCTAACAAAACTATTTGTTTTTGGTTGCTGCCTATTTTGCATACTGATAAACAGATGGCAAAAGGTTTGAGATGGGTTTAAGCATCATGCTTGTTTGTACTCCGACAATGCCAAATGCCATGGTATTTCCCCATGAGGATGCCTTTCTTTGTCTTGCCTGGCATCTGGTGCCTCTCCTAGCACGGTGTAGGTCAAGTCCGTTTTCTGAAATGCTTGGCACTGTGCGTTTCTGAGTTTGGGTTTTATTTTAGATTTGAGAATATCTGTATATATTTACCAATGAAAAAACCCTAACCTGAGAGTGTGAAATTCAAAACGTACCAAATACTGAGCACCGATGTGATGCCCAGGCTGTGTCTCATCTGTGCTCATAGCCCATACTTTGAGCATTTTTGATTTCAGACTTTCAGATTAGGATTGATCAGACCACCATACAACTGCTAGCTCTTCTCTTCCCTCAGCTGCCAATCGGTCAGTACTCTGGGGATCGGTGTCAGGCTTCACTTGCTCCCTCTGTTCAGTAGCTGCAAGAGTACCTTGTTTGTTGTGAGCACTTGGTAAACATTTGTGGGAAAAATTAATCGGTCACCAGATGGTAACAGGAATTTTCAAGTTAATTTTAACATCTAGAAAAAGCCAGAATGGCTTAAAAATGTTTGAAGTGACTTTTGCCTCACAGAAACCATGCCTTTGCTAGAAGCAAGGGACCAGAGGCTAAGGCTAATGAAGAAAGAAGATACATGAGTTGTTTAGGATAGCTATATAACAACTCAGTGTAATAACACAGGCTAAGTCACGATTATCACAATAGCTAAATGGCCACATCATGTCTTAGACTAATTAAGTGAGAGGTCAAACTAAAGATTTAAATGGAGGTAGCTTTGCCCAACCCCCAATGGCAGAGTGAAGGTTAGGAACTACTGAACAGGAAACTAAACAAGATGTATTCTGGTCTTGGCTCTGGCTAGCTCAGATTGCTATCTGCAAGTCATACCAAGTTCATAAGGAACTGCTTGTTAATATATTACTCCATTATCTACTCATTCATACAACCCTGATTTTATACATATTGATTACATTCAGCTAGAATTCGACATCTATACTTTGGACCCTCCCTTGTAGCTAGAGCTAACCATACAGTGTAGTTCTGACCATGTGACCATACCAAAGGTAACAGCAGGCTGGTGAGATGTTTCTATGGGTAAAGGCGCTTGCTGCCAAGCCCTGAAGACCCTAATTTAATTTTTGAGACACATGTGGTAGAAGAAGAAACTTCTGCAATGTGTCTTGTAACCTTTGTGCACATGGTATATCATAATATGCCCACATATACACAGTAAATAAATGTGAAAAGAAAATAATTATAAATGGTTATAAGCTGCTGCCTCATGATCTCCTTTCTTTTAGCTGAAAATGTAGATGGAAGGCAGAGAGAAGCATGGTGGTCATACTGTGAAGAGACACCTTCTGACTCCTGGTTTTAGTGTCATAATAGCACAAAATTATAGTAAGAGTTAGATTTTTTTTTAAAAACCAGGGATTCAACCTGGGCCATCATGTCCTGCACATGAGAGACTTGCACTCTACTATTAAGCTATAGCCATGACCATTTTTAAATTTTACAATATGATCTCACTAAGTTACCCAAGCTGGCCTTAAACACATTTTGTAACCTAATGAGCTTTGAAGATTCTCCTCCCTCCACCACTTGTCACATTACAGGCCTATATCACCAAGCCTGGCTTATAATTTTCTTAAGTCATGACTTAATGGTATTTTTCTGATACCTGTAGAAACACTGTTAGGTCATATTGAGACACATTAGGCCAGATGATTCCTAGAGTCCATTTCTTTGCAGCTGGCCTCCCAGCCTGAGATTGAAGCTATCCTTTATGAATCTCTAAAGCACAGTTGCTTTCCTTAGTGTTAAGTATTGAAGTGTCATTTCTCATTAGTTTTGAAAACACAAGACCTTGGGCAGAAAGATAAGCTTCAAGCACTCTCATAGTTGTAAGAAACTTTAAAACATCACTGATGATTACTGCAAATAATTCTTAAATGGAGTCAGACAAAGGTTGGAACAATGGATGAACTGGTGGAGGGAGGCTCTTGCTGTCCATCTTGATGACTTGGGTTTGATATCTAAATTTTATATGGTAAAAGGAGAGAACTGGTCCCTGGAAGTCACCCTCTGACCTATACACCCATAGCTTTTTGTACACACACACACACACACACACACACACACACACACACACACAAACTATAAAATGAGTCAGACAAATGCTTGAGGGCTCATGTTCTTAACTGTGTGTGGTATCTGCATATGGATAAGTAAGAGCCTAAGAGACCAGTGAGGAATAAGGCCCAACCCACCATCAGGAATTAATCTATTTCTGCCAATCAGACCTTGACCTTTCCCAGGAGACAGCATTAGTTTACTCTTGAAAGAGCTTCTGACATAATTACCTTGTACTAGACTTCATCTCTTAAATGTACCAGGACCCACACACAGCAACACTGGGGACCAAAGTTCCACCACATGAAACCTTAGGGAACCAACCATATCCAAATCATAAAGAAGACTTTTCACTCCTTGATACCACGGGGAGTCATATGGCTATATGGGGGTTGTACAAAATTTGGCAGTACTAAAAGGTCTGCATAAACAAAAATTAACTCAAAACCAAACAGGCAATGAGCCCAAGGTGTGGCTGCAGTGTTCACCTGGGTCAGTCATGAGACTCTACCGTAGCCTTGGTTCGGAGTGCACATGTACTTTCCATTCCACAGGGCATCTACACCACACGACACCACACGACATCTGTGAAGGCCAACTGTGACACCTCAGTTCAGAGCTGAGACTCCTGAATACCATCAATCGAAATGTTTTTACATACAAAGTCTTCTGCTCTTTCAGAAGCAAAATGGTTTAATTATGGGAGACAAAGAATGTTTCTCTACCATTGTTTCTTAGTATGTAGGTATCATATTAATAAATATTTGGATTACATTGGAATATTTGGCTTTAAAAGTTGCTGTTTGACATTCCGACTTGAGCTATATAAAAAGTAATTTAATGACTTCTGGCTTTAAGTTAGGACAAATTTCCTAACAATTTGTGGAATAACATTAAATATATGTGTATTATATACACATATATGTGTTTATACATGTGTGCGTGTGTGTGTGTGTGAGGTAGCATTCTCTGCACTGATAGAAATTAAAATACTGATTCACTCTAAAAATAATGAAGATGATTTATATCTTGAAGAGTCAAATACTCCACCAAAATTTAATTATATGTGGAAAATTAATAAACATATCTATCTCATTTATGACAAATTTGGTTTGGTCTTTAATATGTATTATTTGTTTATAAATATTTATTATATTTATGTAATATATATATATAATATATTAACTAAAGAATTGTTTTAAATACTTTTTATGGTTTCTCATCAGATAGTGTTATATTTAGATGACATTTTATATGTCTACACCCAAGGTGTATAGAGACTTCTCAGCTAAAAACAGGCTGTGAGTGAAACACATATCAAAACTGAATCTAGATCCCTAGACAAATTCAGTGCTTTTGAAGCAACAGAGTGAAGAGCAAAGGTTTTCTTTTCAGTTACTATGGATAAGCTACATTGTCGTGATACATTATAATGCTTATGACTTTTTAAGTAAGGTAAAAGAAAGTCTTGGGAGGCTCAGTCTTCAGCTTAAAGTGCTCAGTAAAATGTAACAGTGAACAATGACAAAAATGACTTCATTGAAATTTAATAACTCCTTGTTCCAGGTTATTCCAATACAATGTAACCCCTTTACTTGATTCTGACTATACAGAGAAATAGGTGTCAAAGTATTATTCCCAGGGTATGGATAGTCCAACTGAGGCTGTAAGCCTAAACAATATATTAAAGCCACAAAGAAAGCCACTGTCATAGAGGAGATTAGACTTAGGAAACCACATGCCTCTACCTTTACAATGCACACAGAGAAGTGGTCAGAAGAACATAAACTAAAACTGATCCTAGCATCCGTACCAAAGACTTACTTAGATCAGCACACAGTTTTCTTTAGATGACAGGCTGTCCTTCACCAGCTTGGATGCTCCTTATGAAGCATATAAAGGGTTTTACATATGTGCTTGCTATTTCTTCTGAGGCATTGAGAAGTTATCAGAGTGTGTGGGGGGATGGGGGCGGGGGGGTGAATTTTTTTAGTGTGTATTTACATAAACTTTAACTACTTTTAATTTATTCATTATGTTAAAGCCCACTAGGTGAGGAAAAAAGATATGTAAAAGTATGTAAAATACGTGAGAGATGCTTGTCTCTGGATATCTTATTTCAGGAGGGAACCAGACTTGAACATTAACTAAGAATGGAAGGCAAAGGTAGAGGATGTGCAGGCATGTAAAGCTGAGGGAGGCTGTGGAGCAGGAGGAGATGGAGGGAGGGTGCAGCTAAGGTGGCTTCATGTCCAAAGAAGCACAAGTTGAGTACCCATAATCTTGAAGCAGCAAGGTTGAAATGTGCAAAGTCCTAGACTTTTTGAACACTGACAGGATACAAGTTCATCACAGTATACCTAACTGCATGTGCTAAAATACTATATAAAATTGCCTGCAGGTTGTGTGTATAAGATATATATTACATATATGTGTGTGTTTATATATGCATGTGTGTGTATAAACCATGAATGAATGTGTGTATAAGATATATATTATGTGTGTGTGTTTATATATGCGTGTGTGTGTGTGTGTGTATAAACCATGAATGAATCTTGGTGCCACCCCCAAGATATTGCATGATGTATGTGCAAATGTTTGCAAATCCTAATTCCAAACACTTATGGTCTTGAGCATTCTGGATGAAAGATGCCCTGTGTGTATGTGAGCTGGGCTTGGGGATGGATAAGGTGCTGATAGAGTGAAGGCAATAAGGATGAGAATGTTTTTTTTAACCTGAATGAAAGAATGTTGTCCTACTGTGTGCATGGTTTATTTCTAGATGCTGTGCAACCGACAGCAGACATATGACAACATTCTCCTCTGACAGTGCACTTCTTTCTAGGTGGAGAATTTCAGAACAGTAAACCAAAGCACCAGGGCCACACAGTTGGCATAAATGGTAGCACAGATTCAAACACTGGCACATTTGATCCTCTAGTTTTGGTCCTTAACTGCTTCTGTAGACAGAAGACCTTTGTCCCCTCAAAATGCATATGTTGAAATCTTAATTTTAATGAGATGCTATTGAAGGTGGGATGTTCAGTAAAAGGCAAAAGTTTCTACGATCTGAAGAGAAACTTCATTAGAAGGTGGGGCCTTTAGGAGTCAATTAGATCAAGAAGGTGTAACCCTCACAGATACCTTATAACGGAAGCCATAGAGCTGCTTAGCCCCTCTACACAGTGAGAAGCCAGAACCTATAAGCCAGTGTGTGAACCTTTGCCAGACACCAAGAGGCCATCAGCTTGACTTTGGACTCCCAGCCTCCAGCAATAAGAAGAATTATATTTGTGTTGTAAATAGGGTACTCAGTCTTTGGTATTATATTGTAGTAGCCTACATATCTCAAGACAACCATTATGATACCATGTCTCCCTATCAAGGTCCAATTTTTCTGTCTTCACTTTGCAGTATTTATGCAGAAAGGTATTCCTTGTAAATGGGGCTCACCACATCCCCAAATACAGTTTAGTCTTGCAGTTGAAAATAGAGCTATCTTTTTGTTGGGCAAAATGAACTTGCTGTACTATAGCTTTGTTAAGAGATCAGGCTTCTGGCCTGAGACTGAGATGTCTCATACTCACTAACTGCTACTTGTCATGGGGAGTTTTAGGAAAGGCAGCACTAATCTTATAGGCTGGCATCAATATAGCAGCCTGGTCAATACACCATGTGACCCTGGCAGCAAGGCACTGCATATACCGGGAGCCCCGATCTTGTGCTCTCAGAACCTGAGAAAGGACACACATTGGCTGGAATCTGACGGTGGTAACTTTGCAGAAGCACAGGTATCTGAGGATGCCCTCACATTCACATGCTGCTCCCTATTACTCACTGCCTGCTTCATGAGGCCTTGCACACCTCATACGTGGCCTTGCCATACAATACTAGTCTTTGTCTCAGATGGGGATTGTAGGCAAGAGCTTCCCAGATGGTTCAGAGGAGAATAGAAGAGAATATAGAGCCCACAGTGACTGCACCATCTACCTTAAGGGACAAAATCTCAACTTAAAAATATCTTAACCAACAAATGCCCTAGTTTGCCTGTCTTAACTCTTAGCACAGAGATTCTTAGCACAGAGATGCAACTGAACAGTATTATCACCCTACTCCAAGGTCTATGTCAGACCACTGAAGGGTAGGAGGGGGTTAGTGAGGAAACTTCTCAGAAAGGAGAACCAAGGATGCTGGGACTTTTCTTGAATTATGGCAAAAACAAGGACTCTTTGGTAATCCTCAATTTTTAAACTAGACTGCTATCTTTTCATATATATATATATATATATATATATATATATATATGTATGTATAACAATATACATGTGATATGCCTTATTCAAAAAATACCAAGGGGCCTACTGTGCGTCTTGGCTTCAAGCTGTGTTTCTGTGAAATGCTGTGGCTACCTAGCACTTACCTCAAGTACGTGATGACTAATCACTTCAGCTAAAATGGCCCACACTGCACTGGGCTCAAGAAGACTTCCTTAGCACACAACACATGAACCTTGGACATCCTCCTCACACTGATATTCTATATATATATATATATATATAATATATATATATATTATATATATATTATATATATAAGGCATATCACATATCATATATTATAATCATATATTATATAATCATATATTATAATCATATCATATATTATATATATTATATATATATATATTATATATATATATATATGGCATATCACATGTATATTGTTTATGCCCTTTAGAGTTTCCCAAAATACTGCTCTACTGTAATTTTCACAAAAGAATATGAGTTTGAGAGGAAAGGTTCCTTCTCCAATGGTATGGCCCCCTTGTATTGGTGAGGACAATGGAAAACCAGAAGGTCTACAGAGGCAGCCTCCCCAGCCTTCCTGGTTGCTGTCATGCTGTTCTTCCCCAGCTCCACTGCCCCATTACACTACAGTTTTCCTTTGTTTGAAATAGCTGCCATGCCTATGAATCAGATTTGACTTCAATGCTATCCATTCCTTCAAGTCTCTTCATTTGGTACAAAGGGATAGTAGCCTACTACACACCAGCTTTTCTTATTGCTCATTTCCTTTCTCCTGTTCTGTTCTATGAGAGCAGGAAACATTGGCCCCAGTGGCTACACAGAGACATGTACGCAGTAAATCTTTAATGAACAAATGAAGGGAATTCTGCATCCCCCCTCCTCTGACATTCATTTAGCATTTGAATATGTTAAACTGACCATAAACATGATACATAAAATATGTATCTTCCCTGGAACATAAGTATTCTGACTTAAAATGGGTTCATGCCTCTCATTTCCTGCTAGAGTTTAGATGGCTCAACACATGTTAATGATAAGAGGATATACTACAAACTAGTTTAATGGCTTATTCAGATAGAAATTTTCATTTCTATATATAATATATGATATATAATATATAATAAATAGATAATATGTATACACAACTTACATATATATGTGCACATATGTATGTAAGTATGTATGATACACATCTGTGGTTATACACATGTGTGGGTACACACATGGAACAATCAGGGATCCTGATGAGAACATTAAATCAATGACTATAGTATCTCTAAGGATGAAGTAATTTAGTTTCTTGACATAGAAAGCACATTTATTTTTTTTTTAGTGAGAATTTTTACATGTGCTTTGTATATCCCTCTCAAGTACAATATTTCCTTTCTTAGGACTATTGCAGTATTCATAAATGGATTCAGATTCATAAATGGATTCAGTGGGCCTAACTGAATGCAAGAAAAATCAGTTTTCCCAGTATATGTCAAAGTAGACAAAAGACTGTAACTTTCCAGGGTGTTTTTTGATGTCAGCTGTAAAGACAGTCGACCTAAAGGACAATTTGATGGATGGGTGCAAATGTGGTCACAGTTAGTCATATTCCTACTGTGGGAGTTTTATAAATAAACTAATAAATATTTTCATCTTGCAATAGGAACAAGTTAAGTGATTTGCTGACATCCTTTTGGGGTTTAAGGCTTGTCTTTAATGTGAAATACAAATCATATTTCTTGTGGACACATTTTAATAACAAACTTAAAAGCACATGAGACTGAAGTAAGGAAAACATTGCAATGAAAACCAGACAAACTATCGACCACTTCAAAAGGAGGGAATGAGGACGACTCGTCAGCACCCTGATGCAAACAACCTCAACACAGAACGCCACATATCTGCAGAGATTCAGTAAGGACTGGAGGCCAAAAAAACATCTGTCACTTGAAAAATAGGTAACTGACCACATGGAAAAAACACAAACACCTACACATAAGGCATGCACACATACAGCTTGAGGGCACATTTGATTTTGGCCTACTGCCCCTCAAAAATGGTTTGTGTCTTTTAACTCTAGAGCAATAGATTGGATGCCCAATCTCTTTGGTCCCTAAAATTCTAAGGCTATCCTCAAATATAAGAATTAGATAATTTATTGCCTCAGAATCTCACTGTCTCCCCACTTTGATACTTTGATCTCAAGATTATGATGTAGACCCTATGGATCTCTGGGGAACAACTCACCTCTGGGTCCTGTAATGACAGGTCGGTGATGCTGTGTGAATGCTGTTCCCAGGGAGGAGGTCTGCGAAGGGGAGGGGCTGCTGAAACCAGACTTCTCAGACTTCTTCAGTGTGGTTGGAGATGGCATGCCTGGCAAGAAGGGTTGATTGTTGAGGCAACTTTAATCTACAGAGCAACAATTTGTGTGACCAAAAAAGACAACACTTAGAGAGTGGGGGGAAAAATAAATAAAATGGAATTATCTGTAAATGGAAATTTATATTAAATTGCTTTGAATTTGTCACAGGAACAAATCAGTAACAGAATGGTGCCCCTTTTAGGCGGTTCTGTAGGTTATTTTATTTTATTGTTTTAAGTCCTAGTCCATTTGGGGACTGTTGATCTCTATAATGGGGGTGTCTATATCTTAGGTCTTCAGTGTCCTCTGCAAAAGACCTGCGTTTTAATATCTCCATATCCAAAGTAGTTCTATTGAGAGGGGGGGAGCCTTTATGAGGCAGGTCAAGGGGGAGATCCTGAGTGGGATCCTGGGATCTGATCCCTTCTTCTCATGATGTTTTGCTTTCTAGCTAAAGGAAAGTGGTTTTACTTACTATATTCTCCACACCTTGTCTCCAAGGACCAGTGATTCTGGGAGGTATACCTGATCATGAACTAGATTCTCTAGACCAATATAATTATCTTCTTTCCAAAAGCTCTAATTTTTTTTGGTACTTGTTATAATAACAGAAACCTGACTTACACAGGCGTCAACTTTTCCAGTGACTCTGTCACGTGTCTGTGACCTTCGGGACCCTGACAAAAGAGGCTGCCTAAGCACACACAGGCAGCCTCACATGCAATCATTTTGTCTTGTCAGTTACCTTATTTCAGCACCAAAGCATTTTTCTACACTTTAAATAATTTAGCTTTTTTAACATAAAAATGCCCTTGATAATAGCAGCTCAGATGTTCTTTCAGTGAATTATTTATAGAACAGGAAAAGAAAAGATAAAAGTAAAAAAAAAAAAAAACCCTTAAAATACAAGCAATTGGGACTGGCTCAGTAAACATGGTCTAACCAATGAAAAGAATACTGTAAAAGAATAATGACATGGGGGATATTTATAATATAATGTTGACTGGAAAGCCAATTACAACATGGGGTGTTGTAGTACATCAATCACAGAACGTACAACATAATTTGTGTCATTTTTTTCTATGCAGAGAAAGAATTGGAAGTTGTGTGTGCACTGTAACCACGGCTCCCTTAGTGAGTTAAATTTCCCATGGTTTTCCTTGCTTCTTTTGCTTACTTGCCCTTTCTATAATGAACATATATCACCTTTATGCTAAGAAAATATAAGAAAGGTTTGTCTTAAATAATAGCATTTTTCTACAGTGTCTAGGGCTTTCACAACATTTTAACTTAAAAAATGTGTTGGAGAAAAAAATACTGGGGGAATAATGGGAGAATAATCCCTTGTAATTACTAGATTTCTGGTGCTCTCAGCAACTGTGCTGACAGACACAACTGGGGGCATCTATTATTCTGGGAGACTGCCAGGTAAGACAACAGAAATTTGGACATATAAGAAAGGAAATGACGTCAAATCTCCATCTCACAGGACAAATCTGGGATCTCAAGTCTCCAGCATAAAATTTGTCTGCACTGCATCAGAAAAAGAAAAAAAAAATCATTTAAACATGTCTACCTATGACTTCCCCCCTCTGATCTGAGAATTACTTGGGCAAACTAGAAAAATAAGTAATTGGTCTACTGATGTAGACCATTGTCACTAACTGTGTGTACCATGAACTATGGTAAGTATTTTTATAGACAGAGGCTATACCTAAACATGTCTGTTATTTTTCAAATCAGAGATTAATGTTATTCTATAGCATGATATCCAAATGTGTCTGGATATGAAGTATGTGTGTTTAGGCCTTCTCTAAGTTCTAAGTTAAATATATTGATCAAAGATTCTAAAATGTATCAAAGGGTCCCAAAAGATATTAAGATATTCATATTCTCTCTCTCTCCTCTCTCTCCCTTCCTCCCTCTATCCCTCTCCCCTGTCTGTCTCTCCTGTGTGTGAGCTTTAAACTCCAAGTACAAAGTACACTTTTACCTGTGACTTCATACACAGATGTTTTGATATAACAAGACTCATGGTTTTCATCTCAAGAGGAAAGCAAACTACTTAGCACATTTCTAGTCAGATGCAAGCACAAAATGGGTGGCTATGTGGCTTCATGCTATTGATACTCCTAAATCAAATCCTTTCTAGGTCAATCCCTATTTGATCTGAGTCAAAAACAAATCTGTCAGTCCTAGTAGCATTAATTATATTTGTTGAAAAGGCTACAGACCACACCATAATCAGTGTGCTAACAGCTAGGGTACCCCAAGGTCGTAGGTGATCACTGCCAGTGACTGAAGCAAGGTGTCATGATTCAACTACAGTAGGGGAAAGGCTTCAAATTAAAAAGTAAATAATAAAGCATTTAAGAGTCAACAAATCTCCCAAGTCATTCAAATCTCTTTTGCACTAAGGAAGTTTTATTCTACTACTTTAAATTCAGGCAAATGCTGGAATTACATGTTAGGAAAGACACAGGAATAGAATAGCAGTGGAAAAAGTCAACATTTTGAAGACTGAAGATTTTATTTCAGTCTTTTGAAAAACAGAATCATTGTTGGAATCATGGTATTGAACCAACTTTATTGAAGGGAGCGAATGACTGACTCAGAAAGCTGTGATTCCTTCAGAATGTTCATTGTTTCCCTCAATGTTTGGTGTGTAAAAACGCAACTTTAAGTATGACTTGGGCAGTAACAAGTAGAGAATGATCAAGTTGCTAAGTGGTTTTTAAGAAATAGCAAAATATGGGCTTTAGGGAAGGCCAGTGGTACTGTTATAAAGGCCAAAAGTACTGCTAGGAAGCCTGAGAATCTGCATCCAAGATCCCAGAACCTACATAAAGCCCAGCATCTGCATCCAAGACCCCAGAACCTACATAAAGCCCAGCATCTGCATCCAAGACCCCAGAACCTACATAAAGCCCAGCATGCTTAGTCCCTGCACTCCTATGACAGGGTGAAGCTATACATGCTTAGTCCAGTGCAAGCATATACATGTATATGCAACACTCATGGCAGGAGCTTGTCCACTGGCTAGCCTGGATCACATAGTATAGCATCTTAAACAGTGAGAGACCCTGCCTAAAAAACAAGGTAGGAGGTCTAACCTCTGCATACACATTGCAATGTGAACAGACACACACACACACACACACACACACACACACACACTTTAAACCCTCCTTGAAAGAGTTAAAGAGGGAAGAAGAGCATAGTCAGCAGGTAAGAACAACATGCCAGACTATGTCTAATCTTCTAAATTTATCACAGTCAAGTAATGTGAACCCTAAGGCTGTCATGAAGCTCAAAATTACTTTGTGTTTTCAATTTTTAAAGACTTATATTGAGCCTATTTCCTTGTTATATACTTTAATATTTTTCTACATGCATAATGTATGTTTTGGTTAATTTGTTTTGTATATTTAATTAACCAGATGAAATTTCAAAATGCAAGTAAAATGCTCTATGTTAAAAGCTAGGGGACATCCACCTCGACTTTTGCTTTTGAAATAGTTTTGGCTTTTGCACATTACTTTGAAATTAACTCCTTGTTAAAGCTTCTTTTACCAATTATCTACGCACCAGGGTTATATAATTACTGCATAAATAATAACTGGTAGGGATTTCTGTTAACGAACCAGATCTTCAATTTTAGTGTACTATTTAGAGTAATGAGACTTTAGGAAAGCCAAAACTTTGGTACTAAGCCAGAATGCTGAATTCTGCCAGTAACCATGAAGACTTGAAGGAGGACCCTAAGCTCCAGAGATGGCTACAGATGGAACAAGATCATGCTGTCATCTTTGGGAGAGACTTGAGCACCCAGTACTGAGACTGCTGACCATGGAAATGGGACATACAAAATGTATGCTGCTTTCAGTTGCTAAGTATGTGGCGACCTGTCATCTGCAATAAGAACCACAGGACTTTCGAATTATGTATAGCAACACCTGCTCTACACACTCGCTAGATTTCAAGAAGTCTCCATTATTTTTACCTAACTAATTCTAAGTTGTAAGGTTTTCCTCTAAGATACGTTTTATTCAGAGAAAACGACACCAACTCATACAAAGGGGGCTAGGCTATAATTTTCTTGGGGTGGGAGGAAGAGAGGTATAATTAGCAGTTATTTTTTTTTGAAGATTAAACATGTCTGGAAATTATTATTTTCCCCCGATTCTTCTAAGAAATAGCTTTCAACAAATAAGATTAGATGATATTTAATTAATTAATTCTCAGGTTCTCCTAGAGAAATTAAGATTTACTTTTAGTAATGAAAAAAAGAAAATAGGAGAATCATAATTTTAACTATTCTATCCCCAGATTATAGGCTTTACCATAGACTTTGATCAAGAACTCTACAGTAGAAGCTGAGAAAGAATTGCTACAGGTACTAGAAAGTTTTCACTATTTAAGAAGCCTCCAAGGGCCACTTTCAGGAATTATAGGAGCAGTGGGGGTGATGGAGGGCAAACCATAAACCTAAATTTTCCAATGAGAAGTGAACATTTAATTTAATTAATTTATTTTATGTGTATGAATATTTTGTCCGAGTGTATGTATGTGGACCACATGTGTTCCTGGTGCTGTGGAGGTCAGAAGAGATCTTTGGAGTCCCTGGAACTGGATTTATAGATGGCTGGGAACCGCTGTATCAGTGCTGGGAACTGGACTCAGGTCCTCTTCAAGAGCAACAAGTGCTTTAACCAATGAACTATACCTGCTGTCCCTGGAGGCAAGGGCGTGCCACTGCTTACTTCATCAAAGAGCTAGTAAAGATGTCATTTTTTTTTTCTCTGACAGTTGCCCAGGTCCAGCCTATAGGAAACCTTGTCTCATATGTCCATTGCTGGAGTTTGGGGCATGAAATTCAAATTCCTTTCTTCCAAGTGTCACAACTGACACAAGAAGTTGAGTTTCAGGGACTGTCTTTTACAGCCACAGAGTGTTTGAGAGAAAATAAAAGAACAAGCCGCTCTGCCCTTTAGCTTTAAGCTTAGTATGAAGCAGGTCAGAAGAGCTCCCCAAATACTGTGGTCTATGAGTGGCTCTCCACTGCCCTAACGCTGGGACCCTTTACTACAGTTCCTCATAGTGTAGTGGTTCCCTCGATCATAAAATTGTTTTCATTGCTACTTCATAATTGTAATTTTGCTTCTGTTATGAATTGCGATGTAAATATCTGTGTCTTCTGACAGTCTTAGGAGAGCCCTGTGAAAGTGTTGTCAACCTCCAAGGGGGTCACGACCCACAGGCTGAGAACCACTGGTCTATATGGTATTTGACACATCCTGGCTTTTCTTTCTTGTCCACTTCTAATCCCCAGAGACCATCTGTATGATGTTGCTCACTCCAGGTCAGGATTACTCCAAGCCTAAGGGTTTCCAGATGCCTTCACTTCCAGATTCAGCAGACACCCACAGAGATCAAATCCCTGTATATTAATCATTTCCATAAATCAACGGAAAACAATGAAGCTATAAATTGGAGAGTACCTACTATGTGCTGTGTACTTACAAATATCTTGATTCCTTACATTTTAACTTCAGATATATGGGTATTATCCTTGCCCACCTATAATCTAACACAGCAGGTGTTAGAGCTGAAGGGATGTTAAAAAAATTTACTCAAGATCATGCCTACTGATGGCATTTTAACACCCAGGTCTTAGCAACTTGCTGGACAGTCAGGCTGGGCAGAGTTTGATTGTAGCCTCGTTAGACAGAGAAAAGATCTGCTAAGGTAAAGTTATTTGCACACTCAAAGCAATTTAAGTTAAGCAGCTATGATTTCTGCTTCTTGAAAATCAAGATGAATATTAACATTCCAGAGTACAGAGAATCATGGGTAACTGAACCTGCAATAAGCAAAACAATAGGCTAGGTCTGCCATACATAAAGACAGGAAGGAGGCATGGAGAACTTTCTGTAGGTGGGAGAAGTCAGGCATGCTTGGGAATAGTCCAGTAGGTGCAAGGTTGGCTCAGAGAGAGGACGCCTATGGGGTTAAGGATTGAGAAGGTGAGGGGTCACAGCTAAGTAAGTACAGAAGCCTGGATTTGAACTCACGCAGCCAAAGCTCTTTCTCCTTTCCGTACACCACTCTTTTAAGAATTGCGCATATTCTTTCCCTCTCCATCTGAGACTCCCACCCTTCCTTTCCTTTCTATGTCGATAGACTGGCCTAAAATTCCTGATCCTCCTGTCCCCTGAGTGCTGAGATTAGAGGTGTACGCCCTTACCTCAGAATAAGAGTATATACTGAAAGAAAGGTACCATTCATTTCTCCGAGTGATATCTCTGTGTCAGGAGCTGGATTAAGGGACAATGAAGAACTTTTCTTCGTGTAAATGTTGTTAACCACTCTTATGATCGGCCTCTTACAGGCAGGCACTTAGATTATACCTTTCAGGTGGAAGTATGGGAAACAGGAAGTTATCCCATATCAATTTCACTGACATTCCTCAAGCCCAGGATGGAATCGTGGACTCATCTCCCCAACTGCAGGATTATGAAACATTCTATGCCCTGCCCCTGGCGAGAACAGGGCCTTTCCAGAACTATGCAACTATTCCACATGATTTTACCTGCTTTAACAACCATGATGCTAAATGTAGGTGCTAAATGCCTAGACTAATGACCACTTTAGGAAACTCTGCTCTAGCAGCTGTAACCATACAGTATGTGACATGAGGAGGTACTGTACCTTTCTTACTGACATGAAGATGCTGTACCTTTCTTAAATTTTTTAGTAATAATAAAAAGCCTTAGGGTTCACTGTAACATAACTTATTATAATTAGCACACTAGGAAATTGAAAGGTAAAACATTTGACTGTTAGCTCGTTTCAGTGAATAAAAAT
This sequence comes from Arvicanthis niloticus, assembly GCF_011762505.2. Lineage (NCBI taxonomy): Eukaryota > Metazoa > Chordata > Mammalia > Rodentia > Muridae > Arvicanthis > Arvicanthis niloticus. The sequence continues at coordinate 53,188,147 of NC_047662.1, forward strand.
ATCTAGACATCATTTTTATACCGAGAATACACTGAAAATTAAAAAGCTTCTAAAGTCTATCCTTCCTATCCTGTATGCAACCATTAAGAAAAAAAAAAAAAAAAAAACTACAAGGAAACCTCTGGAAGAATTACCACACTATAAAGATGTCCAGGTGTTTAAAAGGCTTGGGGACATAGTGATTTCTTCAGGGTTTTGTTGTTGTTTGTGTTTTTTCCTGAGAAGGGAGTATGGAGGAATTCATTACAGATCATTCTAGGGGAAGGAGGTAATAAATCGCTGATGTACTTCAAGTGTTCTCATGTGAGTAGGAAGAGCCATGTACAGCTATGGAAAATCAACCTAGACTCAAGGAAAATGCCACCTGAAAACCTGGTTCCGTGGGCAGCTTGAAGTCACTTCCTCTTTCTTAAAAGAACAACAAAGCAATCAAACAAAACAAAACAACAACAATAACAACAAATCCACAAATCCATGAAGCCACAGCCCAGCAATAGGACAAGAATAAACAAGCTGTGTGTCGTGCTTCCTATGTGTCCACGGGATTGTGTATTCTCTACCTACACCATTGCCCCAGTTTTTCTTCCCACCAAATGTTATAGGTTGGACCAGCACTGGCTCAACACGATAACCACTGACATTCACAGGCCTGTAAGTAAAGAAAAAAAAGTGTATGAGAAAAACAAAAAAAAACCCCGTCATAATCAATGTAACGTGGTAAAACATTTTATTCATTCTGCTTAGATATCCAGCTGCAGAAGTCGATAATCACACCTGTGTTTGGTTTGCATTTGCCTTGTCCAATGTGGTAGATGCTAGACTCATGAAACTACTCCAGTGCACATGAATTAATTTACAGATTCCATCACTCAGCACCACCACAGTTTGTGTATCCTAGATTCATGTGTGACTGATGGTCACAGCACCTCACAGAGCAGATGCATGTGCTGGCATTGAGGTGAATGTCCCATGGGGCAGCTCTTGGGTGTGTGCAGTGGCAGCTAACGTCCTGCCTTCTCACCCTCTTGGACTACAGTGGCAACTTTGCTTCTATGGATTGTGAAAGACAGGCACGTGAAGGTCATGTGTACTCTCTAAAAACAAAGCCTGTGTACAGTCTGAAAGGGTGGGAAACCCAAAGGCTTTTCTTCTCACCTCCGTGAAGCCACAGGCAGCACTAAGCTCATGCTTCATCTACATCTTACTGATGCTTTTTTTTTTCTGAGCAAATAACACTAGCCCCAGTGATGTGAACCTAAGTGTTTATTAAAATATGTTTCTACCTGTCACTTAAACCATGATCAAATGCTTGGGATTTGAGGGTTCCATTGGTGAAATTTAATCTGAAGGATGCACGAAGTAATGGCGGCAGGAGGCTCTATTTACCTTAACATCTCTTGGACACATGGCAAGCACCTATCACTTTATTTGAAGTGAAAAATTTGAAGCTGATTGAAACATTTCATAAGGGAAAGAGAATATAATTTTAGGCCTCTTCAAATTGCTTGAACTGTGAAATCAAGTAATAAACACAAGAAAAGGTTCTGTCAGCGAGAATCTCAGCTTGGTACAGTCAGCATTTTCTTGCTAAACCTTATTATGGCAAAGCGTTTGGTGCTTCGTCTCTGTTCTTGCTCATCTCCACAAATAAACTACGCTGACCTCCACCTGTTACTTAGTGAAATCTGCCTGCCATCCTTCAATAAGCCCCTTCTGTGCCCTGAAAGGCCTTTGAGTCACTGACAGAGTGGGAAGATAGACGTGTGCAGTAAATTGTGCTGATATCTCTTTATAACTATTCAGCAATTCATAGTTCAAGACGGAGCTATATGGTAACAGAAAATGGATTTTTTTTTAAAGTCAGTGCTTATGAATGTTGGAAAGAGGCAATGCATTTCATCATTTGGACACAGAGTTTTTCACAGAAAGTTTCTCTCTTAGGCTATTATTTAATGCAGACAACTTCTAGGCCACCCCCTTTAGGAAAATCTGACTATACATTGTGCCATCATTTCAGAGGAGCCCAAAGACCATTTCAAAGCTTAAAAATATTTTGAGTTCAAGAATACTTATGACACTGATATTTTGCAAACAAAACAAAGCACCTTACCTCAAATACACCTTCATACATGTAAAAAATGCCACAGAATTATTAGCAGTATTCAGACATTCAAAAATTAAAAGACATTCCAATACCAATCAGACAAATACATGAGTCACTGCAGCATGGCATCTCGCTAGCTCGCCTTCCCTTTCTAACAACAGTGACATATCAAACAGAGTGAGTTGCATTTCTAATGATTAATGCTGCATTCGACAGAGGAAGGGTGTCTGTCTAATTACATTACACACTTATCTGTGAGGGATCAGCCGCATGTTTCTGCTCTCTGTCATTCTTTGTGACAACATAATGATAGATCCGTTTACTTACGAGTGCAGTTATTAAAAACCGTGCTGTTTTCTTAACTGTCTTCATGTCTTGGAAATATTTTATTAAAAATTACTTATCTGACACTAAGGGTAAATGCTTGGCAGAGCTTTGCATATCAATTAAGAAAATGAGTCAGTCCCATTCAATCAATGTCTCTGTTGAGTGTGGCATCCGAGTTCAGTGAAAGTTGCTTCTCTGTGAAGCTTTGATTTGGGAGCTAGTGACTCACCCTCTCCCCCAACTTGTCTTATTTATCCAAATTTTAAAGTTTGGTTTTTGCTTAAACTAAAAACTGCTCATGGCCGACATTTTCTCTGGAGTCATGATTTAACACTTGTTTTTCACATTCACACCTTTTTTGGAAACTCAACACAAGGATCCAATTTTAAGCAGACAACTCCCCACAGGCCAATCAGAATGGGTTGCTAGCTGTGCACCATCGTTCACAGCTTTTTCTACTCATGGGATGAACTTTATCCAGCACTTGTGAGGGAAAGGTCTTCATACAGGCTAAAAAAACAACAAAGCAAATGACACTGGGCACTCCAAGTGGCTATCCCCCAACGGAATGACTACTACATGTGTCAAAGAAGACAAGCCAGCCTCCTCCATCAGTCCATCACTCCTTACACTCACTGAGTCACATGACAGTGGCTTCTAACTTGCCCTTAATGGTGAAAAACAGCTAAATATGAGTGTTGGGTTTAAGTACTTCCTGCTCTGTACAAATTTATCGCCAGCTCTGGTGTTACTCAACTCAAGACAACCATTATGCAACTCAAACAGTAGTGACCTGCAACAAGCTCTTTCTCTGCAAAGTCTCCTACTGTGTGGCCAGGACAAAAACTGATGTAAATTAAATTCAATGGATATGTGCTAAGAAAGTTTTTTCCCTTTTCAGCTAAAGGCATCTTAAGCCTTCAGTGCTGATAGACAAACTTAAAAATGTAAGCATACCAAAGGAGAAAAACTACTACTTAAGTCTTTTGAGGATAAAATTTCTGAAGAAAAAAAAAAAACATCCACTGATGGAAAGAACTTTTCAAACTAGAAGCAGGTGTAACCACCACAAAATAACAAATATCAAATAATAACTGGACCAACTTTTCCTCACTTCTTTTAATCCTCCATGTATTGTGGCACCCAACTGGACATTAGAACACGCAGTGTGGCTTATGTGAGAGCCTCATGTGTGCTGGAAGGCAAGCAAGACATGTTCATCAATGCTCTCTTTATACTGTTCACAGCATGACTGAAGAGCAGACGATGTGTTCTGACTGTCATCAAGTCCAAGTAACTCTGGTATTTGGAAGCCATTGGTGCTGGAAGTTGGTGATAGCTAAGCAACTCCTAGGTTAGGCTTGCTAACAGGGCAAAAGTGATGGGCACCACATCAGACGCTCAGATAAGGAGCTGATGTTCTTATAGGTTCTAACATGTTCAATGCATTTCTACCTATGCCAATGGGAACTTTAATCCATCTCTCTCTCTCTCTCTCTCTCTCTCTCTCTATATATATATATATATATATATATATATATATATATATATACACATACATGTATATATATACATACATACAGTGGGAGATGCCAAGAAACTGGAATTATTCAAAATAAAGCACAAGAAGACACAAGGCCCACATCCAAACATGGGTGCTCAGGAGCATGGTTTGAGGGAGACCTGAGCAGCATCCGTGGCTGGTGGCACTCACTCTCCACAGTGATGCTAGGCACTGGACCAAAAGCAGGTCCTCACACCAAAGAAATCAGAGAAGCAAGAATCATAGTAGCCCTAGATTTAAGAATCCAAAAGCTTCAGACAGGCTTTTAGTTGATGAGAGATGTAGGGAGAGATCTGCAATCCTTGGTTTTGAGAAGTCACAGCAACGAACTGCTTTTAACATGCAACATCATTTCCGTTTCAGGTTAATTTTTCACCTCTAAGAGATGCTGTAAAATGAGGGGATTCTTATATGCTTGATTTCCCCCCCTCTCATTTGAGAGACACACATTGTGATCGGGGCTGGAGGGAACCCTCTCCATTGGTGCAGTAGGAGTGCTGTTCAGGAGTCTATCAGGACTCATCTCTGATTTACTATGTGCATGTGAGCACTTCTCGGAATCTCCTAGGATGCACTTCACCCATCATCTCCAAATGGGTGCCATGTCTTTTATTAATTGATGAGTTTATGATGTAACTGAAGCCTGTGGATGGATGGAGTTGGATGAATTATTGTAATCATCTACAGGAAAACAGGGGTCGAACACACAGGCCCATCAGAAGCTGACACCCTGAACAGAGAGACAGGACTGTATGTGTCCAAAGACTTCCTTCTTCCTCTCTTCCAATTCCTCAGAGAAAAGATTCTTGCTCTGGAGTATTAAAGAACTACCTTATTAAAAAGCATCAGTAGCCTTTATTTCTATACAAACTACAGCGTTAAACTCTTTAATCACTTAATATTTAGGTAGATCCATTAATATGATAGAGAAACAGAAGGTAAGTGAGAGAGAAATCAGCCTGTAAATACTACCCTAAATGATCTGGGATCTGATCCTGATCACTTTTCAAATAAATTAAATGGGTATATGTGAAATAAAAACATATATGTTTAGCTCACATTGTACGCATGTATGATGTATGTATGTATGTATGTATGCGTATATATAGTTGAGAATAATATGTGTTTCCATTAGCTACCACTGTTACTTATAAAACACATATTTAAAATTCCAGCAGCATTCTAGTGACAAAATATTAGCCAATATATCTTCTTTATTAATTAAATTGTATCCTGGCTCACATCTGCATTATGTTCATGTAGTCAAGAACACAAGATCACTATTTAAAGAGATTTTCCTTTTTATATGAAAGATTTAAACTATGTTGTCTAGTTTTTATATGAAAGATTTAAACTACATTGTTTAGTTTTTATATGAAAGATTTAAACTACCTTGTAGTAGTTCAAGAAAATTCTAGCAATATCTAACAGATAATACAAAATATCATATCTGCAATAATTCTTATGTATCATGTACTTCTATCTGTCTATTCTTTATACATCCATAAGTCAAAACTCTGTGGTTTATTAAGACAGGGAGATTTTGTTTTATATGAGGGATAATGTCTTTTGCTAGCTCAGGATGGTCCCAGCTCACGTACTTCCTGTGGAATCCCTAAAGTGCACACCATCTTATGCTTTTTTGACTGTTGGGAAGAGAAAGACACAGAGACCAGGCTTCACTGCTGCCCCAGTAGTCATGGGAGGGCTGGTATACAAGACCTTCTCAACAAGTGCAGTGTGGCCCAAGCCAATCAGTAAACCCCCAAACTGTGATGCTGTTTGCCGTCCATACGCCATCAGTCTCCTGACTGACTTAACTATTCATGCCTTTTGCCCCTAGTGAGTTGTCTCCTAGAAGCCAGCCTCAACCTTTTTAATTTTCTGCTTCGCCTCCACTTTGCACAGAGCTTTGCACATCATACTTTCAGAGGTGTACAGTGAGTTTGCCATCAAACTTCATAGTATCATACCTTGTAGAACACTTCAAAAATTTCCAGAAGACACACACACTATTTCACCAAAGCTCTCTGGCTTATTAAGTATACTTTATATCTACCTAAGACATGCCCTGGATAATGACAGATACAGTACTTTGCACACAGTAGAAAGTCAATAAATGGTAGTTTTCTTCCTATCATTGTTTGTTGTTCTCCCAGGAAATGAAAATCCGGAGTTTACAAAGAATTTTAGAGTTTTTAATTCTTAATTTCTAATTCTCTGGGTTTTTTTCTTACAAAGTATTCTGTTTTTCTCTGATCATTCTCCTCTCTGACAAGCAAGCCTTCAAATGCTGGTGTGGTCAGACAGAGTTTCTTTTAAAGTTTCTTGTTTCTTATGCTAAATCTCAGTCACACTGAGCCACAAGTACCTGTGACAGGAAAAGGGAGAGAAGAGCTCACAGTGAGCCTCACCAATCAGCACTGGCTCTGTCTTTATTCCATCCTAGAATATTTATATAACCGCAGTTTTAAACATGAAATTAAAGGATTTGGCGATTTGGGTAATTTGTTATTTACACAAGACCAGCTGAAACAGAGCATTAATTTTCTTGGGAGCTTCTATATTTACAAAATTGTGCACCTGGGTTCTCCAAAGCCAAAGAGGCTTCTCTCCTTCATCAGAGGCACTCAGCACTCTGATGTCAAAGTGTTTGATCAGATTCAAGGGACATGATAGGACACACGTCGTTGCCAGCTTCATATCTATTTATTCAACAAATATTGATTGAATGTCTGTCATATTACCAGGTACTATAACAAGCTTTTTGAGAAAAAAGAAACCCAACCAAATCAACAGTAATTTTGTTGACCACGCTTTGTCATATATGTATGTGGCACATAATATAGCATGTATGTGTATGTGCAAAGACATCTTTCTTCTAGTATACAGCCTTTTAGAGTTTAATAGAAAGAGTTGGCTTAGAGCATTTTCTGACATTAGGGAAACAGCCCTGATAAAAAGGTAGGGACATTTTTGAAGAGTGATGAGAGTACTCATTTTGTAATGGAGCTTTTCTGTCGTAACCCTTTATTTAGGTGACATTTCTCTGGTAAGGGTCATTAAGAACAGATCCTTGTTACTCTACTGGTGCTCTCTGGCACATCGTTCTCTAATGAGCAGGTGCCAATACTAAAGAGATAATGGTGGGAGAACGCTGTCACAAATGATGCTTTCCCACTGCTCCATAAATGTACAAGAAAAGTCAAGACATTGATCCCATGGCAGTGTTCTGTAACAGTGACTATTCCCATTACTGAGAGGGATTGTGGGAGATTTAATCATTTCCCCTAATTTATGCTAGGGAGGCAGAGTGCCTGTGATCAATGGACTATTGTCACCAGTCTAAAGCTTTTCTACCAGCCCCTATAATAGGCCTCGTAGATGCCTCAGCTACAAGTATGTAAACAACTTCTACTCTGGAAACTGAAGAGTGGCTACTGGCAGTCAAATCAGGATTGGCAGGTGTGGGAACCTGAGCAAGCACAACAGGTGATTTTTGACATGGTTTCATTAGGTAGCCCAGGCTGGCCTAGCACTTTTAGGCATCCTGCCTCAGCTTCCCAGATGTTGAAATTACTGATGTGCACCGCCTCGCCTAGCTCCACATACATGATTTACAGAGTTGTGATGAGCCAATGCTACTTTCAGAATTCAATTGTGCTTAGTTATCAAGGCCTAGAGCCCTAGTTCTGCAAATCTGGGGTTACCAGTTAACTGTTTGACAGAATAGTCCTCCATAGGTGCTTAAAACATTTAAACATGTATTTATGTACTTAATACCTTTTTATAAGAACAGAGGACATACTTTTGACCTTTAAAAAGAAAATCAACTTAACCCTGGAAATAAGTTTATCCCTGAAAGAAGTTTAGCTCTGATAGCATTTTTTTTTAATGCAGTTAAATGTATTACTTATTCAATTTTGACTACAAGTCTTGCACTGAACTGTTTGAGATTTACATCATTTTTGGCTTATTAATAGTTTTGCTATCTCAGTGTAATTATTGTTATACTGTATACATAAACAATTTAATGCATTAGAATTTTGAATGGTTTTCTATAGGAGAACATTCAAACAGTTCACGGTAGGTTGTGTGTCTGTTAGATAGAGTTTCATCTAGTACATGCTGGCCTTGACATCACTAAGTGGCCAAGGATGATCCTGATGCCTCTGCTTCTACTTCTCAAATGCGGGAATCACATATACCACTATATGTAGTTTTAAGTAGCTTTTAAAACCTACATTTAAACATAGCACTAAGTTCCACGGACGACTGTTATCGTTTCTTGTTAGATTTGCTTCAGATCTGCTGGCATTGAGTGACACACTCAGTATAGGGGCAGTCTCAAACCCTGAGGCTGCACAAGCAGACAGCCTGCAGAGTCCTCTATTTTTGGGACACAGAGAACCTAAGGGAGGTTCACAGGACAGTCATAGAAGTGCCCACACCAAGAAGAAATATGGATGAAGGCATTCTCAATCTATTTGTGCTAATGGTTAGAAGGCTAGACTCTTTTAAGTTTGGCAACATTTCTCAGCTGGATTCCAACCTAAACCCAATTTACTGGCTACTTTTTAAAGAAACAGACCCTAATTTTCCACTGAGATTTACAGCTCTCTTTTAACTACTGTCAGCTGGGTGAGGTCTGTCCCCTCAATGATCCTGGTGACAACAGTTCACATGATTAGAGAAGATTAACTTTACAAAGGACTTGGGCTTCCATCAGCTCAGCTTGATGAGACTTGAGAGACAGGGATGGGGCTGAGATATCTTAGGTAGAGTAGCTAACCTCTGAGAGCATTCTGAAGTTTGACCTTAGAGACAGGTCCTCAGTGCAGTTGTTTCTATATCTCAGAGTACTGTACACAGATGGCTCTTGATAAAAGCCCATGACTTGATTTGGCTTATAGAGGTAAGATGAGAAGAGACATTGAAATGGGGGAAAGAGGGAGGAAGGGAACAGGGGAGGAGGAGAAAGAAGTGGGCAATTTTCTTTACTGTACTGAGGGTCAGGAGTTGCCCAGTATGTGGTCTTCTCTGATCCCCGTGAAAATAGGTGGTTTTCTATCCATTTGGAATAGTTTTTAAGATATTGCTGCTAAACACAGGGAGAAAGGCTTGAGAGCATAACATTTAAAGTCCAGCAACTCTCCCACAGCTGTGCCAAAGAGGTCGATCTCAGTGTCTGAGATCTGCGTGGTCTCAGATACAGTGCTGAACACTTCCTGTGGTGCCAGCTGTGGGTCCTCAGGTGACAGTGGCTTGGTGCTTACAAATGATTGTAAAGAGAAGAGTGGAGATGGAGGAATGGAAATTTCCAGCACTAGTGAAGCAGATAGATCATCTAAAGTATATAAAACACCCTATAAAAACAGATCATCTAAACTATATAAAACACCCTATAAAAAGAGATCACTGTTGAGATTCTTGATACATGCGTCATACATCATGAATTGTCTTTTGCAATTTTCTTTTAAGCAATATAGAATTATATCTTACTGATGGATAACTATGCATATTTATGAAGGTAGGGTGTGGTGTTTTGATGCATAGACACATTGCCTAATGGCTAAGTCAGGAAGTTAGCGGGTCTATTCACCTCAAACAGTTACCATTTCTTTGTCATAGGCATAGGCAAACTCCTTGTGTTTGGTTATTTTGAGATATACATATCATTAAATGTATCATTATCATCTTATATCATATATCATATCTGTTAAGAGAAGGGTAGTTGGAATGCAGCTTGGTGTCCTACTACTGATCAACGAGATGCTTGGCTGAGCCATGGCAATTATCCTTCCCACTATTTACTATTAATTAGATCTAACTGGAAGCCTGCAGGTTAAAAATACAGAAAATACCAATTTTAAGGAGATTGTTGGCTGCACATGCTGCTTCTGAGTATATAAGAAAGCTCCAACCCCTCTGTTTCATTCACTCATTTGTCAATATTTATTGAACACCTATTATGTCCTACACATTGTTGAGGGTTTTAGGGATACAGCAATGCAAAAGATGGGCTAAGTCACAGGCTCATGGAGTGCATATTCTAGAGGAGGGAGATAGATGGAGCCTGGACAAGGGAAGAGGGTCTATGAGGAAGAAGATGCTGGATACAAGGCCAGCAGCTATTTAGGTCACTACAGGCCTCTCTGACATAGCATTAAAACAAGTTTTAAATGCCGAGGACTTTTTGATTTTATGGATGAAATGGCAAATATTTCAGTTAATAGTTAATACTCTGCATATATATTTATTCTCTGTGTATTTAGTAGGCCATATCTTTTTTTTTTCTCTGACTAAGTTATATGATAAGAGATAAGGGAAATGGGGAATTTTCAGGTCTTTTTAATGAGTTACTTACCATTTTTGTTATGCTTTTTCAACTTAAATATGAACCTAGAACACAAGACCTTGAAACACTGGCATAAGTAATCATGCTAAAAAGATTAAATACAAAAGCAAACTTAGACCCTGGAGTCAACTTTGAAAGTTGTTTGAAAGACAGAGATCCTGGCCACAGATACACCATCAGTATGCTGGTCTCAAAAACAAAACAAAACAAAACAAAACAAAACAAAACAAAACAAAACAGTTTCAGTTTCCACATTTTAAAGCATTAATTGAAAAACAACCTTGGTGCACAGTAGGCACTCAGGTGCAACCAGAACTTAGCTTCAGCCAAAGAAGCACTGCCTACAGCTTTCCTTCCTGATACTTTGCATCTTGGCTCACTGGCATCTTTTCACTTGTGTGGGGGAACAGCCATTGGTAGTTTGTGATTTTTTGATGGACAGAGTTTTACAGGGCTCATGCCCCAGTGCATGAGTAGATACAGAACTAACCCAACCAAGTTTTGAGACAGTTGGGAAATGGAACCAAGTGGAGGGAACACACATAGCACCAGGAGAAGCAGGAGCCAGCCTGAGACTGCCTAGGGTTTTACTTGAGCATCGTTTTCCTGTGTGCTGCTCCACAGACAGGCAGAGCCATGCACCAAAAGTGCTGAGACAAACTAATGGGGAGCAGGACACTATAAAATACATTTGAAAAACGTGCATGCAGCTTACTGGATGTCTGGACTGATTCACTTTCCAACATCTCCCTGTTGTTCAAGGAAGTCTTGCCCAGCTACCTTTCTGGCCATCTACAGGCCTCTGTAGTTAGGCAGTCCCAGAAACCCAGTGAGGGCAGAACCCCTCCCCCCCCCCCCAGATGCCAGGCTCTCTGAGAGGGACATGAGTACAGCCTTACTCTCTGTGTCACATCAGAAGCCTAAACCCAGTGCCCTTCATACTTGTTTGAGAGAATTATCCCAAGTGCAGGCTGTCCATGCATTTGGGATATACATAATTCCCAACATATTTCTGAAGGCAATTTACATGAGTGAACCACTAAAAGCCTCCCACTTAATTAACTGTACCCCTGGGGACAAGCTATGTAGGCCCGGATAAGTGTGGGAACAACATAAAGGTGTTCTCTGTGCCAAAAAGGGGATTGGACTTGATGGAAAATCCCCAAAAAGGACCATCTGGCAGCATAAATTATCCATTTAAAGTGGCTGGTGTGAGCTAATGACACCAAAGTCGCCATGAACATGTGCAACATCCCTCAGTTGTGTTTTAATGTCCCCTCAGGCCCTGTTTCAATTATGACTTTCTATGCTGACTATGGCCAAATATAAATTTATCCACTGTGCTCTCCTGCCCCCACAAATATAAGCCATGAGATTGCATTTTTTTTTCTTTAATGGAACAAGGAAAGACAATGGGCAGTACTTTCAGGAACACAATTTCTTCCAGAAGAAGGAAAGAAAAAAAAAATCCCTCCTATGTAAAGAGGATTTAACCATTAAACTTAGTTATCTGATGACTGTACAGGGTGTAGAGACACAGATGTTAGAATTTATAATTATTCGAGTCATAATGTGTAGGTATGAACAGAAACCGCTTTGAATGAGTTACTAGGTCAAAGCATTCTGATCAAGCAGCACTTATAGCCCCCAAATATGTCAGAGAAGAGGTTGAGAAGGCTGGGAGGGCTGGGCTCACTGCGAGGGGCTTTGAGTCCATTAACATCATAAGCCCTTTTTAATATACATGGAACAGGTGAGTACAAAAATCCAGCAAAAATGTGCCACACCTATATACTTGATTCTCATTCTCCAAAGCAGGGAAATTGGTTAGGACTAATTAGTCCTTTAAAGGGGGCCCAAAATGTTTTCTATCCTTTAATTACTTGATTTTAATACAAATGAAACTTTCATCAGCATTACAGGGAGGGCATGGTTTACTGGCGATGGAAGTCAGCACTTGAGTTCTTGCCTGGCCTGGCTATGTATCTCTGGCACTTTAGGTGAGCTGATATAGTGTGGAACAAAGGTGACATGTAGCCTTCAGAGAAGGACCACGCTTGGAGTGCTGTGTGGGTGACATGATAAAATGAAGACACCAGAGGCTCTCATGCCCCAGCGAGGTGCTGCACACAACACTGAATGCCTGACCCCATCCATCCATCCCTTGGAAGCAGGAACCACTGATTCCTCATCTGCCTGTGCGCTCTCACAGAAAGTTCCACTGAAGACTGCTGAGTGAGTTAACAGATGAGCTATATCAGGACACTGGGCAGGAGGAAACCACACAGGGGTGCTCACATAAAGGAACAAGAGAAAGGACCCAGCCAAGAGGGCTTTATTGTTACTTGTTTTTAATTAGGATAGGATGCGACAAATGTAGGGAGGTGGCACATGCTTCTGTGAATGTCAGACATTATATCAATTATGGTAACTCCCATAATCAGGATCCAGATGGGTCCATCACCCTAAAATCTCCCTTCTGCTGCTCCTTTATAGTCATATAAAGCCATCTATAGCCACAGAGTTTGTATACTGAGAAAGTGTTGAGGACGAGAGGGAGGTGTTAGAGTTGAAGATGAGGGGCTAGTTCCAAGATTTTCTTGATGCCCGTCTGTTCTTTCAGGCAGTTACTCTGAGGCAGTAGTGGGGGAGGGATGGCCGGAGAATTTGCTTTTTTTTTTCCTCCCATATTACTCTGTGCTGGATATAATTCTTAAGTGGACACTACAAACCACGTTACTCAATCCTCAAGAGCATCGAAAACAACTATTACTACTGTCAGATTGTATTTTATAGGAAAGTCATGGAGTCTGGGCTATAACCACATAGTCCTGTCATTGACTTGAAGACTGGGCTTCAGATGATTTTCAAACCCCTTTGTCTTCTTACTCATCTGAGTTGTATTGACAAAGGCATTGGAGCCCATTCCCCCAAGCCACATGGAGGTCAGACATTAAAGTTTGACTTGTATTGATGAGGTCATTGGAGCCCATTCTCCTAAGCCATGGATGTCAGACAATTAAGGTCTCCAGAAAGTGCTACTCTCAGAATCACTCTCCAGATTCTACAGCCAACACATGATAGCCCCAAGGTTAGACGAACGGGCTTGTACTCAGGTTGGTGCAGACAGACATAAAAGAGATAGCCTTTATGATGACAGCCAGCAACAAGAAAAGGAAAGGAAAAACACCCAAATGTTCTCATGTTATAAATGTCCACTTATAATATGCAGCATAGGGGACTTTTTCTGCTTTTTCACTGCTACCCACCAAGTGGAGAAAGCTAAATTTTTCTTATGAATACTAGAATATATTAAGAAAAACAAAAACCAAACCAAAACCCAAAGGATGTGTGTGTGTGTGTGTGTGTGTGTGTGTATATAAAAAACAAAAGAAAACTGTCATCCTGGCTACTCAAGAAGCTGAGGCAGGAGGAACACTGAAGCCTTGAACTTGAGGCCACAGTGGTTACCTCATCGTGAGACCTCAGCTCAACAAAGGACCAAAGCAGAATGAAATGCATGTGGGCTCAAAGTGCAGGTGACAGCCCATGAGTGAGCTGACACACATCCTGTCATGCACTTCGGTTGTGTCTGCTGTTCTCCACAACACAATTACACGCACGCACACACACACACACACACACACACACACACACACACACACACACACACACACACACATCGTTTCCTTCTCTTTTATGACTCCTCTCCTTACCTGGCTCTACTTCATGCCATCCGCTGGACTGACTGCCACTCCCTGGGGAGCGCCCTTGGCCTGTGTAAAATGGCTCTTCACCAGGACTATCCATTTCATCCTCCACAGACTTGAGGCGCTTCGTAGAGCTGAAAGAAAAAAAAAATAAAGGAATGCATATTTAAAATCACACTAAGCCACCTTTCTCCTGGAAGCTTCACTGGGAAGATGTGAGATTCTAGGCCCCTGTGCAGGCTCTTGTGGAGTTGGCCAAGTCACTGGAAGTGGTACCCAGTCTATGCCTATGCATTCAAGTTCTGGTTTCACCTTTTCTGATCAAGTTGCTGGCACCACCTCCATTTGGTGCCTTTTTTGCTTTATGGAGCTGACACTCGGTTCCTGCTTTGGCTTCCCCTTTGGAAGCCCAGGTATCCTATCTCCACAGGTGTGGCTCAGGGATGGTCATTATCAGCATGCCTAGAAACATATTCAAGTCCACACAGACATCCCCAAATGGTTAAAGACAAGTAAATAAAAAGCAGGGTTCAAGAACCTTCAGGAATGCTTCGACTGTACTGTCTTTTGGGAGTGGGGCATTTCCCATCTTCCACTTGGATTTGTTCATTATAAAAAGATACTGTATACCTATGAAGTCCAGATACTCCTCTACACACTAGAGATAAAATACCAAACAGAATGGCTAAAAATAGCAGGAAGGAGTGCATTCCTCTGAGACCAGCAAGGGCATAGACATACAGCAGTCTGTGGACTTTTATGTCCTTTTACACAGAGATGAGCAAAATGACATTTTATTTCATTTGTGTGACTGGAAACTGGTTTTCAGCGGAGGTATGAGCAAGGAACTCCCACAAAGTATCTCTTTTCTTCTAGCAGAATTGCATTTTTCTTCCCACAGTGAAGTTTGAGGGTTAGAAGGCAGTGAAATATCACCTGCTGCGTCTTCCTGCTCTAGCAGACCAAACCGAGAGTGCCAGCAACACAGTCCTGCATGGGCAGATCTGCCTTGGGCAGGGACTGCTGGGAAACCTGCCCATGTGTTACGATGGATGCAGAGCTTTCCCAGGGTTTCATTCATCAGACACAGGCTGTGTAGCCCCTCCATGCCAGGGGGCAGGACTCAAGTGTGGAGCAGTGTGATGAGTCAGACGTGGCTCTCCGTGGACAGAGATGGAGAGGCCCGAGAGAAACAGAGGGGTCATGAAGAAACTCTGCACGGGGTGTGGATGGAGGAACATTGGTATCCGTGGAGCTTGAGAAGTACTCCTCTGAGCAGAGGACTCCTGAACTGTGACTAGTCTGTAAGTACTGCTTACAGACTAAAACCCTCTGTACTTTTTGGCAAACTGCTATTGTCTCAAGCTTCATGTTTTTCCCCCTAACCTTGGCATATTTTCTTTTGCCCCATGACTCTCTCATGCCTCACAACCTAAAAGGTTAATGTCTGCTCCCTGGGGCTGCTACCGAACCTTAAATGACAGGGCAGCATACTCCCTTACTGTGAGCTCATGGTGTACAGGTCACTAGACACTGCATAACATTCCAGGAACAGGGGCCTGCCAACGGTGGCATAAGTCAGGGGTGGTGCCCAGAGAATTGCTTTGGAGATGCTGAAATCAATGGAAGGGCCCCACAGAAATAGAGTATGGAGGTCAGAGAAGACACAGTGCATCTGTACTTCATCCTACAAGCAAAGAGACTTCAGAAGCCCTCTAGGTGGGCGTGTTGTGGGAGTCACATTGTGAAAAAGTGGGTACAAGGAAAGAAAGTGGACTTGGGGAGGCAGCAGGGAAAGCAGGGGTCATAAGCGGGCTAAGGGAAGACAGACAATATTACTGGCACGATCTAAATTTTAAGATACCCAGGATGATGCAATTTAGGTAAGAAATTCAAATCCTTCATGTGTGTGGTCCAATGTTCTTAGGTTTGAGGTTCTATTCTCATTAAAACCAGACTTAGGGAAGCAACCTTTTGGGACCATGGTAATTTAGAGCTCAAGGACAAGCCTTGGACCACCTAGTGAATGGCCTTCCTTTTTCTTGAAGCTTGAAAAAAAAATGACCACTTGAAGTTTTCTGTTTTACGTAAACTGTAGAGAATGCATGTCCTTTATTTGACATTATATATAATGTACACAGAAAAACTAATTCCAGTACACAAAACCAGAAAAATCTAGCGTCTCTAAATGCATTTCTATTGTTTCCTTTAGTGGAAAGTAGAAATGATCTAATCCATCGGTTTCCCTTCTTGCCTTGCAAGCAGGAAGCTCGGGCCCAGTTTAAAGTGGATCTCTTGGTTGGGGATCCTGATCTAATAAGGCATGCCTTATTTTCCATATGGAATCCAGTATCTTCTTCTACACTTAGTAATACTTGTCTTTCAAAACTGTCAGCCACTTGTAACTTAGAGGACTGTGAGTTGGGAGAAATCCCCTGGTATACTCCAGCCACCTAAAGGCCAGACTTGTATCTTCTAGCAATACTGTAAAACCTACAGGGATGCAATTACCCCCCCTCCAACCCCCGGGAATTGTGCTGCCTTGATTTTTTATGATTCTTATATAACTACCTTGAAACTTATGTATCTGGGGTGACCAACAGGAA
The DNA here is from genome assembly GCF_011762505.2 of Arvicanthis niloticus. Classification (NCBI taxonomy): domain Eukaryota; kingdom Metazoa; phylum Chordata; class Mammalia; order Rodentia; family Muridae; genus Arvicanthis; species Arvicanthis niloticus. The sequence goes on from NC_047662.1 coordinate 53,204,816, forward strand.
TAATTTGAATTTCTTCCCTAATTTGCATCGTACACTACTGATCACCTGTTTTACAATGTTTGTGAAATCCAAATATACAACCGAGGAGCAAACTGAGAAGCAAGTTCCTAGATGTGTTCAGTGGGCGTGGGTGCAAGCAAACAGTGTTCTGGAGTTGTATATCAACTTCCCAGGATAGTTCTGCCTCTTCTGTCATCCCAAGCAACCTTCCCTAGACTCCTTTCCATGCCTTACATGTGTAGACAGACACCATCATTTACATGGCCCAGGATTCAACCCCTAACACTGATGCTTTTAGACAAATCTACTGGCAGAATTTGTGGTCTTGGGAACCAGAAGTACAGGTGACATCCCCAGAAGGTTCTGCCTCATTCTAGTTGACAACCCATGAATTAGGATCATGTTTTGATCTTTAGTGCCTGCTCTACTGTCAGCTTGTTTTAAGTACTCAAAAGCTGCTGTGTGCATGGGACAAGGGACCATCCAAGCATCTATACTGAATGAGATCCAACCCCAGAGGCCAATTCCACTGTGTGTTGCTCCCCATTGTTAATATTTTTCTGAGTTCTAAAGATTTTATTTTCTTGGGGTGCTCTAATAGAATTCAGGTATGACTTGCACCAGATGGGACACTGTATAGTTACAGTTGACACCTGAGCTTGCATATGAGGACGTTCAGGATGGACACAGGCTCAGCATCTGAGTGATGGAAGTGTAGGTAGAGAGAGAACAGGATCTAGGAGGGAGGAAAGAGGAAAGTAGGCATTGCTAGGAAGAATAGGCCCAGGGCTTTTGAGACAATTTACTGACTCTATGAACAGCTTTTTTTTTTTTTTTTTTTTTGAGACAGGGTTTCTCTGTATAGCCTTGGCTGTTCTGGAACTCACTTTGTAGACCAGGCTGGCCTCGAACTCAGAAATCCGCCTGCCTCTGCCTCCCAAGTGCTGGGATTAAAGGCGTGCACCACCACCGCCCGGCTTATGAACAGCTTTCTTAACAAAGTCCTTTAGAATAAAACACTTATCCTTATTTTTACCCAACTTTTAAAAATGATTTTAGAGATGTTCATCCTGGAAAAATAGAAAGCATATAGAAAACACAGATCATGCTCATTTGGTTTACTTAGTTCTTGGAACTGGTCCTTAATTCTGTCTCTTCCTCCTGGACCATCCAACACAGGATTCTGTTGCTTGCTTCCTATTATATGAGACCCCTGGGGCCTTGTTTTGTGTTCACAAAGCAACACCATTCCTCCTACCTAGAGCTCACATAAGCCAATCTGAACATTTCTACTTGTCAGTGTGCAAAGCTCCTCTGATTTTTCTTTGTGGCCACAGTGCCAAGGAAAAGTACTCAGTGTTTATCATTTGCTTCTGAGTTGGGAAAGTTAAGACATTGTTTTTCAAGGGACATAGAGACAAACTGGGAGGTAAGACGGGCTCATATTGACAATATAGTAACAGTATTCAGACAGTGGGCACTACAGGCCAGATTGAGGTGGAAATTTGAGACACTGCTTTGCTAGGATCCCACACTCTAAGGTTTCTGGGTATAGCACTGTTGCTAAGACAGTTTTGTGCAAATAACTATGGTTTCTAAATTTCAGAAGACCTGATTATGAGTGAGGCCTTTATTAGACCTGTGGCCCTGGGCAAGTGGCTTACTCTGTGCTCTAGTGGTTCCACTGCAGTAATAGCAGAAGAGTTTGTTGGTGACTAAGACTCAAGCTAAAAAGACAACTAAAAAGCTACAGACAGATTAAAGCTGACAGAGCCTCAGCAACAGTGACCAGTTGGTAGTGGTTTCGTATGTGAATCCTGGGGTACTCTTTCGAGGCATATTTTCTAACTTGTTAAATAATTCTGTTTAATCTCTATATTCAAGAACTTTTGTTTAAAATCAGAGTAGGGTGGGCAGTAAGATGTCTTGGAAGGTAACACACTTGCTGGGTAAGCTTGATAGCTCAAGTTTTCTCTGGGAAACCCATGTAAAAATGAAAGAAGAGAATGAGTTACCAAAAGTGGTCCTGTGATGTTCATAGATATCCTTGCAAGTGAACACCTCTATGTATTTTCTCTTTCCTCTCCTTTTTGTCTCTTTCTGTCTCTCTCTCTTTCTCTGTCTCTCAGTCTTTCTCTTTCTGTCTGTCTTTCTCTGTCTCTCTGTCTCTGTCTGTCTGTCTGTCTGTCTGTCTGTCTCTCTCTCTCTCTCTCTCACACACACACACACACACACACACACACACACACACACACAGACACACAGACACACACATCCCTAAATAAAAACATCCCAGGAAGAAGACAACAAGAGAAAAATAAACATTACTGAGTTATTAACTACTGATATTTGTAATTAACTCCTTATCAGGGCTAGTTATTCACACAATAGGAGAATGACATTAGCCTCTTAAGTGACAATAAGCAGTCCTTCGTCCACAGGTCACAACATAAGATCAGAAACCAGAGCTTGGAGTGTATGGAAGGACAGGCAGTAAGAGACACTGCTAGAGAGATACATGGGATAGTAGTTCACATATGAAAAACAAGCCACCCGTGAACTTTTTAAATTAAGCACTGCCCACAAGTATTTGCAAAGCTTTTATTGTTGACTGAGTATACGGTCTCTTCTATCAGTAAACATTCAAAATCCTCCAAGTGTATTAACAGCCAAATGTATTCATAATCCCCCTTTTCTGTTATAAATGCATTTGGGATTTGAGACCTTTTTTGTGGAGGTGATATTATAATGAACTGGGGTAGGGTTGGGGAACATTTAAACAGTGCTGAAGATGAAGGTATAATACACAGTGCTGGAAATGACTGCTCGATTCATCTTCAAGCTGATGTTTCAGACACTGTTCATAAAGGTGAGGTAGACTCCCTCCAAGGAAAATGTCCTCACTCTGGGCACTATTTTTAATCATTAACGTTTGTATTTGCTTTAACGGAAATCACATGTGATAAATGTTTTTTCTGCAAAGTATACAAACATGACTGACAGACCTCTTCTACAGCTTTCTTTGTTGTCACAGTCCAGTGCTAAAGCCAATATGTAAAAGGAAACCACGGCTCTGATGGATGCCTAATCCCCGACCCCTGGCGCAGGCTATCTAGAGAAAGCAGGGTCTTGCAAAGTACTCTCTAGATGTTGGTTCTGATAACTAAGGGGATCGGGAAGCTTGGTGCTCACAGTAGGCTGTGTGTTCCAGTTCCAACATTAGCTTTGAAAGGCCTCCTGGACCACTTGGATCCAAAGGATGGCCCCATCCCACTATCTGACCTATATTGTTTTAGAACCTCATGCCTGGATATTAAATCAGTTCTATCTTCGGGGAATGTCTACAGACTGGATTTGAGAACTTACAGTCCCAGCTGGCTAAGAAGGTTGTGGGCAGGGTTCTTACTCTGGTATCATCAGTGCCTACCTTGTGCCAATCAAGCCAGAGCACTCACTTCTTCTACCCCAGTGAAGTCCACCCAAGAATACACTATGTTCATTATTGCTCTTCTCCATGTCTCTGCTCATGTTCTCCCTCTCCCAGATCACCATGCCTTTCCTGCCTCCTCTTAAAGCTAACCAGCATTCAGAGTTGAGCACCTTACCCTTTGGACAAGGCCTATTCAAATTATACTTATTTTATGGGGTATAATTGAAGTAATTGTTTTTCTTATTGATGTGTGTGTGTGTGTGCGTGTGTGTGTGTGTGTGTGTGTGTGTGTGAGAGAGAGAGAGAGAGAGAGAGAGAGAGAGAGAGAAAGAGAGAGAGAGTTGTCATATATGTCTAGATCTCTAATGAGACAGCTTATTGAGGTTGACTTTTGTGCCCTCTATTGTTACAGACACATTGATAAATGTCCAAGAGGCCCAGAGTTAAAACTCAAGTTGTGTCTCTCTGTGCTTTAACCCCCTTAGAGGCTACCAATCCAATTACCTGGTAGAGGATGTGCTGGGTAAAGACCTCCTCATTGCTCCTGGACTCATGCTGTAGTATGAAGAACTTTCCAAATCAGAGAGAGAAAAATTGGGGCCGGTTCCTGCAGCTATTGGTGCTAGAGAGAGGAAAACAAACAAAACAAAACAAACCATAAATGAAGTCCCTGTAAATTCAAGGTGATCAAGAACCAATGTTAGTGCAGCATGGAGCACATTTTCTGTTGTATTCATCTGCAAAGATTATCCAGAATAGTCACTAATAAACTGTGACATCAAAGGAGTATGGACAATAAAAATGACAATAAAAATGGTCTCTACCAGAAAGGCATATTCTTTCTAATGTGTCTCTTTTATCTTTTTATCTTACTCTTTTTTTTTTTAAACAGTAGATTGCCACCAAGCTTACATCCTGGATGGTTTAAATGAAAATACCTCTCATACTTTAGTGTTAATTTTTTTTTTTTTAAACTGGCTGCTCTACAAATTTTCCCCAGGCTTTCTCACTTTGATCCCAACAACTTATCCTCATCTGCATTTTGGAATTTCATTATGAATTTTCATGAGAGTTCCACGAATTTACCCATCTAGGCCCCACTTCCCATTCACTGCAATACGAGATGTACACATCAATCTCCCATTCTCTTTACTTTGTGGTACATGGACTCCCTGCACATGTCTACACCTTGAGGTCTGTGTTTTGTTTTGGTTGTGGTGGTGGTGGTGGTGGTGGTGGTGGTGGTGGTGGTGGTGGTGGTGGTGGTGGTGTGTGTGTGTTTGCAAAGAAAGATTCAGTGCATACACCTTCACTGTGTACTGTCATCGACAGCAAGAACTGTGGCTACAATAGGACCCCATGGCCCCTGGAGCCACAGTATTTGCTACTCACCCATAGAGAACATTCTGCCAACTTCTGACTCAATTTCACCAACCTATTGCCTTCATAGTGGATTCTTTCTGAGATGTAGTTATCTATATTATTATGTCTTCCAGATTCTGGATGCCTTGTTTATGGTATCTTAATAATTATTTTTAAATGACTTAATAAAAATCTACCAATATTCTTTCAAAACTATAAATTCTATGGTGAGACTATCAGTTAAGGTAGTCTTTTTGAAATATTATGTAAAAGTAGGACAGTTGTTGTGTGCTCTAGTGTGTATTGTATATATTACGCCCATTAACATAGATAAACATATTCAATACACTAATATCTATCGGGAGAAAAGATAATGAGGAACACCATGAGTCCAGATTTTACCCACAGAATGATTTGGAAGCACTGCTATTACCAAGAAGCAGGGATGTAGATCAGAGACACAACCATCACCTGTGAACACATTCCAGGGGAACCTGGTAGACTGAAGGTACAGATAGCCAAGAAGCCTTTAGAAAATGACCTAAGAAGAAAAGGTTCAAGGGAATAAAAGGGCCTGAGAAAATGTAACTGCAGAGGATGCCAAGAAGATAAGCAACTGGGAAGAAAGGAGATATTCTGGGTAGAGTAAATAACCTAAAGATAAGACAACAGAAACTGTTGACTGGGTTTCTGACACCTTTGTGTCATAGGACAGAGTGAAAGAGACATGGCTAACATTGAGTCATGATGGGTAGCTAAGGTTGGGTCATGAAGGATTTGGTATTTTTCTATAAGAAGTGCAGATCCGAATCTGAAACATCACAAGTTTGTGAGCCACTGATGTACTTATATCCCTGGTAGTAGAAACCACTGCAGTTAGATTGCCAGCATCATCCCTGTCAGAAGCTCACAGCTTATAGAAATACTAGCCTCAATTTCACATTTATATTCTAGAAAAGTCTCTCTCACGTGAGAACAAGCTTGGGAGAGAAGGGATGGTTGAGTTGCCCTAGTGATGTCATTTAAGCAAGAACATGAAGTAAGACGACATCAAAGGATGCCAGGAGAAACCAGGTGTTAGTAATATGGTGCCAGTTCACTGTGGCAGGAAGGAGTGCTTCCTGGGATTGTTGCTTGGGAGATAGGATAAGTTGTATCGTTCTATGAGCAACTTTGGAGTCAGAAGACTTCAAAGAATAGAGCAATTTCGAAGAATATACAATGAGTTGACTAATAGCAATGACTACATCTCAAGCATCACTGTCATGTAGAAACCATCTTTCCTAAGATGGAGAACTGAAAATCAAACACGTGTCTCAATGGGCTCTTTAAAGGGGGTTGGCGGGGGGGGGGGGAAGGGGGGGGAGGGGGGGTACCGCTGGCTCATCTTGACAACAGAGTAAATAGATTCCTGCTCAATAATGCTGCTAGTCATTCTATCATTTGCTTTTGTATTCAATTTATTTGCATAATTTCATCTTTTATTCCACAATGTTTTATGTATGAACTGGGCCATTATGCAAGATGGCCCACGTCACTCATCATTACAGTAGCTACCTGATACATAATAACATGACAGGTGCTCTTAAGGCCTTGTGCCTCCTGGAGCCTACTGTTATGTGTCCTTGGTAATTAGAGAGAATGGAAAGGCCTGTCTGTGTCAAATGTGTGAATTTAGATTTTCTTCACAAATTTCAGAGTGGAGTTGAGGCTTCGTCTTGGTTGTAAGGAGAGTGGGAAGGCCTGGGCTGGGCTGAGGGAGGGAACACTGAGGCATCTCCACAGTCATGGACACTGGCACTTCCACTAAACACTTCATGTTCTGGGTGATCTACCCTGGGAAAATGTCCTTTCTTTTTGTTATCTTTTTAAAATATCAAGAGAGCCAGAATACATGCATGAAGAAACATGTATATGTAAATACAATGCTCTACCTCTATGTGGATTTTAAAAATTAACACAGCCCACACACATATTCCTTAACCTGCCCTGTATTGATCTCTAATGATCATGTAGTTTGCAGTAATGTGGAATGCAGCAAAGGCACCAGATGGCCTGGTCCAGAGTGCTCTATAGACTCATGGCGAGTGGTTTCTGAAGTTGGCAAACATGTGCATCTCAAATTTTAAAACATCCTTGAATCAGAAAGGAGAATGAGCTTCTCAACCTGGGTTCAATAATCCTTACAATGTAGAGACCCAAACTGTGTTTTCCTTATGAGCTGTCTGCATGCACATGTGCCCATTACTTTAAGTGCATGCAGCTCGTGCCATGTATAGGGTCACATTGTTAGGATGGTAAACTGTGACCAGGAGGAGAGGGCCTTATACTTAAGTACAGGTTTCTTGTCACAATGTCCCTATAACAGGCACATTGTTTGCAGAGCCTCAAATATGGAGAACAGATAGAGCTTTTAGTAAGCAATAAAGACAGAATACCATAAGGAAACAGTGGGTACCATGTAGCTAGAAAGCTCATAATGACTATGATAAACATGCAGAACTGGCTCCCAGGACTACCATCATCATCATCATCATCATCACCATTATGCTTTTTTTCCATGGGTCGGCTGCCATGCAATGATAAACCCCACCATTCCTTTGAATACTCACAGTACCACTAGGAAGGCCAAAAAAAAAAAAAAAAAAAAAAAAAAAAAAAAGATGGAATAACTTCCCTATGTCATGATGACAAAATCAGAGCACCTGACCTTAAAATCATCCAGATCCAAGAATGACTTCTGTATCCCTAAACAGCTCCCTACCCTTTGTGTAGACAGTTGAAGATCAATAAGTATGCTTTGAATTAAGGAAATAGTTATCATCCCCATTTACCTCCCTTAATTTGGAGTCAAAATTAAAGTGTCTTCTATAAATATGTGTAATAAGCATAGAGGAAAAGAGCCCAATTTCTTAGCATTACTGCAGCTACTGTAGCCTAAGTATGTTGTTCACCAAAGAGTTTCCTCAAAAGGTTAACTTTGGAAATTGTGCCTTCAGATGTTATTTCTAAGTCATGCATCTTCCCTTCCCCCTCTTTCCTGTCATGAGTAGAATGTACTCTGTGTCATTTCTTAATAAATGGTTTGCTATTAAGGCATCATTATAGTAATGTGGGCTATTGGAAGAAAGGGGTTACTTCAGTAGCCAACCCTCTTGATGACCTGCTCTTCTGTACACATTAGCAGTTGGATAGGGCTGTGGTTATTGAACTTCTGCCATCCACCAGAGACAATTTGCTCAGGGTTGCACTGCTGGAAAGAGAGGACTATGGGGAAAAAATTCTATCCAAATTTTCAGGCTCCTCTGCTTGGGAGATGATGGTGCTGAGTTTACGGCTTATTCGATAGGAGTTGGCAGGGAACATTATCAAAATGTCTACCCATGTGTCCAGCCTACAGCTTGAAGGCACACAGAAGCTGCATTCCATGGGACACAATGCACATTTACAGAGCCCTTAAGTAGCTTAGGCATTGCTTCATATGCTTAAAAACAGTGGACAGGATGTGAAAACTTCTGCCCTCGAGGGTCCTACATTCTAGGGATCAGTTGTCCCCACCACCACCTCAGATCTGCACGTCCTTTCCCCAACATACACAAAGGGAAGAAAGGGAATGGGGGCTGTAAATCCCTTCCAAAGGCCATCAGCACTCAATTTGTAGCTCATAAAATAACTATGAAAAATTAAGACATCTTTTTCTTTCAATTGTATGACCTACCAAAAATGCTCCCAGAGCATTTGGAGCGTCCACCTTATACTGGGAGCTGGGGCTCCAACAATAGCACACAGTTCCATGCCAGAACAATTTCATGTTGTTTTGTATTCCACTGGCAAAAGTCCTATAAGAAAGTCCATGTCACTGCCACAAAAGGAGCGAACATGGGAAAATACTTGTTCTTCTTTCCATCAAAGGCTTGGTTGTAAGACACACAATGCTATGAAAACTGGGGAATCTGGAATCATCGTTAAAGGAAATTAACTTGGAAAGTAATTTATGGCAAGAAAATCCAACTCCTTTGTTATCTCCCTTTTACTGTAATATGTTTCCTGAACACTGCCTAAAAGAGAGGGCTTTTAGAAAGGAAAAAAAAAAAGTATAGTAAAATTAACTCATTTTATCAATTTGTGTTCTCTGCCAGAGTTTCCTGACTGTGGCTATGAAGGGCTGTAAAACTGATGAATTTGCATGGAAAAAGAAACCAGTGTAAGTAATTTGTGTAAGAGGTAACACGGACATAGACGGCTATAATTCAGACGCCCTGCAGATAGCAGACTGCTGCAGTGTGCACAGTTATGGGCAAGAAAAATGACCACGCTGCAGTCAGTCTGACTTGAATGGAAATCAATCATAAAGGTACTTTCTCTGCAGCTTGTACACCACAGTCTTCAGCAACTCCTTTGCCAAGCAGATTTCTGGTCTGTAAACCCTGTGCTGATCTCTTCTTTCTATCCCTGTTTTTAAAGGAGTGGCCAAATGCAGGCTGGAAGTAGGGTTTTTCAAACAGGAACATAAAAGGAAGGCACTGAACTAAAACATGGATTTCCCTCGATGTGAAGTGAGCTTGCCTGCTATTAAAAGATTTAAGCAATGCTTTTTCTAAAATGTAGTGCGAGGTGCCAAAAGCCAACAGAATGCTTTTAACCCCACAAAAGGCAGTTGCTAGCACGCACAGATCACCTCCCTCACACAGCCATGACTTATGAATACAAGTTAAGGAACGTGTGTGTGTGTGTGTGTGTGTGTGTGTGTGTGTGTGTGTGTGTGTTAGTGACAGTGAGGGGAGTGTGCTTGAGGAAAGAGAGGAATGTAAACAGAGACATTTTTATTTATGAAAGATGTTTAAAGTTTTATTAAAATAGGCTGAATCCACTGATACTGTGCTATATCCCTTTTACCTTTAACAGATAACTATTATAAGTTTAATTTCTAAGCAAGTACTACTCAGTCACTTTTTTGTATATAGAAAGTCTTGAAGTTTGGGAAACCCAGGCATAATCTCTATGGAGGAGAGCCATCTCCTACTTACAGATTACATGTGTTGTTATATGTTTGCTGCGTCGAAGTACAGTCATATGAGCATACTAATGAAAACAGCGAAGGACTTCTTTTTGTTGATTTTTATTATGTACCAGATAAGGTACACAAAATATAGAATTGTATCCTATGGTATTTCTATGGTATACATCAACATTATTCTCATTGACAAATGAGAAAATGAAGGGTGATGTTTAGCAAAATGTTCAGGCATAGCCGAAGGATTTGATGTCAGGTGTCTCTAGGTTTCAGCTAAAGAAATAGGGGAGCCACATTCCTGCTCTTGTCTTTGGGGGTCTCATAATTACAGGGGAGATGAGTCTCACAAAATAAGTTATCACCATAAGTAGCAAGGCTGCTACGTCCCCTCCATTCTTCTCTAGGTCTTCAGTATAAGGAGTTGTAGCTGCTGTTCTTCGGATGCAGGGCCTCACACTTGGTTCAGGAGAGCAGCCATGGAGCAGCAAATGATGCTGACTGATCTCTTGCATTAGTGGCTTCTGCCTTTGGGACTGGAATTGATTTTCTGCATTTTAGAGCATCATCTTGTCTTGGCTTTTGGTTGAAGTCAGATACAATACCCGTTTAGTATAAGATACAACCTCAGCCATGGGATTTGGTCTTCTTAACAGAGGATAGATTTGATAGCATAAAAGGTCTTTTTTTGCCACAATGTTCTATAAACCATAGAAGGGCTTCCACATATAAGCTCTTCCCCAAGAGTACACTGGTACTATCTGACCATTAGCTGTATCAACAGAGACCCTTCTCAAAAACATATTAATTAGTTATCTACACAACAACAACAACCATTTTCAGCAGAACTGCTTAATTTTTCCTCCTCCACTTGCTGAGAAATCCTAGGTGTTGATTATGTACTCCTATTCGTCACATACTGGATGGCTCAGCATCTGATGTGTGGTATGGCTTTGCTGAGTGCTCAGTCAGTCATCCCAAACATGCCTACAGGGCGCCACCAACAGCCTTTCCAATCCATGAGGGTAAACTATGATCACATTTTCCAGACCAAATCCCAATACTTTTATATCCTTATTGTGGGGCAATAAGGAGTTCTACCAGGCTTTTAGAAATCACAGGAAGGCCTTTTAGCTCCCTAATGTTACTCACTGGATATTAATATCTGTTCTCAAAGGTAAGGCTTACAAGTAAATAAAGATTTAGTAAAGAATACATTATAGGTAGCAATCTCTTTAGAAGCCTATTTAAAAAAAATAACTATAGGGTTATGTATTATTTAAAATGCTGATATGGTTAATCCATTCGTGGCTGGCCACTTAAACATTGGAACATGTCAGTGTCAGAATGATTATTATTGAATGCCCTATTATTCATCAAATTCCCAGAATATTGGCAAAAATGTAGGGTTTGGCTAAAAATCATGAAGAATAAGAATTTTCTAGATGAGTAAGAACAGTACTAGTATGTTTTATTCTGTCACAGCTGTTACCTGAAGAGACCACTACAATGGCAGTAATAAACCAAGTTTTAGAACACGATCCTAAAATTGGTCATTCATAATTATATACATGTGAATATTTTTAAATAAACTGGCTGATAGCGGTCAGCTCCAGGATCCACTCAAGAACACACTGTAGATGATCAAGGGCAAAGGCTTAATCCAGTAATGATCCTGGTAATTACCATTATTGAGCTCTCACTAATCCAACACGAGGTGTTCTGCTATTTTACCTCTATGTTATTGAGAGGTCTCCCCAATTTAGCACTCAAATTTATGCTCAGCCTACAGCCAGAACTTACTTTAAATATTTTGCATTAAATAAATAATTACAACCTCTGATGGAAACACAGGCAGGAGGCATTACAAATATTGACCAAAGTCCTATAGCTATTAAACTTCAAACCTTCACCCCTATTATAAATCCTGAACTATTTCATGGCATGAACTATTACAGGCATGCGTGTGTTTGACAATCTGTGGTCAACACAAACTATGTAGGCAGAAGAAACTTCGAAAAGATTAGCAGTAGAGGGACTTAGAAACAGACCATGACAAGTTAGTATGTACATCAAGAAAAAAATGTGTGTTTCTTCTTCCAAGGTCCAGTGTCTATCATAAGAGAGCTCAGAGTCTGGTAAATTTAGCAGACGCCTCAGTTGAGGACAGAGATAAAAGGCCCAAACCCAGCCATGAGCAGCTCTAACCAGGACTGGCAGGAGTATGTACTTAACAAAGAGCACAGGGTGCTCATGCCCAGTGCTACCCTGCGTCAAAAGCACACTCTCTCTGTCCTTGTAGGTGTGACCTGCACAGTAGCTCACACACACTGGTCAGGACATATATCCAACATAGGGCACAGACATATCTCATGGTAGGGTGGGACCAGCTGTGGATAAAGTAGCCTATGGATGGCGTCTCCTCTTAGTAGCTCATCCTTTTTTGGTTGGTGAGGAAGGACTTTACTGCTCAAACACTCACCTCAAATGAGTCAAGGAAATAAAAACTGCATGACAAAGCATTCTTTGGAAATAATTCAACTTCAACATTTATTTTAAAACTGTATTGAATTGTACTGGAAGGAAATCTGTTTGTTAAGTCAGATAGACTGATTTTTTTCCTTTCTAAGAGTGTGGCAACATTTATTATTTCCTCTCTGTGTGGGGGCTTGATTAAAACTAGAAAATGAGACATTTCCCATGGTGTAGTACATTTAGAATGAAGTGGCTTAGACTTGAAAAAAATTTTTAAGGAACTGATTAGAATTTTCTATTATATAGCCTGTTTAACAGATTTTCTTTAAAAGCTGCATTTTAGACATAGAGATGATTTTTTTTTTTTTAAAAAAAAGCTATCCAACCTATTGTCTACTACACACCAGACCTTCCTTCCAGAGGGGTTCGTTCTGGCTTCTATGCATAAGATGTGTGATGTTCATTTTAAAATTACTAGTAGAGCCTGCTATTGACCATCTAATTATGCCGAGTTCCATTTATAAACATAGCTAACCACTAAGTTTATGGAGACTTTTTGTGCTGCTTTAATAGGATATTGATCGAGAGCATAGTTTGAGTGGCCCTGCCATTGAATTGTGCAATGCCAAACAAAGGCAAGGTCACAGTGACGGTCCGTGCTGGGGCTGGGGTGTGCTTTCTTATCATCGTCTTTTTGTTTCTTCTTTTAATGCTGAAGCCCAAATGGTTTCTTGCTTAAGAATATAAATTGTATAAAAAAAATTAATTTCTGTTCCATGATCATTGTTACTGTGTGTGTTAACAGAGAGAGCCAGGAAGTTGCCTGCTCAGACTAGGAAGTTTTTTTTAAGCCATCTTCCTTCAATAAAGGCAGAAAGAACTGTAACATTTAAACAGTAACCCTCAAAAGATAGGGCACCAGGGACTTCTCATCTGAGACCCACTTCCTCATTAGTCTTTTCAGGTAAGGACAATTTGTATTTTCAAGTTTGAGCTTATCTCTACCAATGCCTCATTTTCTTACTGTGCCTCTTAGCTGAGTTAATTCTGTCCCAGAACTTCTGTGTGTCAGGTTAGACTTGATCCATTGGTCTTTTACAAAATGTCTGGCCTGAAAACCTTTGTGCCTGGGTATGGGCATGGGAAGCCATACCAAAGACTTGAAGAAGAAGTTTTAAACCAACTGTATCCAGAACTCCTGTGATGATGCCTGTGTGAGAATATCAGCAGCACACATTCCCAAGGCAGGAAACAGCCGCTAGGGTGCCACCTCATGCCAGGCTAAGGCACAGGCCCTATTCCATTCACCGCCACTCTTCATTGACAAACAACTCAGGAACCCCCGAAGTCCATCGGGTAGCCAGGCTTTGTGGCAGAGCCAGGGCAATTCATCTGCTGGACTTTAATAGAGTCTGCAGCCATGTAGCAGGAACCAGAGCACAGGCTGAGTAGCTGAGAGTGGTTTTCACACCCAAAGACTCTAAGGCCAGCCACAGTGTACTGAGAATCCTGGCTTTGCAGAATTCCAGGGCTGTGAAGTCATCCTGAGCCACGAAGTTTACTTAACCCTTGCAGCCAGTTTGGGTGTACAAACCACGCTGGCAATCAGAACGGCCAGAGCAGAGGCACAATGGCCTGTGTGTGTATCTGTGGTTTTTACTCTTTCCCACTGAGGCCTTTAAGGTTTCAGAATCTCTCCAGCAACTTCAAGGAAAACAGTCAGCACTTCAGAAGGAAATGAGCAGGAGTGGAGTTTGGGGCAGAACTTTTTGAGTTCACACCAGGAGGGACATTTGGCAGCCTCGGAGCACATACTTTGAGGAAACGTTGGCACAAAATAAACAAGAGTGGGTTTGACAGAGAGCCCTTGAAGCAGCGACATTCAGCAGCCAGCAGAATGGGCTCTCCTTGGCAGCTTATGGGAGGGGCCTATCTGGAAATGCTTGTAGAGGGCTTTGTGTAATAAAGCACCATCTCAACAGATGGCTCCTGTCTCCTCCTTCATGGGATTATGCTAAAACAACCTCAGCGATTCGGAACCACAGTGGCTCCTGGGAGCCTCTCCCCTGGACTGAATTCTTCTTTTTCTCTGGCCCAGCGTGCAGTGGTCTGTGTTTTCTCCCTCTTGTGGACCGAGGTAATAAATAACTAGAAGTGCTTTCAGATGGTACTGTCACCTGTGGAAACGGGCCACAGAACAAATCCATACTCGCAGCTACAGCGTTTCCGTTGCCACAGTTCACAGACATTAAATGATAAAGGCACAAGTTAAAGGGTGCTGGCTGGAGGCAAGGGAGAGGGAATTCGTGGCTTCCAGTTGGAGTCCTGAGTCCAGAAGGTCCTTGCACCTGGTCCAGGCATTTATTGTCAAATAGCCTGGCTGTCTAGTCTAACCTAGGAATTTGTGAGGCTGAGTTTCTCTGTCATTGCCACCTTAGAGGTGGCACTATCCCAGACAACAGCATCAGCACAGTTATTTCAGTGACTCTTCATTTGCAAATACTGAAATAGCACTCCTGACTATCACAGAACCTCACTGGAATCCTGGGGGAAGTAAATGTTTTTACTATCACATGTAGAAGGCTAACACTATGTATCTGGAAAGAGAAACAGTTTAAGACAAGGGGATTGTTTCTTAGTAATATGAAGTCTCCACACTGTAGGAGGTCACAACTAGCTATGATTGTGATGAAGTCAAAGAACAGGTCAGGCTGGGGCACCAAGGAACAAATCCAGAGGGATTAAGGAAGTCTGATATTAGGTATATATTGTACTAATACTGGTATATGATACTGGTATATTAAGGACAGTAAAATAACCACATGAGGGACAAAACAAAAGAGAGATCCAAAAGGGGTGTGTGTGTGTGTGTGTGTGTGTGTGCAGTTTAAATAGGCATAGCATAGTGCTTTCATGGCTGTGAGACGTGACCCTGCTTGATAGTAGACATGTGCTCTTACATATTTGTGGAGACACTTAGAATAAGTAACAACAACAAAAGCACAAGAATAAATCCTAATGCAAATTATGGAGTTTAACTAATAATTGTGTATCAACTACTGGCTGAGAAATGTACCATGCTACCCACAGTTGTTAATAACCGGGGAATGGTTAGAGCCAGGGCATAGAGACTCTGTGTTTTGCTATCTGAAAACAATTAACCTAAAGGACTGCTCTAATATATGACGTTTTTCCCGGGACTGGTAATGTAGCTCATTAGTATGGGATTTATCTAGCATGTTGAGACCTGGGTTCGACATACAGCACCATCAGAATTAAAAATACCAAGTCTACTAATTGAAAACAAAATCATACTGAAAATTAATCTAGGAGAATTCTACGTGTTCCATTTTGCATTTTAACAATCCTTCAAAAATGTATTATAAAGATACATCACCCCAATAAGAAATGATTAACCAATCAAAGCCCAGAACCCACTGGTCTATTTTACTCTATGATTGAGTTATAGAAGCAGTCACAACAAGGGCCTGCAGGAGCACAATGCCGATGCCCAGTGTCTTTGAGTACCACTGCACCCTTCATCTCTGAAAAGAGATACTGGCCCAGCCACAGGAGTGCCAAGTGAAGCAGTGCCTACATGTCTAGCACAAAGTATAAGATGTACACTTGGTAAATTCTCACTCACATAATTTTAATATTCAAATTGAACACACAGGACCTTAGTAATACATCGCCACTTAGCTTATTTCTAGTTCAAGGATGCAGAATGTTCCTCATCCTTATTTATCTGCAATAAGGTCCCATACAGTCCTAAAACAGAGGCTTAGCTCTCACAGGGAGACAAGGAGCAACACAGTTCTGTGAGGAATGGACATGGACTCAACTCATTTATGCAGTTTGGACGGTATGCTTTGCTGAGTTGTTGGTTTTTTTTTTTTTTTTTTTTTTTTGTCAACCTAACACAAACTATGTAGCTGGAATCTATGAAGCTGAAGAGTTGCTTCCATCAGATTGACCTGTGGGCATGTCTGTAGGGCATTTTATTGATTACTGATTGATGTGGGTTGCCCATGCCCACCATGAGAGGTATCAATCACTCTTGGATAAGTATTCCTGGATTGTCTAAGAAAGCAGGCTGAGCAAGTCAGTAAGCAGCACTCCTCTGTGGTCTCTGCTTCAGTTCTTGCTTTGTCTTCTTTTGATGATAGAGTGTGGCCTGCAAGCTAATAAACCCTTTCCTCTCCTAAGTTGTTTTTGGTCAGTGTTTCATCACAGGAAGAGAGACCTAACTAGGGCATATGCCTTTGAGAAAGGCTTTCGGGCGGAGGAACAAAGCTTGGGAATCCTTATTGCAGTAGCCAAGGCAATCTATAAAATAAACCTTGACAAACTTAGATTAAAGACCTACAAGGAAGAGAGGGTCTCTGGCATGTGAGTTGACCAGTTTGGCCTGAAGCCATGCTTTAGCTGATGCAGCCCGGACTGCTCTTACCAAACAGTTGCAGTCAGCACAAGGCCATGTGTGAGTGAGTTCTGGAGTGATAGCACAGCAGTGTGCAGAATCAGAAAGCATTGAGAAACTGAAGGATGCTCACAATGCCAAGCCTTTGCTAACCAGACCCCTATACAGGCACAGGAAACAATCCAAGACACTCTGCAATCTTAGCCCCAAGGGCAAGCATCCCTTCTGGCAGTCTTGAAGGAACATGTAGAATTCACTTGGCAATCATGCTGCCTTAGACTGAGTAGAGGTCTAATCAATCTTGGATATAAGGCTTGAAAGGAAAATGAGGGGAGGGAGGGAGGGAGGGCAAGAGGCTGGGGATGGTTCTGAGCTGTCTGGCCTCCTACAACCCCCAGACCATGGAACTCTGCTGGTAATGAAGACTAATGCAAGCATCTGAGTGGCCAAGGCAGAACAAAACGGACTGGAGCTTCTAATCTTAGAGTCAAAAGGATTTCTTCTTAAATCAAGGCTATGCTTGGATCTCAATAAATATACTTTCCCTCTAATGTCTCTGTGACTGATACATTTTGAGAAGACATACTCTTTATAATATATTTTTATATTAGTAAGCTAATAAGAAAAAACATAGACTATTGACCACCTTCAATACATACGCATTGTTATTTGTCTATGGCCAGTAACTGGCTAATCCACCATGCACTAACCAGGGAAGCACATGTCTTCCTGTTCAATAAAGTCATTTAGTTCCCCCTCAGCTAGTACATTGGGACACCTTTCATAATACAGCCAAATTATCCTCACTGCAGGCCATCACTTGCTACTGCTATTGCTTCCCCCTGAGGATTCTGCCACTACTTCCCATTGGTACCTCACCATCAGTGGCAGCCTCCCTGACAGTCAGGATTCTAGCACACACAGTTGCCTTCCCACCACTTAACCTGCCTGGTTTTAAACAGAAGGTTTTCTCAAACTCCCCTGAGTTAGCCTCAGAGTATAGATTGTGCAACTTAGAGTACAGGTAAGACACACCAAGGCTTAGCTGAACCACTTAATGTTTGACTTCAAATAAATGACTTTAACTAAGGATAAATGATCCTAAGGTTAGCTCACCTGTAACCTTAGAGTTTGCTGCAAGGATTAGCAAATGACGCTCCTTCCTCAAAGGCCTAGCGCAGTGCTTAGCAAACAGTAAATGTTCAGGAACACCTGGATTTTCCTCTAGTCCCATATTGTATCCTATTTTTTGGACGCTGAAGATTCTTCCAGCCTGTGATGACTGACACAAGAGCTGAAAGAATCCAGGCTCAGAAGCTCAGGCTGGCTTGACTTTTGTGGCATCTCACAGCCCATTGGTTTACCCGGGCATCCTTGCAAGCCTATACCACAGACAATAGGGGCTACAAATTCTATTTCATTCTGTAAAGAACTTGACACTGCTTGAAAGTCATGTTTAACAGTATACATTTACCTATCTTTAGGCAGTTAAAAGAGTAAAATTTTAATATTTGATGTTTAATTTCACTTTTAAACTGAGACTGAGAGCAAGTGGTCCCTGTAGGAATGCTTTTAAAACAGAGATGTTCTTGGAAGGAGGGTGACTGTGTGCATGAGGTGTACTGGCTGTCGGGAGAGGAGACAGAGAGACACAGACAGCTGGACTCCCATGCTTTGTGCAGTGTTTGGGTTATGCCATAACAAACATACAATCAATGGGCCTTTGATCAACAGGACTGGGCGGTGGCACGAACTCTTCCATCACCGCTGTAGTTGTTATCGACAAGCTGGTAATGACCATGCTGTAATGTGCCACTCATACTAAGAGCATTAGCATTGCTTAAAGGTCAGAAACAGTCTCTTAAATGCAGAATCCCTCGGGAACCAGTGGGAAGACTCAAGGTCTTCTAAAGCCAAGTTCACACTATGGACCCAGGACTACTCGAGACAGTCGGCATTGGTCCTTACCATAATGCCTCACATTAAAGTTCTCAATTATTCCTAGCCTAGAAATACTGGCTTTTAAACAAACCAGTTGGGATGGTTTATCTAAGAACAGAAAGGGTGCTGTGAAAGTGGTAAAGCCCTATGAGAAGAAACACTGACTGAAGGCAAATTTGGACCAAATCAGAGCAAAACTATACTTACTTTGTGACACTCTTACTAGCTCAGTCACACTGAAAACACCTGATGTGACAAAGCTGTCCTGGAAGCCCAAATGTCCTGTGAAAACAAAAACAGAAGAAAGCCAACTGTCATAAAGAGAAAACATGAAACAACACAGGTAAAAGTACTCATGGAGCTATAAACAAGCATGTGAGGTGTAAGCGCACACCCGGTTCGCTCTGTGCTCCTGTTGGGGTGGGGGCATGGTACAGTCATTTGATAACAGACATAGCTTTTGGGTTAGGTCTGGAGGCTGTGGGGAAGCTTTAGTATAACAACTGGGTGATTTGATTTTTTGACATGCTTAAAAAAATTCAACAGGATGTCAGAAACAAAAGAATAAATAAAGAAAGAACAGAGGAGGGGAGGGGAGGGGAGGGGAGGGGAGGGGAGGGGAGGGGAGGGGAGAGGAGAGGAGAGGAGAGGAGAGGAGAGGAGAGGAGAGGAGAGGAGAGGAGAGGAGAAGGTCCAGAATTTCTAGGAACCAACCAGGATAGCCAAGCTCCATAATGCTTTGAAACATTCACCACAGAAATGTCTGCTCAGGTTTATTTGCCTGTTCATTTAAATCTAATGAGGTTTGAAGGTACTCCATGCTTTTCTAGAGATCCTATAGAGGAAACTTTAAAAGCTAAACAGGAAATGCAAATTAAGTTTTTGAAATATGCAAACAAATTATTTTGTATACAAACACAAAACTGTGTTTGTTTAGAGAAAAGTAGTTTTTGTGTTGGGGCACTTTTTGAAATATATAAATAGTTCAAAGTTGTTTCATCTTTGATTTTATGTTTGCTTCATTCTAGCTGAATATAATGACTTTTCTCTAAAATATCCGATTTTGTATCTATGCAGAAACATTGCACAACTTCACACGATGTGCTCAGAAACCAGCTTACAAATGGCAAGGGATGCACAGTCTAAGGTGCTTTCCATTCTTGCTTCTAGCTTTGATTCTGTGTATCTTACAAGGCATATTCTACTTGAGAGATTTGCCTGTGAAGCCAGTCTAATCTTTACCTGCTTTAAAGTGTGATGCACAGGAGCAAGTGTTAGCTGCAGAGAGAGAGAGGGAAAAAAAAAAACCTGTTCTTTGCAATAAGACACATATCTTAAGAAAGGCACAAGAAAAGGTAAATCTGAATGTACAGCAACACATAAGTAAGATGCACATGCTTCATGGACTCTATATTTCATTCATTGTTGAGGGGTAGGGGGCTGATATGCATTAGAGCATACACACCAGAAAGCTTATTAGATGCCATGAACAGAAATGTGCAGAAGCTATGTTTTAGAGGGACATTAGCAGTCTATGAGTTCTTCTTTTGATTGCAAAACAGTTTTGAATAAAGAAGTTTTTTTTCTGAGTTTTAAGTTTTTCAGTTAACTCTGATATAACATACAATATCTATGGTACTAAAAGTAGTTCTAAGTATTAGGATATATAACAATAATAATCTGCTGTTTAAAATGAATCAGCAAAGGTTCACCTTAAAAGTTCTTAAGGACTTTTACTTATCAAAGCAACCCACAGTTGGATATATATATCTAGGGGCTCTTATTTGGTAAGTGCTGGAGGTACTGTCTCTTGGATTAAGAGAACTGAGAAGCAAAAACTTATAGCAAATAAATAAATAAATAAATAAATAAATTCCCTTAAAGAGGTCTTGTCAAAACAGATCATAACATTTCTATTTTACTGGGCACCATTAAGATCGCATTTATCCCACGGGCCATAACAAAGGAAATACGGCCTCAGTGCACACAACAGCCAGAAAATTGCAGTGGAATGGGAAGGGCAGGTTTTGAGCATCTCTCTTTGTCCCACAAGTTATGCGCTGAGACTCGCTCTAATGTCGAACCCCCAAAGTCCATATTTTAAGGGAAGACTAATAAGAATTTATGAACAGAGTAGATATAAACGTAGACCTTAATTCTGCCAACCCAAAGTAGGTCTATCTTGATGACTAGTTTTGGGGAGAGTGACCTTTGTTGTCACTTTCTGAGCAAACAAATTTGTGGAAACTAGATTCATCATTGGGATTTCTACACCTCAAAGTAGCTAGTGAATATCTGTGAATAAACGGATAAGTGAACCTTTCAACCAAGAATGCTCAAATGACTTCCTTCTGCTAAGGTCCCTCCTAGGTTTCAAATGTTTAAATTAAGCATCTACTGGACATTTTATCCAGCTGTCTCATAGGTAGCCTTAGATCCAATACATCCAAAGTATTCATCTTTCTGTGTTTTGGTGGCATGCTTACTCTGACTTTATACAATTACCTAATCCCAATCCCACGTGTCTACATTGATTAAGCTTCTAATCTATATTGTTCCACTATGCATGATTCCACGTTCCCATGATCATGGTGAGGTCATCCCCAGTTCTCACCACCATGATGGGGAGTCTCCAAACCATTTCTTGTCTACTATCCATTTATTCATTTTGGTGTCCTCAAGAATCCATTCTATAATCTGAAGCAAGAACCCTCTCAATGGCAGGCAGAGCTGACCATTCATTCTCTTAAGACATATTTACTAAGTGGCTAGCATGTGCCAGGTGCTGTGCTAGATCTGTGATCCCTAATATTGAGAGAGTCTGCAGTTTAGCCACCGAGACAGCTAAAACTGTTTAACACAAATTAGTAGAAAAAAGACTAAACAGTCTGAATGACAGGAAGGGAACTCACAGCAAGAGCATTAGGAAGGACAGTGAGGGACAATCTTTCCTAAGAGATGCTGTCTGAAACATATTGAGAAGACAGAAAGCATATGAGCTCTTTGGCAGATGAGCCAAGGCTTTGAGGTAGGAGGGTGGTAGGTGCAGAAGACGCTGAGATACATCCGATGTATTCAGCGCACACTGGCCTATCAGAAACCTCGCACGAGTCCCACGTGTGTAGTAGCGTCAACTCCTCTTGTGGGTTTGTCATTCCTTACCTGTCTCTCAGGACCAAGCTCTCCTGATACCTCTACCAACAGTCTGCCCTAGCCGACCTCACTTCTGGAAGGACACCTTTCTCTGTTTTCAACACTGACCCAATGTGCTGTGCATGGCTCTAACACAGTAGCTGATGCACAAGATGGCAAGCCCCCTTTGCTCATGTTGAGCACGGCCCCTTTTGAGCTGGCAGAGTCTATTCTGTGCCATTGTTGCTCTGGCTTGAGGGAAGGTACTTGGCAAGCATGAAGTACTCCAGAGAGACCCTGAGTGAGCAGAACTCAAATCGGCCTCGGGTTTTTTTTTTGAATAAAAACAGTTACAGAATGTGTTTGTTTCACAAATGTTTTATAACAGGGTTGAAATAAACCAAGGCCTAGAAACTAAATCATCCAAAGAAAGCCAACTCATCCACAGTTATCCCTTCCAAATTGAATGGGAACCACACAGGGGGAAAAAATTTCCATGTGGCTTCTACTGGAGAGGGTACCATCGGTCTCTCTGCTAAGAAACGTCTTAGTATGTGTTATGGTTTTCATTCTAGAACACTGTCTTGGAGAGCAAATACAAAGTAGAGTCAAAGATTGGGATTGTTGAACGGACACTGACAAATGCCCCCAAGAAATCCAGTCTCAGACTTAAACTAGAATCAAGATGGCTGAGAACATCACTGCAAAGATAATTTGCCCTTCTATCAGGCAGCCTCTGTCTTGGTGTGAAGCAGAAGGTGAGTGTGTGAAGGGATGCCTGGAAGCCAAACCATACAAACAAAGCGTAAGTATTTCACACACTCTCCTGGTAGCATCTCCTCCCAGTAGAACTGAATTATCAGATGGATTTTTATTGATAATTTGTCCCTGAGAGACATAGGGTTGGGCAAACACCCTTAGGTGACAGCAATAAGTCAGGACGCCTCAGAGATGATGGAAGAAGCAAGATGGTAGGCATAGTTGAGGTGAAACCCAGGAAGCCTATTCTCTCTCTCTCTCTCTCTCTCTCTCTCTCTCTCTCTCTCTCTCTCTCTCTCTCTCTCTCTCACACACACACACACACACACACACCGAGTCACAGAGATGACTTGTAAGGAAATGCTGCTGCCCGGGTTGCTCAGCTTTATTGCAAGATGAAGAAGAAATAGAAACAAAAAGCAAAGTTAAGTCTTACTGGTTTGACATTCAGATGTTACTAACATGAAAGATCTCTGTGAACTCTGGAACTGAGTAAGTTCGGTAAGTTCCGGAAAGGCTTCGAGGTTTCCATTTTGAATAGGGTCTCTTAGAAATGGTTGGAAAACACAGACCCCTGTCAAGTATGCCTAAGATGCATGCAGACTGCTTGATGATCTGGCTCAAAGTTCCGAACTGAGGTCAGAACTTCATAGGAGGCTTGAGTAGGAGCAGGTCTCTTTTATTTTTATATAAGATGGCTACTGTACTTTTGTTCAGTAAATTCCCAACTAGAGCATAGGTTTCATATACCTGGGAGTCAGCCATTCTCAGTGTGAGGGGAGGGGCCTTTCTGGAGAGGCTTAATGTAAAGAGAAATTCTTTAGAATTTCTTAGAAGCAGTGCTTCTTTTACACCTCAATAATGTTAGCAATTATTTCAGAAAATACCATTCTCTGGAAACCAAATCTCATTTTATGAGAGGACTGAACATCTATCTTCTTCTGAATGTTAAGACAGGGCAGTAAGAGCTAGATTTGCTAAGATGTGGCAACCCTGCTGAACTGCCTAGAGGTTGGGGAAGAGAGCCAGGGACATGTCATTTTGAGGGCTAGCCATCAAAGAAAGCTGACTGTCTCTACACAGGGAAGTCTGTATCTGAGGATACAGTTATGACTGTGTATAAGACTAGGTGTTTCTCAAGTTCAAATACTAAGGCCCTCCCTGTCCTGAATGATTGGATCTCATCCGGTTATGGATGTAAGTTGACTGCAGTACACAGACAACTTCATTAGAAGATGATTTCCATTTTTTCCTCTTCTTAGTAATTGAGTCTCCATCATTAGTAAATCACAGGCTGAGAAAGGAGCCTTTCCCGGCCTTGTTCCTCAGCCTCTGGGAAGGAAGAGGGTCCTTTATTTTCACCTCATCTTTACTCCAGCAGAAGTCTGGATGTCTTGGGATGTGCAGCCACTATTCTAGCTTTTCAGAAGCTACTAGTTCCCTAAAGAAACCTCCTCCCTGGGGTTCATTTCCTCCTTCTGATCGCTTAACAAGCCTACAAGTGCTAGTGAGATACACCTGTATGTATTTCGTATGTGCTCAATAAATAAAGCAAAGTTAAACCTTACTTTGGCCAAAAGGCCAAAAATTAATAAGAAGAAGTTATAAAGGATTTCTATTCCATTTGTCTTATGCCACTAGCCACTCACTTCATTGACATCAATCTGACCTCTGTCAATAAACCAGAAGGTCGCTGTTGTAGCTTATGAACTTAGATAGTCAGGAAGTTCAGCACAACCCCCTTCTATCTGTACCCTATTTGTTCAATGACTTAGATAACTTTATTTAGTGGGCTTCTATTGCAGCATGTAAATTACTATGTTATTATTGACATAGCAATAGCTACTCCTGTACTCAATTTGGGTATCTCAGAAAACAGGTCTTTAAGGAGTTAAATGGAAGTGTTTAGTTCTATGGGTTCAAATAAGGCCAAATTCTAACTTTAGCATAATTTATATTATGACTTATATTTTATATAAGTTGTATAATAACTAAATTATTTGCCACTCATTGGAGACATTTGTGACATTTCTGGTTTCTGGAACAAGTCCTTGTATTAAAAATATGAAGAATTTACATATTTATTTGTAAAGACACAGAAATGATATAACACATTTATTTTCCATTGAAAGTAACCTAGTTGAAACAAACCAAGGCATATTCTATTCTCTATAGTACCTTTGCACGTACCGAAGACATAACTACTTTTTCCTTCTGAATTTGAAGAGTCAGAAATTAGGGCTCACAGACCAGTTCCAGTCTGAAACATCTGCTCTGTTCTACCAGCCATATTCTGACTTTTGTCATAGTTCAGATGGGGTGATTGTACTTGGACATGAACTTTTAGATTTACCACATCCCCTGGACTTTTCTACCACACACATCTGCTCAGGCAGATAGGATGCAAGGCCTTGTAGGCATATGTATTTGTGATACCCGCCGTGTCAACTTCCTATTTCATTACTAGCATAGTAGAGGAAGGACAGAGTATGATGGTCAGGTTCCATCTAAATAAAAGCCACTGTTATGTCGTGATTTGAGAATATACATTTAGAGTCTTTAGCCACATGGTTAAAGCCTCTCAGAGAATCTCCTTTAGGCATTCATTTCCAATATGACCCAAAAGTGCACTCCTTTTGTTGTAGGCAAAAGTGCCTTGCTGACTACTCTCTGTTGTGTTCTAGTCTCCGTATTGGGATTCCTTTCAATGTTCACCAAAATGTGTTATGAAGAACAGCCCCCTGAAATGTTCTAGCAGAAATAAAAACAATGACCAAATATCTATAAACCAAAAGATTGCCTAGAAAACTGAAGGTGGAAAACACTAGTAAATTCACAAGAAACATTTGCAATCTAAAGTCTCCAGTTCTTTAATAAACGTCCTTTCTAAGGTTTAGCTTACCATTTCCCAGTAATTTGGCAGGGGTATGATTTATTTGGGGCAGATGTTTGTCTATAAGTACATAGCGTACACCACTCCTCCGCATCTCTCCCTCACATGGGTCATGTGCTAAGGGTAACCTGAAACCTGACTGAACGTTGCTACTGCAGGACTGAAGGACACTCCACAGTTTGCAATTACCTTACTGAGTTTACATCATCAAGAAAATGGATTCCTCAAGCCCCAGGTATTACAAAGCAAGGGTTCTTCCTGAAGAATATTTCTGTAGTCCTTCTGTGGGTAGTACTCAATTTCATCAAAAGTATAATCTGTCTAGTAGTTGCTATGCTTGGTACTAATCTTTGTTGGAGACTAATTTTAAGATATCTAATTCCTAATGTAACTGTGTGGTTGGAAATATTATGATTTCTATAAAAGCAAAAGCTGAAAATTGAGATATTCAGAGATTTTTTTTGAAGATCATTCAGATGGTGGGAGAATTGGATAAGAATATGTATTGCTAATTTTCTCTATATAATATTTTACTTTTTAATCTACCACAGGTAACACGTTTACTAATTTCTGTATTAAATATCAGTATCATTTAATAAACTAAATTTGATTAACTGAGAATTTTAGATAGAGTTTATTGTCTGAATTCAAGAACTATATTTATTAGCAAAACATCTAAAATTCAGAGTAATTTTTTAACTTATTGATATGTTTGTGAATATTTGATGCATGACATCATGGACGAACCTAGAAACAGAAGGAAACACCAAGGCCAAGTGGAATGACCAATACTATATTTTGACAAAGATATTTAGATTAATAAAAGTCAAGTGCTTTTTAAACAATCCATTAAGTATGTGTTTCTTCCCCTTAAATTTTCAAGCACCTCAATTTTGTCCTTTCGTAAAGGCAGACTAAATCTCCTGCATCCCGCTATCCATTCCAGGCTGAAGACACTTCCACTCATTGTTTTTTGCTTTTTTGTTGTTGTTGTTTTTATGATAGTAAGCTAACTTCCCTGTCTTCCCTAAACATTTAGACCACAACATAAATAAATGTTTTGCAAGTGAAGATTTAAGAACAGAGAAATATTAACTTTTGGGATAATGTTTTCAAATAGGCCATTAAAATATAAACAAATAGGGAACAATTTAATTAACTAATTTAAACTACTGTCATTAGCATAGAGTAAACAATAGGTTATACATTTGATTTTTTAAAAAATTAAATTTGATGGGTTTCAGTTTATTTTGAAATGAACCTAGTTTTGAAGTAAAAGGGGGATTTGGACAAAACTTATTGCTTTCATGTTCTAAATCAAAACTGTCTACACACATGGACAGTAACAACTGGTAATTGACAAATGGCTGGAACTATCTGTAATAACTTCAGCCTCTACTATGAACCCTTGCATATATTAGGGAAAAATAGGGAAATTTATTCCCTGAATACATCCGAAACTGATTATCTTAAATGAAACAGACATGGAACTGGATCACCCGAGGGCTACCCTGGTTTATGAGTATAAAACAGCAGAAACCCTTCATGGCCCATCACCCTGCCTTTCCTTTTTGGGTCTAATTCATGTGGCTCTGAAACCATTAACGGAGCTCAGCTTGCTAAACCAGCGTAAGACACGGGCAATGACAGGGAGAGACGGTGGCCAGCAGCTACGTGCCAATTTTAAGATACTCAAAACTGATTTTGGTTCACTAAGCATGGATAGAAAATCATTGATGAACTGAAGCAATACATTGTTAAAAAATGCTTTCAATTACGTTCCCAAGGCTACAGAGAAAAATAATCTAAAGAGATATTTTAAACATAGGGGTATGTAGTTTTCCAAATAACAACATTAGCTAACACTTAAGATCACAAAGAGCTTCCACTGTCTGTGCACTTTGCTTTGTACAATTCTTGCAAGACTTACACTATCACTAATGCCATAATTTGTGGTGTTTATTCAATCATAGAGTCTATATTACATATTTCTGCAGGAACTGTTGTAGGTTACAAATCATGCAGGCCACGGTACTTTGAATTTGCTGGCCTAGCACAGACACAAAGTATTTTAGAGGTACTAGATAACTCCTTGTGAAATATAACAGAATGAATCAGACTGTTCAGGCCACACCAGGTAAGTACAATGAAGGAACACTTTTTAAGACTTTAAAGTCATGTAATACAATTCTAGGCTGGATTCTTCTTGTTAAAGAGAAGTAGCATGGGAGTGATTGGAAGAGAAAAGGGCCAATATTTGACAACAGAAATCAGCATAACCTTTTAACTGCGGCAGCCATGGGTGACTGCCCTTCGACCTTGGAAGATTATGTGGGATTTCAATGACAAGAGCTGGAAGTGAGCATGTGTGAACAGAGGACAGATCTGAGGCCCGAGACAAAAGGCTAGCACAATCTGGGCCCAGATCACAGCGCTGATTAGAAATTGTTTCCTGGTCCTGGCTTAATAGAGTGTGTGATCAAGAAAGTTGGGAAGGGTTTTTTTTTTTTTTTTTTTTTCCCTTAATATTTTTTTTTCCTAAGCAAGGAATCATGGATGGTTTTCTTCATCCTCCATTTTCTTTCCCAGCTGTTCAATTCAGATTCTTGTATGAAACAGGCCCACAGAGACACAGTAAAACTTCTTTTTTTGCATATGCTTTTCAAAGATAACAGAACTTTAATAGTGCTCTGCTTGAGTGTTTAAAGAATCCCTACCACAGGCATTGCATTGGGAACCATCACAGAGAGTCGTGCACTAGTGTGTTCACATACACAGTGACAGGGATTGTGGGCAAGATGGGGAAGAAATTAGAAACTATAACATTATCAACTTTCTCTATCACTTGAACAGTGTAGCACATCCCACATATCCTCACTTGGTGTATGCAGATGAATGAACACCATCTACTGTTACCCTTTTATTTCTTGCCATGTAAACTCCTGCTACTGCATAAGTATTTAATAATTTCACCCTTTTCTTTACCTTACTTGATGAATCATTACCAATGTTAAATCTGTGGGTGTGTTCACCACATCATAGGCATATAAAAAGATGAATTCTAAAGAGGTTAACCTAATCTGGCTGATACAGGGATGGTGGCTCAGAGATATGGTCATTTAAATTCAGGAAACCCTCATGTCCTGTGCTGAAGCACACACATATGTTGAAGCACACACATGCTGACACACAATTGCAGAAGCAGGTGCATTCTCACTTTTCAATGCTCTGACACCACTAAAATGATACCACATGATGGTTGAAAGCTATGGCTTATTTATGTTGTTTTGGTTTTACAATGTACTCCATCTTAACCTTCCTTCCACTGCTCTGGGTTTTGCTAATTACTCTTATTGGAATATTAAATTAGCAATTACTTAGCTTCAGTAGAGGTGGTCTTACAACTATGCAAATAATCACCTGTGTCTGGCAAAAACCTACCTGGCTGAGTGGTGTAGAACAAACAGGAGCTGATGGCTTGGTCTTCCAACTCAAACTTGGGGCATCTGCCCACACCCTTCTATAGCAACTGTAGATAGTGGCACTATCTTCCAACTCAGGCACGGGGCATCTGTCCATACCCTGCTATAGCAACTGTACATGTTCTTCCAAAGGAGCCATGGGACAGAGTGTTTTTCAGAACAGACCGAATCCATTTACTGTTTCAAATTTCTATAAACAGAGTATTAAGGAATTCAATCCCCAGAGCAACTATATGGGTGTTGGCCTTAGTTTCATGGGAGCGTCTGCCAAACTCACATATTTGTAGAACTGTTGGTTTATGTTGTCCTTTGCAGCTCTCAGAGAAGGAAGAACCACTGCGTGTGATCTTAGTTCACTCTAGGACTGGGTCTGGCTGGTGACAGGTACACATGATAAATGTTCCAGAAGGCTGACCTAATTTCCGTTGAAGAGAGTGTTTTGCTAAGAACATTCCCTCAAAGTGTCAGCTTGCAGCAGAGTCCCAAACCTGCCAGTGTCTGCTACCATTGCTAATGAAACTTTACTAAGTGAAGTTAGTTTTGCTGTGTTCAGCAAACTTCTCCAGTATTAACTTTTAATGCGTACATATTTTAAGCCTAATTTCAGATGTGCAATCATCAAACACGCTACTTGTGATAGCTTTTAGCGATTTGTATCTTTTCTTGTACAGAAGTATCCATAGGCTAAAATGTTCACTTACTTTGCCATTCAAATATTATGTTTGCAAGGTATTATTTATATATAGTAAGGTGGGAGATGAACCATGGATGTGAGAACCCTAGGTTATACTGTTAAGCTCTAATTTCTTCATCTGTAAAACAATCCTAATGGTTGTATCTACCACAGATGGTTTGCTGTTAAGAATAATGATCTAGTAAATTTTAAGTGTTTAGCAAAGAACCTTGAATATAGAATGTTAAAGAGTAGCTCATATCATGAATCTTATAGATATTATAATAGAAAAAATATTAGTTACTTCTGTCCTTTTGACATGGAACATAGGATATTCAGATATGCGCATAAATGAAAACATTGATAGTCTAACTTATTTGAGTAAATTTTGGGATAAAAGAATTCCAAAGCAAGTAACACAAAATTTGTTGAAAACAAACCTCCTGATGTATTTTACTGGCTTGTTCCAAAATAAAGGGATTCTAAATTACTTTAAATGGGTACAAATATAGTCCCTAATATAATCATATTTATTCATAAGTACTTATTTGTAACATTCAGTGCAATTTATTTTTTAAACATACATAGAGTGCATTTTTCTGACAGAAGACTAACTTTTTTCATGAGGAAATAAAAACAACTTTCCCTTCCCTGGTTTCACTTTATTTTATTTTATTTTTTAAGAATCTGATTTCCTGAAAACTCCTGTTGATATCTAAATGGGTCCATGTTGTTTGCGACAGAAAATGGATATTTAGAAACTAATCCTTAAAATATTTTTTATATAAAGTCCATTTGCATTTTTAAATGGGATATGCTTCTGATGGTTTAAAATTGGTAGGACATAAGCAATTATTATCATATTAAGTGAGGGACAAACTCGTTTTTGTTAGAGCCTTCACGCTTGGGCTCCGTACCTCAACATAAACAGGGAGCTGTTGTAAAGCTTCACCACAGATGGGGTTCTTGATTCCTTGCAGCTCAAAATCAATGCTAAAAGAGTTTGGCTTTGAGGCAGGAGGATGATCGACATGCTTCACTTCACTGACTTTGATCACTGAAGCACTCTGGGATGCAGGCGGTCTCCTTGATTTTAGGGAGCAGAACCTTTGTTCTCACAAAATAGACTGAGTCTCTCTCAGACTCAGCTGGAAGACAGCATGCTCACATTCTCAGAATTACTGCACTGCTTCTCATCAGGGCCGTCAGCAGTTTGAAGGGCATGGCTTCCAGAGTATAGAAAGATGCTGCTCACTGCAGGATACAACACCCCGCCCCCTACCCCCCCATACCTCACACAGTGGTCTTCATCACTGACTGCTGGCATTTCCCTAGGAAATCCAAAAAGGACCTCACATTTTGACACCCTTCCTTTTTTCTAGTGGAGAAATGCTGCCTTCAGACCTCATCATGTATTAAATACAGAATAATCTTACATGGAACTATCTGACGCATTGAATCCAACGTTCCAATGCAACCCCTCAGAAGTCAGGCATTAAAACTCTACAGCTGCTGCAGAGATCTAAAATAATATGTGAAAATGGGACGGATATGCGCATTCTGCTCTACTCAGCACAAAGATGCAGTTCAAGTGAGACTGGACAAAGGACCAAATGACTCCATGTTCCTAGTGCTAGAGGAGACTGCCACTGTGAAATGGAGCAATCCAGGCTACCAAAGATGTATGATGTCAATCAAACAACCAACAAGTCCAATGATGGCCCAAGCTACCTGTTGGTGCAGCACTAGGGTAATGCCTCCAGCTCTCTCAATGTTTGCTGTTTCTAGTCATTCTGAGGTTTTAGAGAATACCTGTTATTTTCTCAACTGTAAGAAGCAAGGGCAGATGCTCAGTGCATGAAGTCCTTCTGCCATATAATGACAGTGGGCTATTGTAATTGAACACTATTATTCAATTTCTGTCTCTAACCCAAGGAAACCCATATATCACTGCAAGGTTGCAGAACAGTCTCTGATGAGGCAGGAACCCTTGTATGTGTGCACACAGACATGTGCGAGTGCATGTGTTTATAACTTCATTTACATCCTAAAATACTATCACAGAGAAAGCATGTTCTAATCAGATGTAAACTGTCAAGGACACTTGAAATGTTGTTAGCTACCATAGGCATTTCTGCCTCTAATCTTAGCAGCAGTACTAGGAAGGACCTGAACTGTGGCTAACTCAAAAGTAGAATCCCTCTGGCCACAGCTGATGAAGTCAACACTATCCTGCAACTCATTTGTACACAGGTAAGTAGGGTCCAGGACTAATTTCTGGGGTTCCAATTACCACCAAAAGTGTTAAAGCCAAATGTGGTTTCTTTTTTGAGGTACTTTAAATATTTTCCTAAATTATTTTTTGACAGCCTAATTTAATTTGTTCATTCAACAGACACTGATGCTAACCTATACATACATAGGTCATGAACTCAGAACATAAACCAATAAATTGTGAACTCCTCAGTCTAGTAAAAACACCTTTTCAGGCAGACGCAATGAGGACCTTCTGATATTTCTACATGTGGGGAGTTTCAGCTAGTTCAGAAGCATTGTTTGAGAAACGATCAGCCTCAAATCATAATTCCATGCACTGGTTACTAGGGGGATATTTTAAATTTCATAGCTTATTATTTCTTTTATATAGGTATGGGTCTCACTCAGTTACCATCTTTGTGATCTGAAATAAGTGAGCTCCATTTCCATGAATCTAGTAAGAACATTTGTTGGATCCCTTTTTGCCCTGGGTACTGTGGAGGCATGAGGCTCTATATGCTGGACCTTCAGGTACCTGCAGTCCAGTGGGAGGGAGGCCATCGGGGAGTGGGTACAGGGAAAAATGCAGGGCTCATAGGGAAGATGCAGTTTCTGAGAGGACCGGACAGGGAAGGCTCGCCGGAGGCCCAGTGATGGCCTATAAGTGGATAAAACCCTGCACTATTAGCCATGCAAAGGTGAGAAGGTGTGACTCATCTCTTCATGTGTGCACAAGTGAAGAGATAGGTTGTAAAAAGAGGGGGCTTACATCTCCTGAGTACTTGGAGCCTGATACTTATCTCTGCTTTGTCCTGTGCCATTTCCTCCTTCCTGTAATACTCTTGATTTTTCAGTTAAAGCAACAGAGAACAGCCGTACAGTCTTCAGGCAAATAACTCAAGGTCATATAGGCCGTGACTACCAAGCAGGATTTCAACTCAAGCGATTCGCTCTCAGTTACGACACCATTCCCAAACTGCGTGACAGGATACCAACTACAGAGGCCCAAGCCTTGGAGATGAATCAGAAGATGAAGCTACAGGCAGGATAGCAATGCTCTCATCCCTGTGTATGTATCCATGCCTGCTCTGGCCCACAGATAGTAGTTTGTTTGCTTTCCCATACCAGATGATTCTACTCCAACAGAAAGTTCAGCATTTTAGCCCAAGACAACTTTATCCTTCATCATACCCTGTAGGAAGGCTACTTTCTCCTCCTTCAGATCAGGAGACCTACAGTTCCTCACAGTAGTCACTATTCCTTAATGCCACTTCCCCTTCCCTGTACAGCAGCCCCATTATACATAGCTTTATCTATCCTTACCCACTACTTAATTTACTGTTTTTCTTCTCAAATGCACAAGATCAAGGCTATGCCATCTTAGTATCGAACACTGAGAGAGAACTGTAGAAAGTGGGGAAAAAATTTTAAAAATATGTTTTATTTGTTGTTTTGTCTATATTTGTTGTTTAGCATCAAAATGAGGTTCTGAAGAAAATAAGCCTTCTCACAAAAAAAAAAAAAAAAAAAAAATTGCCATGTGAACTTTCTTTTCAGGTCAAAGTACTGGGGAGGTGTTTAGCAATGAATTACAGAAGGCTGCTAAGACCTGTGGCCTGGAAGGATGGAGCAGTTAGTAAAGTACATGCTGTGCAAGCAGGGGACAGAGTCTGGAAACCCAGAGCCACGTAAAAAGACAGAGTAGGGCAGGAGGATCCCTGGAACTTGAGGGCGAGCTGGTCTTGCCAAATTGGTGATGCATAGGTTCAATGAGAGAGCTGGTCTCAGAAGAAACTGGACAATGACAGAGGAAGACACCTAAAGTCAGCTTCTGGCCTCTACATGCCTGGACACCCACTACTATGTGCATACACAAATGTTCACACATGCTGCAATGCTGCATGCATCCGTGTACACACACACACACACACACACACACACACACACACACACACACACAAATGAGAGAGAGAGAGACAGAGACAGAGACACAGAGAGAGAGAGACAGAGACAGAGACAGAGGGAGGGGGAGGGAAGGAGGGTAGGTGAGAGGAGAAGAAGAGGGAGAGAGCAAAATTTACAAACTCATTTGGGCTTTAAAATTAAAATTAAACTGGAAAATAAAGAAACCTAACGAGGCCCCTGGAGCCATACGGAATCACCATTTTGGTCGGGGGGCTCTTGAGGAATGTGGACTTTTGCAATGGCCGTCTGTGTACGAAAGATGAGGGAAAACACAAATCTCTCCCATATCCAGTGTTCACCTCTTTGAACTCTCCTCACCTCCCTTTATGCTGTGTGTCCCGACATAGCTGGTGTATCATTACCAGATATAAGACCAGTGAAGAGGGCAGATTACCACACAGAATGAATAACACACAGTTGATCACAACTTGGTGGCAATCACCTCTAAACAGAACCCCGAACCTTTCTTCTCCACTAGATAAAAAGACTTTCGTGAGGGAGAGGTGGGCAGCCCAGCACAGTGTGCAAGCCTAGCACTGGGCACATATTCACAGCTCATTTTCACTGATGTCTGAGGCCCTTGGAGCAAGTAATGTAATAATTTTGGGCCTCAATCTCTTACTCTATACACAGAGTGAAGATTGCCTGAATTAACGCACAGACTTTGTCACTGCCTGGCAAAGGCTCCACTTTCAAGTTTTGCTAATGCTACTTCTGGGCACTTCAAAGGTGACTCTAAAGGGCTCTCATAAAAGAAGAGATGCTTTATTCTATAATACTGTACTTCCGTCCACTGCAGAAGCTCATAGAGAATTTAAGCATCAACAGTTCGGTATACACAGTTTGCTAATTGGAAAAGAAAAAGTGCTCAGAAACCCTGATTTTTAACTCAACTCCAACACAGTATATGCTTATTAATTCATCCAACTAAACTTACCAAGGGCCTATAATTTAGCCGTGTCCTGTGAGAGCCAGGGGTATAGAATGGAGATTGGATGGCTGCCTGCTGTAGTTTGCATAGGCATAGGAGTAGGCTACCCCTCAGGAAGAGCCCCTTGTGTAGCAAGGGCTATGGAGCAGAGAAGAGAGTCACAGAGAACACCAGAGATAAGAACCTCAGGCTGATTCTTCAAAGGTGTTTAGGAAATTCAGAGGTAGAAGGAGGAGGAAGAGGGAGAAGAGGAGGGAGAGGAGGAGGGAGAGGAGAAGAAGGGAGGAAGGGGAGGAGGAGAAGGAAGAGGAAAGAAGAAAAGAAGGGGAAGAAAACCAAAGTAAAGTATGTAGCATTTTAGTTGGTAATGACCAGAGATGGGACTTTGGGAAACACTAAAGAAACTGAGTCTGGTACTCTCTCTGAACAGGAACACTATTGGCATGGGGTGTATGTGTATGGGGAAGGTACTATATAGGAGTGTGCTGGGCAGAAGACTTTGATGGCTCTCACCCACCTCCTTTCTCTCCCTTATGTTGAAAGGAAGGAGGGTGCCTCCTCTTTAGGCATTCTGACCAGGGGAAAAGCCTCAAGTGCATCACTTCTTGGTTTGAGCTTGGTTAAAGTATTAATGAGTTTCTGACAAGCATTCCATTTGCAGTAACATTTGCAGGCTCAGCCCATTCTCACCCAGTGGTTTGTTCTGAAGGTAGCATCTCATGCTCTCAGCAACAGACTTATTAAAGCCTGATACCATGTCTACAGTAGGGAGACTGTGGTCACCAGCCCAATGCACCAAAGAGATTTCCCAAACACACACACACACACACACACACACACACACACACACACACACAACTGATTTGCCATTTCAACTGAAATACCTCTTAACAGAGAAAGTCCAATAGGATTTGGTTTGCAAACAGTCTCTGTGATAGTAAAACTACCTAGGTATTCTTAAGTGTTTGAAGCCCATGTCTTTAAAAACAGACTTCTACTATACTACAAACAAAAGCAGTGGTTGTTTCTACTTCATAGAGTCATTTCATAAAATAGAAAATTAAGAGAAAAAAACCATCCACCTAAATTTTACTTTTTAGTTTGATTTCACTCTTGAATTAATGCAAAATGTAACAGAAGCTTTCTATATCGTAACTTCTGGATAGATTTTTTTTTCTCTTATCACTGAAAGTTAAGGAAAGAGAGATGAGGAATTTTGGGAATATGAAAAGACTCAAAAAAAAAAAAAAAAAAAGGAAGAATCACTTTTAGATTTGTGAATTGGGGCAAGACAGCTTGACAGGTAATGGTGCTTTCTGTCAAGCCCAAGAGCCTGAGTTCGATTCCTGGAAATCACATAGTGGAGATAACAGACTCCCACAAGGTGTCCTTGGGCATTTCCCATAGTCCCACCTCCACATACGCTAAATAAAGTGGTAAATTGGAAGGATGGATCACTGCAGCAGGAGATCGAGGTCGGCAATCCAAAGGCCTTAATGCAGTGCATTAAAACGGCGCTCTCCCCAGTCCACCGTGGCACTGCCTGCTGTTCAGTTGGTTTCATGCTAAGCTGCATATTAGTTAAAGATGTGCAGTCTTATGGGTCAGATAAACATAGCAAAGGCTTGGTCAGTAGAATCTGTCAGGAATCTCAGCAAGGTGTGTGTGTGCGCGCGAGTGTGCATGTGTGTGTTTTAATGAAAGAACAAGATAGAGAAACTCTACAGGGTATTCCCAGAGCTGGTAACCAGTTGGCCTCTATCCCTTTACAATCACATGAATGGAAATGGTTTCAAGCTTGTCCCTGCGGGGCAGGTGCTAAACAGTTCTGTTTAGAAATGAAACAAGGAATCTACCTCAGCACTGATTCTCAGTCACTGCCTAACTGAGTCTGGGTCCATTTGGAAGGTAGTACAGAAGCATATACCCAAGTCTCCAGAATTAACATAGGAACATAGCAATGGCAAAGCAGGGCCAGCAGGGGGATGGCTGTCCGAAGATTCACTATGTGCTTAAATCAGATCTGTGAACAAGTCCTGGAGTCAATTATTGACTTCTTTGCTTCCTGAGAAATTGGGAGGCAGAAAAGTTTAAGTGATCTGCTTGAGTTCCTACAATTAACAAAGGACAGGCCAGGATGAACACTTAACTGGTTCTAAGCCATCTCGACCCCAACACCACCAGAGAATGCTTCTTAGGCCCTCTTGGCTGCCTTATAAAGGCAAATTTTCATAGTTGTTATTATGAAACCACACTATGTTGTCATTAGTGTTTATGTAAAAAACAATATTGTAGCTGTAAGAACTCATGCCGACCAAATGGTTTTCTTTTACGTGCAGCCTGGGGACCCTGGATTACACATCCATCCCACACATTTAACAAAATAAATCTTTGTTATTTCCTGGAATGTCACAAATAATGAGATGTCGGTGTTTTCCATTTTCAGTGACAACGACGATGAGTTCTTATGGGATTTCCCTCACTTGTTTAATCTTTTGACTCAGCCACTAAAATGGCAAAGCACGCAAGAGCCTTGATCATCACACTGTTAAAAGAGCCTCACTACCACCTGCTTCCCACCACCCATTTCTGATAATATTCAAATGGAGGGAACCTGGCTGGCACCAGATGTTCCCAGCTTAAAAATCGGAAGCCAATAAATTCCAGGTGCTACTACTAGGTTTCTGGGAGACGTGTCCCTCGTCAAGTTCAGCTACAGAAGGGGTTATGATCTGTGGTAAGGGTAAGTTCATTACCAGGAGATCATATTATCATACTTCTGCTGCCCACGTTCATTGCCAGGCTCGCTCTCTGTGCATCACCACATCCCAGTTCCACAGGGAGCACTTAGCTTCTCACATAATAATAATAACAACAGCAACTTACACTTATAGGAAGACAAGACAACCTATATTTCTTAACTCTTGACAAGAAATGGCTCCCAGATCTATTTCAGGTACATCAGTTCTCATTACAAAAGGCCCCGAGAAGTCGGGAGTCTTCAGAGATGCCTGCAAATGGATCTGCTAAAAGTTC
The DNA here is from genome assembly GCF_011762505.2 of Arvicanthis niloticus. Classification (NCBI taxonomy): domain Eukaryota; kingdom Metazoa; phylum Chordata; class Mammalia; order Rodentia; family Muridae; genus Arvicanthis; species Arvicanthis niloticus. The sequence continues at coordinate 53,242,585 of NC_047662.1, forward strand.
ATGAAAGCTTAGCCTGATCACAAATGTGACTCCATCGCCAGTCTGGTCATTCTGGAGAAATACTTCATAAAGCCAGGGAGAGAAGACAGCATCTCTGGGTCCTACTTCATCTCTCATTGCTGATGCATGTGACTGACAGTCGTGATGGTTTAGAAGTATATCATATCTTAGCTAGCAGTGCTGCCCTAATCCACTTAGGCTGCTTTAGCAAAATATCATGAACTGAGTGGCTTCTAAACAACAAAATTTATTTTATATACTTCTGGAAGCTGGGATGCTGAGAACAGAGTATCAACAGACTGAATATCGCCTGACAGCACGATTCCTTAGAGATGGTTCCTTCCAGGTGCATCTTCATAAGACAAAAAAGGTACCTAAGCTATTCTGAGGTCTCTTTCAGGGGTTCTGTCCTCACTACCTCACCACACCCCAAAGGCCTCACCTCCTAATAATATGCCATGAGATCAGAATTTCAACACGTGGACTTTGGAAGGGACACAGACATTTGGAACCCAGCAGAAATGGCTGAAGAATGAATAGATCCTTACACATCCATAATGTCCCACCGTGGCTTCTGTTTGTTTGTTTTGTTACTGCTTTTATTCTGTTCTCCACTGAGTAATTCAGTACATTCTGGACTGTTCCCATTTGGACAGTGTTAGCTTAGCTATCGTAGAGGAAGGTAAACTGAATTAGAAAAGGATTTCCCTGGAGTCTAAGACACAGCAGAACAGTGTAACTCAAACTTGGGTACAGGGGACATTCCGCCTGTGGGAAGATGAGTTTTCCATCACCTGACATGACAGGGCAGTGCTTGTCTGTACATGGATGTGCTGATCCCATAGAAACAACTCCAGCACTGCATGCCAGTAGCTAAGTTTAAGAAGCAAGTGATTCTGGGAAGAACCTTCATAAGCTAGGAGATACAAAGGCCAACCCCATCTTTTTGGTACCTAGTTATGAACAGGTGCTAAAGCAGAAGCGGGCAAGTGAGTGAAAGTTTTCTAGAAACAAAAACTGAGGAAACTTACAGTTCTACATGGAGCCGTTAAGTTCTAACACAAGGACTTTAGTGTGCTGGGTGAAAATATTAAAAGGTAGGCAGGCAGAGACCTGTAGAACTGAAAGAGGCAAAGGGCTGACTGTGTGTCTCTGAAAACAGTCAGGGCAAGACACTATCTTGCTTAGGGGAGATGAAACTGTGCAGCCAGGCCTTGGGCTTGAATTCTAGCCTCACCCCTTTACAGCCAACCAGATCTCAGAATAGGAAAGCAGGCTCTGGGGGAGATAATGGCTTCTCCATTTGATTCCACCCTCAGAGGGGCAGTTCACACAGGTTTAGCCATTGTGACATACACAAAAGGAAGCCTCATCCTCAAAGCTCAAAGTGTTTGTGAAAATTGTCTGGCTTCCCAGATTATGTGCCTAGAGGTTTGGACACTGAGTCCTATAGTTCTGTCAGACACCATGGCCATGCACTTGGAGTTTTAATCCAGAGTCTCCATACTCCTTGCTCCTCAAACATGCAGAGATCCATTCTGTGAGGTTCATGGCCATCCAGGGTACTATGGAGGCTGCTGGAGGTGCTCTCAGCCTGGTGCCCTGGAGAACAAGGTAATACACTGTTTCATGCTTATCTCCATCCTAATAGATTCTAAGAACTTTCCATGGTTCTGTTTGCTGTCTTTCTCTTCCTGTGCCTCCCCCTTGCCTTGCCTTAAGTCATTATTTACTATCTTTCTTATTCTCTGCCATATCATCATTTTCTTGTTATTTTAAGTTTTGGTTTTGATCAACACAAAATTCTATGGTATCTAGTATTTCCATATGTGCATGTGTGATGATCAAATCAGAGCCATCAACACAGGCATCACCTTAAATGTTTGTCATTCCTTTGTGAGGAATTTTTTAAATTTGTTTTTAATCTAGCTATTGTGAAATAATAAATTTTATAACATATAATCACCATGCTGGGCAATAAAATGGTGGTCACAATTTTATTCAATTATAGAACATTTTTGCTTTCTAGTAGATTTCTTTCTCTCTCCTTCCTGTGTCCACTATGCCTTTTGAGACTCACAACATTTACATCTAAGTTGCTCCATAATATATACTTTTGTAAGCAATGAATATACTGGTGAGGACTAGAAACTTGAAAAGCTAATTGAGTGTATTTTATTGTGATAATAATATTAATCACATCTAATACTAGATAAAGCCTTGCTTGAGTGATGCCATACACAAGACCTGTTGTTAAGCAAGCACCGCAAATTGCTTTCCTATTCTGCTGAAGTTTGGAGACTGGGCAAAGCTAGCCAGCTACTAACAGGATGTCAAACTTCTCTCTTCTCACGACTTCCCCTGTTCTGTGTAATCAGGAAGGAAGGTAGGTGATACATTTTAGCTCCCTCATCATTTCTTCCTAAGAGACTGGGCTGGCCTAGGGAGGATCTGTAAATGCTACAAAAGCAACTTCCTGGCACAATTCACCTTTCCAGACCTCAGGATCAGAGAGTGGATCAAAAGCCAGGAAGCTGAAAGAAAATGGGTGGTCTCTTTCCCTGTGACTACTGTTGCTTCTCTCAAGCTGCTCCCCTCTCATCCTCTGCCTTTTGTGAATATGCCATGAGGTCCCATGTTCTTAGGAAAATCCTTATAGTTCCATTAGCAAAGAAAATATCCAACTCTAAACCCTCTCTTTTCAATATTTTCCTCAAACTAGAATCTTTTTAACATGGAAAGGGTTAACCGCTGGGAATTTAGATTAACACAGCTAATGCTCAGTCTCTCTCTCTCTCTCTCTCTCTCTCTCTCTCTCTCTCTCTCTCTCTGTGTGTGTGTGTGTGTGTGTGTGTGTGGTGGGAATCGAACTCAGGATCTTGCATATGCTACACATTTGCTCTATAGCCCCTATGCTTTTGTCAAATAAACACAGCACAGAGATAAAATTGAAAGTTGATGCTCTGTCTCTACAGTGTATTTCCAGCCGCAGAAGAGCCTGTTTCTTCTAGGTTCAAATTCTGCAAATGGCGTCTGTGCCACTGAGGGTACAAGCTGGTCTCATATCAATTTCTATGGTATAAAGCATGATTTTTGGAACATCCATAGCCACAGCACTAATGGAACTTCTGACTTGGAAGCTGGGGGCCCATGCTCAGCAAAAGGCCTTTGGATCCTGCTTTGGTCTGAACTGACCCAATGGGTTCCCATTCCCTGAGTCACTCTCCTCTTCCTCTTCCTCCTCCTCCTGCTCCTCCTGCTCCTCCTGCTCCTCCTGCTCCTCCTGCTCCTCCTGCTCCTCCTGCTCCTCCTGTTCCCCCTCCTCCCCTCCCCCTCCTCCTCCTCTGGTGCTACTTTTAGTCCAGCACTAGTTTTCCCTCAGACATCAGCCAGTCCCACTCCATCAATGCCTTCAGGCTTTTGTTAAAATATCAGCTTCTGAAAGAGACACTGATACCTGATTCTCTTGAACAGAAACTCCAGTCACACTGTTGTTCTTTCTTTTGCAGTTTTTCTCCACAGCACTGATCACTACTTACTCTTTTGTATTTGTAATTTAATCTTCTGTATCAAGCAACTAGAATGCCTGTTCTATAAAGGGCAGAGTTTAAAAATATCCTGTACAGCTAGAAAGCTGTATGTACAGAGTAGGTGCTTAAGAAATGTCTGCTCAAAGTTGAAGGGAGAAGCTAACGTTTTCTACCCCTTAGAAGACATTGGGCCTGTGTACGGTGTTTAATCTTCCTGGGCCTCAGTTTCTTCATCAATAAAATAAGTGATTATGAAAGATAAAAGCCAGACACAGCTCATTTAGCTATTCAGTTAATAGTGTAAAATGTAACCATCAGAACAGGGAAAAATAATTTCAATATCATTAAAAACGAATGAAGAGTGAAGATTCAAATCTTTAAGGACACTGCGTAGTTTGGAATGCCTTAGAAGGGGCATGAAAGACATACTTCTTTTGAAGAAGAGGTTGTCAGAACAAGAGATATTCCCCTATGCTGAAATCATTTCCCCAAAAGGCAGTATTTTGATAATTTAAGAACAAAAAAATTATAAACATATTGCTTAGTTATACTCCCCAAATAAAATACATATTTAATAGAAACCACATTGGAAAGTTAAGTTTGTTGACGCTCCCCCTCCCCCCCCCCCCCCGCCTCCACAATATCACAATAAAATGCTTGGGAACAGCTAATAAAACTAATATGCAGCTGGGTTTCCCTGCCCTAAACCGACTTGCACTGATTACAAGATAGGTCACGAGGTCTGCATGCTTTATTTTTGATGCATCCATTATAATTGTTACTATGGGTGAAGACTAAACACAAAAACTCAAACATCCTGTTAAGGACTGCCTTACCCAAGGCACTCCACATGTTTTCTTTTCTGTCATTAGTCGAAGGGGGTTTCCATACAAACAAGATTCTTAGAAACAACACTTTCACCCGGCATTGCTGCAGATTCCCACTTAGTCACTGTCCTGGAGCCTCCCAACTGCTCTCTCTGATGAAATAAATCTGACGCCGTACACTGAAATAATAGCTGTAGCTATAAATTAAGCATTTGGAGAACACAATGCTCTTCATACTGCTGTGCTTAACAGTGTCACATAAGAAATAGCTCACCAGTTTGTCGACATCATTATGTTCCATATGGCCTCTGCTACGAGTAAACTTTTTTCCTAGAGTATTTATTGAGAGCACATGGGACTGGGTGAGGATTCAGGTGCTGGCCCGTTCTTCTCTGCTACATGCGATGAGGGCAAGTGAATGCCTCTCTACTCATTGCATAGAGGTATTGCAATTGTCAAAACACACACTTCCCCACCTCGTCGTCCTTCCTTCTACATCATTTTAGTTCTAAGTAGCTGTAGTGCATCCAAATTATGCCATGTGTGAGAAAAGTCCTTCCTCAGAGGAATGCTAATAATAAGACTCAAAGGAAAAAAAGGTCATCAGGTCAATAGTGGCTGAGAGCCACCTCCCCAAGCACATGTTACTACCTTTGGAAAGATCTGGTGAGAATAATGTCTAGTCTTTGCTCTCCTTCAAGAACCCAAAGCTCAGCTGAGCATTGTCACATAAGCCTCTATCTCTGTGAGATAGAGGTCAACCAGGCCTACAGGGTGTGTTCCAGAGCAGCCAGATCTACATGGTGAGACCCTGTGTCAAAACAACAACAAACCAACCAACTAACCAAAATCTGCCTGCAGATGAAATACTGTTGTCACTTATTTTGAGGTGAGAATTAAAACAGCATCCCCCCCGCCCCTGAAAGGCTCTACTTCCTAAATATAATCTTCCTGTGGACAGTAGCATCCCCCTCTGATGAAGGGGTCCTCAAGACACTGGAAGCTACCAGAAGGAATCTATAATAGGCTTCAGCAGGCACAGGACACAGGCCTGTCTGACGCAGGTAAGTCTTTATGGAGCAGTTGTTTCAGGAAAATGAGGCCAGCATGGATTTAGTTCCTAGGAAGTAGCACTTCTTAAAGAAGCAGGTGCTGACTTTAAGATCTATCCTTAAATATTTAGAATCTCTGAAGACTATGACCCCCCTACCCCACCCCCACCCCAGGAGGCCTGCATGCCTTTGCTAATTTTGTAAATTTCTTGATGGATTAGAAGCAAGATACCTTCATGGCTTGCCCAGGATTATGGGTACTGAGGTCATCTCATTGGTTTCTCAGTGCCCAGTTTGTGAGCCCTAAGAGATGTACCCTCACCCAGGCTCCTGTACCTACTTCAGAAACATGGACTGCTCCTATAGTCCTCAGTGTCCTTGTGCCAGAGTCCCATGAGAAATTCATATTGGAACGGAGTGCCAACGAAATCTTCCGTCCCTGATGTACTGGTGTTTATTTTCTCACGGGTAATAGAAGCACATAATTAATCATGTATGTTTCTCTTTTTCCTTTGGCTGCCAGGAAATTCAGAACCAAACTTATAGCTTAATGTAATTAATCATGTACTACATAGCAGAGTTTTTGTTCAAACGTTTTCTCTGATTTTACTCATCTACTTAAATTAGTTTGTCAATTCTCTTGTTTCACTTCTTTTCCCAATTTACTCTACATATGTTTGTAAGCCACCGATCTTTACAAAAGTGAAGACTGAAGCATATATATATGTTTAGAATACACATGAGATATATACATACATATGTATATACATATATATTTGTGTCCTATCTTGTGTTTGTACGTAAGATTAATGATTTAAAAAGTTGTAATTTTCGTAATGCATCTTCATGAGAAAGCACTAGATTATTTTTTATACAAAATTGTTTTAGTGAGTTCAGTGACCCTCTGATGGTATACATTCAGAAATGGTCATGTTTAATGATACTTTCCATTATTTTTATTAATCAATGAGTATTTTTGGAATCTAATTTGTAAATGGCCATATTCTTAAAACTTTCAGACTTATGTTAATTTAAAAAATACATTATGATTAATTCTTACACATAAGTGAAGTAGTATGTTTGAATATCAACTTGTTATACTCAGAAGAACTTTTGTAAGATACCCTATGGGAAACCCAAAAGTATAATATAAATTGTATCTATTATTGCTCCTGTCCACAGTATATAAAATATGGTCTTCAGGATGAATTGTATCTCATCAGTAAGTGTGTTCACAACTGTGGAAATAAAGGTAGGTGTGTGTGTGTGTGTGTGTGTGTTTCTGGAGACTGAACCCAAGACCAAAAACATTTTAAGTAAGAGCTCTTCCACTGAGCTACATCCCAGGCTCATTGTAGTTTATGAATTCCTATTCTTAGTTCATTTGCTTCTTGCTTCTTCAGTGTATTCATGGACCAGAGGGCTTTGCAGCCTCAGAGACCCTGACAAGTACTCTGCTCAGGAAGGAGCTACAAGGGAATCTTTGGATGTTTGAAAGCTTTGATCTTAAGAGGAAGGGACTCAGTATCTCCTTTAAGACCACTCTTTCTATGAGCCAGGAGTTAAAGCCTAAGGGGTAAGAGAGGTTCTTGGGGGAGGCTCTTGCCTTTCTGAGTCCCATAGAACTGTGCCATTCTCTAATAATCCAGGAAGCACAAATGAAGACATTCACCAGCTTGTGTTCCAAACTAAGAGGAGGTTAAAAACACAGCTCATAAGAACAGCATGTGTATCTACCGTTCTGCCATCTAAACTTCGAGTCGCTGTACAAACAAGTCTATCTTGAGGAAACAGGCTGAGTAATTTTCCATTTGGACTATCTGAGATTTCACCAGGCACTTCAGACTTGCATAAGCCTGTGTTGCCAGATATTTTCCTTAAATTCATTATCTACAGTTTTCCCCATTAAGATTTCCCATGAACAAGAATGCTTTTCTGAAAGGCTGGACTTTAAGTGAAAGCTTTTCTTTTGGAGGCACCGAGATTAAATTAAGAAAAAAATTTAAAGAGGTAGTGACTTTTTTTTTTTTTTTTTTTTTTTTGGCAAACATCGGTTAGCATTCTTGTCTCATATTTGAAGATAGACTAAGTTTTCAGACATGTGAGTCTTCACAAATGTCAAAAGAAAGTTCAAAAGATGGGGAAGAGAGGTAAAAATATGAACCAGTGTGAAGATCAAGACCACTGTCACTACAGTGACTTGAGGAAACATTAGACTCTTTAGTTTTTATAGCTCCAGCGACTGGAGAGGCTGCAGCAACTGTGCTGAATCAGAAAGAACTACCCCTGTGACCTTCTACAAACTTACGGGATACCATGGAGCAAATGCCAAGCAGTGCAGAGAGCTCTGCCATCCTAATAACAGGATGGACAATAACGATACTTTATTATTGTATTTATTTATACATGTGTTCAGGAGAGTGCAGGGGTACATGGTATGGTGCCCTTGTGAAGGTCAGAGGACAACTTTGGGGAACTGCTTCTCTCCTTCCATCTTGTGGGCTGGGCCCCGGGGATTAAACTCTTGTCTTCAAGGGATGGCAGAAAGAAGCTTTATGTCAATAATTAAAATAAGAAATTTATTTCAGGTGGCACTTAGGTATCAAAATATGTCCACTGTTGTTTTTATGCTTGCATGTATGTGCATGTGTATGGTGTGTATGGTATGTGTATGCACACAGGCTCACATGTGTGACCTTTCACCTCACTTTTTGAGACACATTCTCTCACCATACCTGCAGCTCACTAATTTGGTTAGATCAGCTGATCAATTAGCTTCCAGAGAGGCACTTGTCTCTGCCTCCAGAGCACTGGAGTGACAGTCATACACCATTAAACCTGTCCTTTAGGTAGGAGCTTGGGATGAAAATTGAGCTCCTTGTGCTTATGTGGAAGCCTTTTATGGACCAAGCCACCTCCAAAGCCCCGATGGGTCTTCTTTCTGTTTTGTATTTGTCTATTTTTTTAAGCACTAGCTATGTGCTGGAAACTTTTTTGGTGTCATTAAATTTAAAATGCCTGACTGCTATGTGGTTGTGTTTTTTTTGTTTACAATTATGGAAGAGTTGCCAAAGATTAGAAAAGAGAAGTTACTTCCCCAGTATCATAGCTAATTGTGGCTGACCCAGGCATGAAGGCCAGTTTTCAGATTCCTGATCCAAGGCCCTTTCTACCAATGATGACTCCAAAAATGAGACACAAATGGCTTCAAGTCCATGCACCCCTGAGACTGGCTGTGCTGCAAGCAGACACTCAAGAGAGACGACAAAAGCATGAGCCTCATCTTATGGATGCCATGCCTTCCTAGAATGGGCTTGTTCTCCTCTGCAGGTCATAATGATGGTTTTCAAGATCACCATGAACTTCCAGACCTTAGAGGTGCTATTTTATTAATGTGAAACATGTCTCTTTCCCTTGGCGCCTCCACCTCCTTCTAGGTCATTGAAATCTCACTCCCTACTCTCTGTATCTGAAGTCTGAATTGAAGGATTCTACCTTCTACATCCTCAGAGCATCTTGTTTGTCTCCCCTGAATTAGTGTATTTTCCCTGCATTATTATTAGGTCTGTATCTGTCCACTGCCTGTGGGAAAAGGATGGCTCTTAAAGACTCAATGTACATCCAAAACAGCTCAGTGGCACCCACGTATGTGTCTTTAATAAAAGATTTATGTGGAGTTAAAAGAAGAAACCCAGGTACTACTGCTGCAGCATTTATATCCAAGAAAGGGCTGTTCCCAAAGGAGCTCGCCAGCTCTGTGATCAGTCTTCTTTTTGAAAGGATTTTTCCAGTCAGCCCATCTCCATTCCATGTAGGTAATGGAGCTATTTTTCTGTTTAGGAACCAGTGGTTTAAGTAATGTAAGCTATGGATCAGTGGTTTGCAATGATGGGCCTGATCGAAAGGCGATCACACTCAGCACTGCTAAGGTTAATGGCATTGCCTCTTATAGAGGAAATATAAAAGTGGAAGACAGGGAAGAAACCAATAAAAACATTTACACACATCTTTAATGGTATGCAGAGTAGAACCCACTTAAATGAATACCAACTAATGAAAACATCTTGAAAAGAGAGTGATTTTTTAGAGAAACCTTTTATCTATGGGCTCTATATTTATAGAGCAAGCCTTTTAAATGAATATGGGGTAAAAAAAGGATTAAATTGATAATTGTTGTGATTCATTGTGGTTCACAGAGCTTTCATCAGGCCAGTGAAATAAATGAGCCATTTAACCAAGGAAGGCTGTTCTACCAACTTGCGTCATCGTGTAAGATGGCTAGGGAGTGTCCACAGAAGATATCATGGAGCAAAAATACTGTCCTGGGAATGGCTTGGCATACCCGCTCTAGTGAGCCTTTATGTGAGCACACTTGAAGACACTTATGAGAAGGCGAGGTGTAAGAGCTCAGTACAATCAGCAAAATGTATGAAAAGGAAAATATTCTATAGCCCTTCTCTCATATATATAATATATTATACATATATATGTCAAACATTTTTTTTAAATCTGAGAAATAACTTGTCAGGGATCTAAATTCTATACTTGGCAGACTCTTCCCTCTAGCATATTAAGAAGGCAGATACTGATGACTACTTTAAGTGTCAGCAAATGCAGGTAAGAGTTACTGGGAGCAACTGTTTTTAGGATTCCCAACATCTACTCTAATGTGGTCACACGAACACCAAGGACACGTAACTCAAGCCTGTTTTCTCTCTGAGCTGCTCATTCTCCCCACAAAGAAAAGTCAAATAAAAGCTGTTTGAAAGCGGATCCAAGCACTCCCGATGTGTATATACTCATCCAAATAAGAAGTTTAACAGCCTAAGAGTTCTAAGGAGTTTGAGGGGAAAGGAACTCGAAGCCTGAAGCCACATACTGACACACAAATATATCCCGAAGTTCTCTAAATGAATTCTGAGTAAATCGAAATATTGTTAGAAGTTAAGGTTTTATTTGTGCATTTCTTTTGGCTATCCGAGGTGATTTGGTGGGTCAAAAGTTATCTTAGAAATGTTAGAATCAAATAAGTTCAGAACAGAGGTAGAGTGGGGCTGTGGTGAACGTGGGGGTGATTTTTTGGTTTGTTTGCTCTGGACTCCGTAGGCCTAGAGGGGAAATCATGTGCAGATGGCACAATGCATTCCACATAGGAGAGGAGCATTCATTCCCATGTAAGACCTCTGTAACTTACACTAAAACTTAAAAACTAGTACTGTTGTGCTAGAAAAACATAAACAATATCTGCAGACTCCTAATATTTTTTCGAAGGGACATGAAAATGAAAGAATTCCTGATTTCTCCGAATTATTTTAGTAGCTAGAGTGATATGTGGTTTGATTGCCTTATGCATTATCAGGTATTTTATATATTTTTTACCAAGTCCTTAAGAGCAAGGAAGAGAAAGAACTATCAGTAAACATTGTTTCAGGTGGGAACACTGGGGCGATGAGAGGTTCAGTGTCTTTCCCCAGGTCAGTTAGAGGAAGAAGCAAAATCAGGTGTAGATGGTTCCGAGGATTTCACAGCCTGGACCTTCCAGCCTTTCCCACATCTCTAGCAAAGCTCATATTGGCGGCTCATTTAACTCCTCCCACAAATATTCCCCTTCAATAGGGAACCTGTCAGACCACATCTTCAAACTCCCAATGGTCTGTTCCTCTGAAAGTCATGGGAGAGAGTCACAGAGAGGCACCATTCCTATAAGTATGTTGAAATGATATGAGATGGGTGTGGCCTGCCTCGTCACTTGTTCAACTACAACTCAGTGCTGCCTGCTGTTTAAGGCAACTCCTTTTGCTTTGCTGAATACTCTGGGAACAAAGATCCTTCTGGGTCAATCATCTTCGCCACGTGGCAATTTCTTCTCCTATACTTGGACCAGTGCTACCCAGCTCAGCCTTGTAGACATTTTTCTTCTGTCAGGGCACTGCTCTGAGGAAAGCTATTGGTTGTGGAGAGACAAGGGGTGTGTGGACAGTGAGGACTCTCAAATGAGAAGAGAAGCCTGAAGTCTCGCCAGGCCAGGCCAAGGCAACCCTTTCCTCCTTGACTGGCAGCCAACACTGCTGCAGGCCTTCAGACACATCCCTGCCACAGTGCAGCAAACAAAAACATATGCTGTTTGGCCAGCCATCTACATACTAGATACAGGGCTGTACAGTGGAGATGGCCTGGGAAACACATGCTCGCAACAGAAGCCCACTGAATGTGGACATCATACATATGCTTTTAATCTTTGTTGTTTCTTTTCTGTTTGTTTGACAAGGTCTCAGTATGTAGCTGAAGATTCAGAGTGGCCTCAAATGTATTCTCTTGCCTCAGCCACTAGAGTGACTGGTTTCCACCCTACCTGGCCACCATCCATAGCCTCACCAAAGGCAGACCTTTAGCAACTGTTTGTGCACCCAGCTACAAGGATATGGCAGCCTTGCTTAGTTATGTATTTATACTAGAAATTTACTGAGCCCGTATTCAGTGGTGGTTAGGTACTACACTCAGGGGAAAATGGAGATAAAAAAAGATGAAGTCTTTGCTCTCATGGGGTTTATCAGCCATGAAGGTCTCCTTTTGCAGTTATTCCAAAAATCACTGAACACAGTGTTAAAACTGCAAAAGTGACTCAAAATTCTAAACAAATTATTTTCAAGTCAACTTTTTAGAGAAGAAAGAGAATGATTTTGATAGTATTTCAAGTAACTTTCTGACGTTCATTCATTCTTCCTGGAGAAGCTGTTAAGTCTAAGAAAGGCAGAGAATTTGTGTGGCAGAAAGGATACTGGGAAAGGCTGAACACCATGAAGGGTCTCCCTCTGTTCTACTGTCGATCTGTGCCATTAAAGGCATATCCACTGTCAGCTTCCACAGTCCTATGACTAAGGTCTGGAATGGTATCTGGAAGACAGCAGATGTTTAGTAAATAAATATTGGCTGGATGAATAAATGTGATATGTGAAGATTTAGTGTGAAGATTTTTATAGTTCTCTGTAAACAGCAAGAAATTGGAGATGAGAACAGTCAAGTAACAAAGAAGCATGCAGTGAACTTCACCCCAAAGGAGACCCCCCCCACCCCCCCCAGCACGCAATGCCAAAGTGACGGAGGCCAGGGGGAAACTGGGGATTTGGTGCTGTTAGTACTTTCTCATTACATCGCTCAGGCTTGAATTTTATTATAACGAACTCAACAAATGTCTTTTTCTGAGCCCAACTCAGCAGGCCTGTGAACTCATTGTGAAGCCTGCAGCCTTCTCTTCAATATTTACAGGGTAAAAGGCCATTTTATTTGAGCTGTGAGGACACTAGACTTTGACAGCTTGGAAATGTCATTCTCAAAGCAAGGACTTTGCACATGACGAGAAACCTGTCTCTAACTCTCCTACAAATGCAAATATCCTTGACCAGAAAACCTTGAGCATGATGTTCTAAGAACGTTAGTGAGATTACATGGAGTTCTTTTTAACTGTATTAGTTTCCTTCCAACATCTACTAAATTGAATTAGAGTAAAGTGGGGAAGGCCTAGGTTCGAAAGGTGGATGCCAAAGAAGTCACATTTTAATTTCATCTCCATCTCTCATTCATAGATGCTTTCTGGCTGTCAGCAAGGCAGTCAGCGTGCTTCACTCCAGAGAAACAGGCGGGTGACTGGCCCTCCAGGCACTAGATACCTCCATGCCTGTGTTACATGCTTTGCACTCAGGGCCTCTCATCAACATGCTCTGTTTGCTTAAGGAGAACTTTGGATGTTCCCTCTTCCACATCCAGAGGATAGAACCCATACTTATTATCTTATCAAGGATGCCGGATCCACCACCTGGATGGTGCATTTTTACCATAACCAAAAGGGGAGATTGCCAAGAATCTTAACTGAAAAATTCAGCAAAGCACAAGGCTGGAACTCTTCTGCATTTGTACTGGGACAGGAAGCAGGAGAAGCTCAGAGAGGACAGGAAGAGAGGAGAGTCCACAGATGACATGGCACGGGCCAGTGCTTCTAAGAACAGCATTACTATGAAGTTGCTTGTGTCTTCTGAGGCATTGCCCACATGCTCCCTCACCAACCTTGTTCTCCCTACGCCCACCAAAGTCAGCTACATATGTCACTTCCATAGGTACAGAGATAGAAAAGGGGCTCCAACATCTAAGATTCAAAACATGGAAGAGAGGATCATATGACAGGAGAGATCTACAAGATGAATTGCCTCAGCAGGAGCAGCCAACTGAGAACCACAAGAGAATGCTTGATTTGAGGATTCCCAGAAAGATACAGAAGTCTAGGTAGACCCGACTTTCTCATTGAATGTCGGGCAATTTAGAAATAATACTAATGGACAAGAAAGCACAAAATACCATCACTGAAATGGTGCCCATTCAGAATTGAGACCAAAGATCTCACCTATTCTGTGTATACTTGTGCTTCACCGCTGCTGCCTCCTGAATAACCTCAGATACATACCTGTGCCAGCCTTCACCATACACACCAAGCACTACCCAATACCACCAGGGGAGCACAGTTGCATTTTATGTAAATGTCTGCTCAACTCTCTTTCTCTATTTTGCTCACATATTTACTTGATTGTGTCTGACTTTTATTTCTGCCTGGCACCCAGAATAGCACATAAATTAATAAGTAGATGTGGTTAAGATCAATTGAAGAAGGATGGATTCTCTATTTCGATATTATTATCATTGCTAAGTACAAGCCTTTCAAAAGCTTCCAAAGTACATTACAAGCTACCATTTTAGTCTTAAAGCTCTCCCAATTCTGAATAGCAACAAAATGTGGCCTCTTGCTGGCTACTGACCACAAAGATGCTCCTTGGCCTTTGTTTTCCTGTGTCTATCTCTAGAACTGTTATGGCTAAATCATATAACATACTGAAAACAATTTATAGCATTTACTGCCTAGCATTGCCTGACTGTGGTCAATATTCTTGATTGCCCAGGAGATGTGTAGAAAAATCCCACACAGAAAGAGCTGAGTTCTGAACGGAGATATTTGGTGCACCTGGCGATGATCAGGCTCCAAGCTTTGCTTTTACTGCAAAGTTAAATGTTCAGATCCTCTGCACAGAGAAGGGCTTCCTGGCTTGCACATGGTCCTCCTTCAAGTCTCCTTGGATGAAATTGAGCCTGAGACATTCTTGGACAAGATGAGTAACAGGCCCAGTATAGAGGATGGGCAATCTACACATACACCTTTTTCGCTGGCTCTTCCGGGCACCTGTTAAAGGCTGCTCAGAACTGGTCTGTCTCTCATGATCAGGAACATCTTGTGTGAATTTCTCTTATGGACTACTTTTGAAAACAGTTCATTTACCATCTCTCTTAACTGAAAATCCATCTTTCCCCTACTTTTTTGAATAAATCAAAACTATTTCTTCTGAGTTAGCCAGAATAGAACCACAAGCAAAAAGCTACATTCTATGCTACTCTACCTGGGCACGGGCATGTTTGCCTGCTATTTCTTGATTATTTACCCCTTGCCTCACTTCAAGGGGCACAAGTTGTTAACTCTTGATCAAACTAAAGTTTGCTGGGTTAATCTCATAATATCACTTCAGAATGGGTGATATATCTATGCCCTTTTCTCTTGTTAGGATCTTACTAAGGGTTCAAGGTTCTAACAAGACACTCAGTTGAAAAGCTTTCAGTTTCGACAACATTTGCAATTTTAAAAGAAGATAAACCTCTCCACAGAGTTAACATGATCTGTGACTGTGGGAATCGCCAGGAATCAGATCTCCTAATGAACTTGGTCTTTCTCACTGGAAATGGAGAATTAACCAATTCTTTTAAATAATTCACAAACCTGAAATTAAAGAGGTAAGGTGAAAATTTCTATTTCCTTGTTCAAAAAATTGGGACTGGAAATAAACATTTTTTTTTTTTTTTTTTTTTTGCTTTCAATAAAACTATATTCTTCCACCTTCTGCAATTGAAGCACTTTAAAATTTACTGGCAACTGTAATTGTTTTATCCCATCCAAGAAACATAACAGTATGTGGTATAAGATTTAAAACAAATCTCATTTGATACACTCAACCTCTGGCAGGAAAATAAAGTGAAAAGTTAGTTTACTATTTTAAAATGTCCACTAAAGTAACATATATTAATAATTTTTACTTCCTCCAAAAAACTGAAAAATGTTCCTAAAAAGTAAAAATACACTTTCCATAAAATATTATTTGCCAAAAATAAAATCAAGATGTCAACTAAGAGATATTTCATGTCCACCATGAGGCAATAAGGTGCCAAGGGGGCTTTACTCTACTGAATATCTCTTGGGACTAGTTAGTTGTGAGTACTGGCACTGTGTGTGTGTGTGTGTGTGTGTGTGTGTGCAATACTCACAGAACTGACTTACCTACTTAAGTATATAATATGACTCCTGTGTCTGCCTAAATAAAACCGAAGCAGATCTCCAGGAAGATGATGAGGTGAATGAGATAAGAGAGGACTATACATACCAAGAAACAAACAGGAAGCAAAAGGCACTAATGTTGTTAGAATCAAAACCAGCAACAAAATACATTTCTCCAGGGAAGTTGTAACATTGAAAACCAAATGCCTAAGAGTTTAAATTACTCGCCCCACATTATAAATCAATACATTATGAAGCCAAATTTGAAATCCATTCTTTCCACAATAGCATGTAAACGGCCAAGCATTTGGACAGCAGCTGGAGTGAGTTGGAGTGACTTTTGAATACTTGGCTATGGGCAAATAATTTAAATTCTCTGTGTCCTCATCTGTAAAAGAACACACTAACAGCATCCACTTTTAGAAATGGGATTAAATCTGCTCGTACATGCGGAACTCTTAGAACATTGTCTCAAATGAGTCAGTCAGAACATTGCTACAAAGACAGTCATCACTGCCTGACAACCAAGCTGTTGCTCCTCAGGACACCTAGCACATCTGGAAGCTGCACTTCCTCCAGGCTGTTCTCAGCCAATGACCGAGAGGAAGGACGTTGAGGCAGGCCCATTCCTGCACCAGGGACACAACAATTAAATAGATGGCTTTGATTCAATGACTCTCACTGTTCCAGACAAAATTCTCTTAGAAAGTCCCTGCTATCTGAGACTCTTCCTATGTAAACCAGTAGACCACTACTCTGTATCCCAGGCATTGGAGCTATATTGCAGTTTGAAGGTGCTCCCTTCCCCTCCACAATGTCCTTCACATTGAATGCTATCACAATATATTGTACTTAGAGAACTTGAACACCCTGGTATACAAAATGCCCTCAATGAATGTGAGCTATGATCACAAAACCAAAAATGATTATTTTTGCATTATTCACCCCTAAACCATGAAAGACTTTAATCCTATTTCTGAACACTGCTTCCCTTGAATCTGTGGCATTATTCATTTTAAATGTTAAAGGGGTCGACTCTATGTTAATCTGACATCTTCAGATAAGCTTGTTTTTCAATCTAAGCAAGTAGTCCTGAGGAACTAGCTCTCCAAACAAAGTCCTCGGATTTTGCTCTCCTTTTTGCAAGCATGGAGTCTTCTGTGTTCCAGCTTACCTGAAATGTCTTTTTTGACTCTACCTCTGAAAGTGAAATTTTCCAGTGCTCTATTATTTGAAAATTTTTCTATATTCACTGTCTTTCATGAGGCAAATAGTCTGCTAATAGCAATGAAAAAAAAAAAAACACACACACTTGGCTTTTCTCTCAACAGCAACTCACATAAGGATTCAGTTGATACCCAGTGATTAAATGTCTATGCTTACTTTCATAGGCTGAGTGACTCTCAACTATCTTTACTGCACCTATTGACAGCACCTGACAACTGGCTCATTGTTCCAAAACAACTACTGGGCAGTGCACCAAAAGTCATGAGAACTTGGAAGTAGTCTCTTCAGGTTTCATTTTTAGTGGGTTCAATTCTAGTGGTTTGACCCTTGGTGATCAGTGACGTCATCACAGTCTAATCAAACCTCCTACATACCACTATGATGGCTACTTCTCCAGCCTCTACAGGATGTGTGTGTAGAATTTGGACTAATTGCCAGTTAAAGTACAGAACTTAGCTTAAGTAATAAATACTTTGTGTATAAGTCTATTCCATGTGCTATATACCCCAGATCCTGCTTTGTTACTGGTCTGTTCTACTAAAATAGAAATACCTAAATAATAGCCAACTTTACTACTTAATTTTTGGGCTTTATAGTTCAAATGGCAACAGATCACAATGGCCCTCCCCATGAGCCTTTGTATAATAGCAACACATCCTCATTTGACTTTACTTCTCTTCATGGCATTTAACACTGACATGTAATATATATTACATGCTTATTACTAAGTTTATTGTCATCTTCTTGACCAAGAAGATAAGCATTATTAAGAGCTGGACTTGGTTTTGATTTGTGTAGTGCTAAAATCAAGCCTGTCTCTTAGAATGCACAGAACAAATATCTGATGTGTGAATAGATGAATCTTGTCTTCTGCCCCCTATCTAGGCTGTCAAGTTCTCAGGAACGAGATGTCTGAACCATGTCTGCATTGGCTCACCACTCCTAAGTACATGGTCTGAATACACTCTGAAGACTGTCCCTTGAATGGCTCCTGAGAACTGAAGAGTGAGCCGTCAAGCCACTTGGCTTCACAGATGATTGTGTCTGGCTTTCAGTGTCAGCTTCTTGTTCCCTAACATTCCCTGTTCGAAAACTTTTTGTTCATCTCTGAGCATACAACAAGTACTTGCTTGCTCTCTGGTTGTAAAATAACTACAGAAATCTAAGCAAGCACTGTCTCCCGTGTGGAGAGATTGTTGGTGGGCTATTTCTCTCTGGCTTGGACTTGCCACGGTATTCTTTATACTTCTCTTTTTGGTTGTTTGCCATATGATGCCTGTGGATGAGGCACATGAGACTCCTTGGCTCCCTTTGGGCTAAAGTCAACCAAGTATGGGAATTAATAGCCAAGAAGGAGCAGAATACTCTGCAGGAAATGATACCCCTCCCCCCCCACCACCTTGTTGGAGCCATCCCAGTAGAGTTCCTTGACAATAAACGCATGCCAGGGAAACAGAGTTGCCAGCAGCTGAGTCGAACCCGAAGTAGAGAAAAAGAATGAGCAAGAGGGAGTGAGAGAAGGTGCCAAGATCCTTGTGGTCCCATGAATTTTTCTGGCAGACAACTAATAAGTCTGGATTAGTGACCCTGAATCTCCAAATACATTACTCATATTACATTCTATTTATTACTAGTATCCATAATTGGATTATTCCATCCAAAAAGTAACATGTATGCTTAAAAATAAGAAAATTTTCATTCATTCAATTGACAAATGAGAAATGATCTGTTTGTGGCAGGAAAGGCTCATACACTATTCCTGAATCCAACTAGGCCCCCTGATACTTCCCCACGCTGCTATTTGATTGATGAGAAAGTATATATGGGGAAGTGGCCATCAGAAGTGGTCCTTTTAAAGGTATCTCTGTCAAGAGGTCCTCTTGTGCTGGCTCCAGGCTGCGATCACAGGGAGAACAGCAAGAGCAGGTGGAGCTGCAGCCAAGCAGCAGGTGAATCTTCTAATATACTGACTGGATGAAGACAACCTTACTTCAGTTCAAATGCTAGCCTCTAGGTTTATGGGTACATTTACACAACCCCGTGCAAATCACAAACACTTGCCTATTTTGAATGTTCCACTAAAAGGGCACTCCTGGATCTCTGATGAGACACAGGAGCAAACAAATTGGAGAAACCAAAAGAAAACTCCTTTTCTCCTCTTCACTCTGTAATTAAATAACTGTAATTACATAAGACATGGGGGTGGGGAAATATCTAAAAGAGATCACTTGCTAGTCCATTTCAGAATCTGAAAAATCAGGAAATGGGGGTCTAAAACATTCCCTATTTTGGCTTTTAGCCAACAGAGCTAGCCTGTTGTGTGGACAATAAATTGTTCACAGTGTGTGAGGATACAGCTACTTTTTTAGCGTGACTCCTTCCCCACTTTCCACACTGGCTTGTGTGTAAACTCAGCCATGCTTTTGCCTTACCCATATTTCCTAAGTCAAGACTGGGAAGTCTAGAGGACACAACAATGGGCCACACATGCTCAAGTTATATAAGAACACAGGATTCATCATGTTTCAAACTCTCATTTCAGATCAAGCCATGGTTTAGTCCCTGGTCTTTTAAAGAGAAGAGACTGGCTCCATTGCCTTGCTGAAAATTCATCAGTCAGAACTTAATCACATAGAGCTGAAAACCAGCAGGCATTTAGGCTGTAATGTCTCCCTGAGTTGGGGCCTTTACATATTTTAGAATATTGATCATTACTGTTATTGCAGCTATTTTGGTGGTCACTCTACTGTGTCTGTCCCTGCAGGGTTCTCTGAAGAACACTTCAGAGAATAATTGTTGCTAGGTAATTGTAAAAGAAAGTCATGCAAATTATGAAACATCGATAGACTGTCTTTACAAGTCAATGGTGCCAGACCACTCCTGCTTTTCCAGAAAAATGCAAGCTGGAAGGGTGCATTGCCTTCTCAGTTCTTGAAATGACCCCAAAATGACCTATTCATCAAAAATAGCCTCTCATGTAAGAAGTCCTTCCTGCAGTCACAATTTATTCATGTTGAAATAATTGACTTTTCTGACTTTTCCATGTTAGTAACATTGTGATTTAATATGGCAAAACATCTATTATATTTTTGGAGAAAGTAGAGAAAAGAAAATATTAAGTTGACTTTGTATAAGAACATTTACCAGATTTTAAAAAAAAAATTTCCAAAAGAGAAAAAGAAATTTACAGTTTTCTTATCTGACCCCCAACTTGCAAAGTGTATCTACATATAAATCTTAAGCTAGGAAGTCAATATCCTTATAACTTGTTTGGAAAATATTAAAATATTCAAAATATGTACAGAAAAAAGTGATAATGAGAACTAATAAAGTAATAACAATTACGGCAAAGATCAGCTGATTCTTTGTTCATTTAGTAACATTTAATAGTGATGCTGAGTTTAACAATTTGAGATGGGACTGGAATAAATTAAATTAGTCAACATCAAAACCAGAGTCAAAAACCAAATGAATAAAAAAATACAGCTAGAGTCAATATTCCAGGTGGCAGGTAGAGTTGCATAATTTCAAAATCTAGGGCAAGTGTCATGATTCATGGCTTTCCTCTGATTGCAGAGGCCCATCTGAAGGTCAATGTGGCAACATCTCAGAGCTGCCACATAGGAGCAAGCACCACTGAACCCAAAGAAAACGACCTCGGTACTTACAAGGATTCTCACTATCAGTAACAACTAAGGTATGGTTATTATTGGCTGACTATGGTAAATGGGATGGACACAGCTCTTCTCTTTCTGACAATGGAATTTTGCCCTGCCCATTTTTACTTCTGGGTGCTTTCACTGACGTCAAACCCAGTGGGGAATGTGTCTGAGGTCTGCCTGTGCTGACTGGCCCCTGATTCACTATGGTCCAACAGAACGAGGCCTTGATTAAGCAGAAATGATATCTCACAAACTTTGCGCTCATTAGTGATGAACTGGATACATCAGAGTTGGCAGCATCATCTAAACTGCATCCCCTAGACTGTTCAAATGGACCCCATGCTAACCACACATGCTCTGGGGCAGCTAAGCTTGATCTACTCACTCTAGCTTTGACTTCAGAAACAACAGGTTAATTCTAGATATTTCTGCCTATGAGCACACAAATTGGATATGTCCATCTTCTCCAGAGATGCTCGTCCTCCCTAAAACTTTTATGGTAACTCAACAGTGAAGAAATATACAAAACATATAAGGGTACCAACAACATTTATCAACTGATTCTATTTATTAAGCAATACCCTTGCATTGTATGTTTATGTTCAAAGTGAAAAGTTGGGCGGTGTGTATGGTCTATTTCAAGTGATTTTGTCATGAGTTACTCAGTTCACAGGCTTTTATTGATTTGTTTGGGGTTTTTTTGGGGGGGTATTTTCTTTTGTTTAATTTTGGTTTGCTTCTTTTGGTTTCTTTTCTTTATTCTTTTTTATCATGGGACTGGGTTTGAATATGGAGCCTCACCCCAGTAGGCAAGTGATTCGCCATTGTGCTATATTCCCAACACAATTTCCAGCATTTTACAGATTCTACTTGAATTATACTCCAGGTTTTTGTTTTTTTGTTTTTTTTTTTTTTTAAAAAAAAAAAAACTTAGCTAATATTTTAAAAGAAATCTAGGCAGCGTTCCTTTGTAGGACACATCTCTTCTGAAACACACATTCCTGGAGGTCCCTGAATCTCTTCTGCTGTTCACTAGTCCTTCTGCTCATGGATGATGAATGGATTGAGGTCATAGCTAAACAGTCAAATCGATGTCTACTCTGGGATTGTAGGACTTAAGAAGGAACTTACTGCCAGGCATCTAAGAGGCTGTCTACAAAAGATGGCCCTGGAAGTTCTGGTTTATTTCTGACATGATTCCTTCCGACCCAGGACTCCAGCATGGGGACCTAGAATAGTGTGGGCATTTACGACAAGCTTCACCTGAAGAACCTTTGGACTATTCCTGTGAGTGAGACCTTACACTATTCCCACCCACACTTGCTTCGATACGTGTGTTGTAGGTTCCTTTTAGTATTTCTAGTGTGCTTGCAAGAAAATGAAGTGTATGGAAAAAGCTCTTTTACTCACCTAGCTACCATTTAATTTGAACACAGGTCTGTATGGCTCTAGAGGCAGTTTTAACCATTAGAGTATATCAGTTTTGAGTGGGTACTTTATCTCTGGGTTCCACACAATTCCTTAAAAATTTTCCATCTACTACTCTAATTGCTCAAAGACTTGTGTTTTCTCGAGATTGAGTCTTAAGGGAGTATGAGCAAGGAGAACACAATTCTACAGAACACAGAAAACTGGCTACAGTGGGAAAAGCCAGCTGCATTTGCTTTAGGTAGAGTTCCATGGCCTGGCTGACAGCTATATGTACAGTTGCATAGGATAGCTAATGGCTGTAGGCAGATTTGCATGGCCTAGCTGATAGCTATAGGTGAAGCAGTGTGTCACCATTTATTCACTCTCTAAGGTTTACTGGGGACTAACATTTGCTTCCCATTACCTTTCTGGAGACCTAGGAGAAAAAGCTTGTTTTCCCTTGTGTGTGCTAATTAATAAGGAAGGAACAATGCGTTCCCACTTCATTTGAAGAACAGATTCTGTTAGGTCATCACACAGCAAGATTCCAAAACTTCATAGAGCTTAGCTGATATGCCTATGAGAGGCTCTGCTTTCAAAACCAAACAATTCAGAAACTCACACTCAATTCATGCTCACAGACTGGGGCAGTGAAGAGAAACACACAGTCAATCAGGAAGAATAGAAGGTGACCTAATGCGCTAGAACACCTTGCCCCAAACCATCATTCATTCCCTTTGCAATTCTGTGTCTTTAAAGAAAAAAATTATATTTTTCTTCCTATAATGATCTGTGAGGCTGACAAAGAACAGATGGAAGAAAGGAATATGCAAACCTTTTCTAGTAGAGAGGGCTAAGATACAACAGCTTTTTCTTAAAAACAACAACAAAACAAAACAACAACAACAAAAACCACTGACGCTTGAAAAGTAGGAATTTGTTAATTCATCTCTTGGATACAAACACTTCATTTCTTTGAACTCATTCTCATGAATCCTTGAGGTAGCACCAAGTCATCCCAGTTAAAAGTGAACTTGGCTGATATCACCATGCCTTTGGCCTAAACACCGGGCTGAGTCGTGGGATGCTTTTTGGATGGGAAATGTGCAATTTTGGTATTGCAGGCAGCTCCAGAGAGGTGTGCCAGGCCTCTCCCCCCTCAGTTTATATTTGCATGCGAACAGCTTGCCGGCCATTTTATGAAGACAGATGAATCGCAACCTGCTGGAGTGGTATCCAGACCTAAATATGTGAGCTACATATCCTACAGCTTACCAATTTTTAAGATAAAAATAAAGTATCTTTGGACACAACTTCAGGAACCTTAGTACAAATAGATTTTATGAAAAATGGACATTTAAGGCATCAGCAGCCAGGCCAAAAATAAAGAAGCAAATCTCTATATATTGCTACTTAAATTGCCAACAAAAATTAATATGCAGCTGTTTGGCGCCTGTACACACACACACACACACACACACACACATACACACACAAACATACATACACACACACACACATACACACACACATACACACACACACACATACATACACACACACACACACACACACACATACACACACACACACACACACACGCTTAATCTTGGGGGTATCTCCCAATCTTTCTTAACTGCCTCTTGAAAAGAAAAAAGAACAAAAAAAGCTTTGATAAAGGAAATTTTACCACAATACTAGGATGAGAAGAGGAACTGTCAGTTCACATTTACCATCACAGTGGAGAACTGCAACAGAGTTTCCAGGGTGAACAAAATAAAACGTGTTCTGAACCATTAGTGACAGAATTTCTAATTTGGTAAGGTGAACCCTCCATCACACAATACCAAATCATTCACTTTATGTATCCTTTCCAGATAACAAACTGGAGAGCAAAATGAGAAAAAAAGAAAAAGAAAAACAGAAAAAGAATGGGGAAAGGAGAGGAGAAGAATTCTCACTCATTCAGCAGGAGATGAAAAATAAAAAAGGATAGCATTTTATAGGCAAGGAACATGGGGGAGGGGCGTCCTGAACACTAGTAGCATAGGTATTTATTAGGATGAGGTCACTGGAAGAGACCTGGTAAGTATGTTACATGTATTACCTTACTTAATTTTCACTAAGGTAATACTAAAATCCTCAGTATTGGATGAATACTTAGAAGATAAATAAACAAATAGCCTGAGAGGTTAGTCATTTATTTGAAGATTTTATAAGATATCAATAAATTGGCCTATGATAGAGACTGCCATTTTTATTAAATGAGTGGTCTCGCTCAATCTAATATTACAACCTATAACTATGCTTCTCATCCTTTCGATGTGTATCACAAATTTGGAATATTTCACAAGGCATTGTTAAATATAAAGTATGCTTTCATTCTTAGAAAGTTTTCTATAATAGTAACCTCACATAGATATGAGATGTGGCTCAGTGGCAGAGGACCTGCCTGGCATGCCGGGGCTCTGGGTTCAATCCCCACTACTGCAGACAGGGAAAGGGAGAAGGAGAGGAAAACAAGTGAGAGAATTGCTCCATTTATAAAACTGAGGGACCCAGTGTTCTCTTGCTATTTTATTTTAGACAATTTATAGGGGAAAAGCCTTTGAAGATATGGTACTTTCTTAAGGTGATTCGCAAAGGGTTAAGCTCTAAATTATCCTGAAGACTGCTCGTCCTTGCATGATCTTCAGTGAGTATCTTTGGGCATTTCCCACTTTCAAAGGAGCTATTATAAAATGACATGGGAAGTCCGTGGTCCTTCTTTCACGCTGCCCAAGAATGTGCCTTGGTGCCTCCAACCCTCCTCTCACATTTCCAGAGAGTTAAATATTCTGGTGAGGGCCTTCATAGAGAGGGACTGGGGTGGGGGCTGGGGCTGCCAGGATTCCTCTTGAGTGTTCTCTGTGAATCCTCAGGTTACTGTGAGCGCCCACAGGGCAGCCTTGGCTGCTGGCCCCTGTGGACTCTGAGACAGCAGCACAGAGACCAATTCTAAACTTACCATTTTCTGGCTGGTCCTTAATGTCAGCATCACTTGGCTGGCTGGGACTTTCAGATTGACTTGAATCTGAAAAACATAAAGAATATAGCCAAAATTACAGGATCTGTGAAAGAAAGTGGAACAGAGGTGCCAGACTTTCTCAAAAGGTTCAGCCTATGAACTAAGAATGAGGACGTCAGAAAAATGACAGGATTGATGAAGCAAAGATGGAAAAAGAGATGTAGGTGGGGGTAGGTGCAGGATGGTTTAGCACAAATGCAAAAAAAAAAAAAAAAGAAAGAAAGAAAAAAGAAAAGAAAAGAAAAAAAAAAAGAAAAAAAAAAAGAAAACCTCAAACGGTTTTGTTTAAGCCTCCAGTCGTTTCCTTGGTGCTGGGTCAGTAACTGGAGCTCTCCAGAACCAGCAAAGAGGGTTCCAAACTCACTTCCTCATTATTTATACACTGAAGTCTGATCACAGCTTCATCCTCCACTACACATATTAGATGCTTGAGGCTGATCATAATAAAGGACTTATTTAGAAGCTCCTATAGAGAGCAACCCAGACAACAGCACAGACTGCATCCAGGCTCACATCCCTCAGCTCCAAAGTCCCAATGTTCTAGTGCTTGCACTGGAAGTAAGCAGTAGCCCAGACAAGGCTTTTCTAGGCTGAAGCTTCCTTCATGGGCAAATGTTTTCCTGTTGTATTGATGATGCATCTGGAAATCCCAAATGGGTTCATTAGTAAAAGCAGAGTCCTGTGAACATTTACTGAATTGATTTCTTAAAAACAAAAACAAAAAAACACAACATTTTTTTAATTAAAAAAATCTTTTCATTGGGTTAATTCTAAGTATGATAACTTTAAAAAAAAACGTTTACTTTTAGAATGAGATAAAATGAACTTTCAAAAGAATTTCATGGAATAAGGAGCAAGCATAGTAATATGTTTGGGAGAAAAGAGAAAAAAAATCAGGTGCCACATCTCAAAGAGAATTCAGAGATTCAGGACAACAGACAAAAATAATTATTTGAAATAAAAAATGTAAAACATCTCCATCTACATAAAGGGTGAATCCTAACTTCTACCTTGATGTCACAGGTTGAGCATCGGCTATCTTTAATTTGACTTCATCTTAGCAAAAAGCCAATACACAATCAAGAGTTACAGCATATAACCATGACCAAACTGAAAGGGTGGCTGTCTCTGGGACCTAGCCATAGCATCTCTCGTCTTTCCTAGAGAGACTGCACAAAGAAGTGGTACTCCCAAGGACCTTTCACCTAGAAATATTAATCTGTGCTACTAAAAGATTCCCAACTTTCAGACTATGAGTATCTTAATCATAAGAAGGGTTATGTCTACTTTAGAATTTTCAGACAATATTAACCTGGTAAACACAACACAAAATTCTGTTTGGTCAACAATTGAAATATCAGAAGCCATAAAGAGGTGGTTTTTAAAATTAAACTCTAGCAAAAGAACTTTTCTCATACTGTGACAATTGCTATTTGTTACAATAAACAAAACCAAAAGTTGTAATATATCAAAAGCCGGGAGAAGCCTTTCCAGAATGAACTGCAAAGACAAATACCAGGCCTGTGCCTAAAACTTGGAAATGCAGCTAAACTTATAGTGAGATCATATTTGAAAGTCTAATGACCGAAACTAGTTATTACAATAGACCATCTAAAATATAGCTAATTACTTCTCTTTCTAAGATCCTATTTTTTTCATTAAAAATTACAAGTTAAACATTTCAAAACTATTTCAGTGTGTTTTAGGAGAATCATCCTAAAACATGCCATCCTTATTTTTATTCTAAACAAATCTTGAACCTTTCATTACATAAAATTAAAGCAAAATATCTATATTTATTTTAAAGAAATTAATTTTGATCATACTACAAACTGATAAATTTTTGCCAGATGTAACATTTTCTTTAAAACCATACAAACAAATGTTTTGATTCCTTAGCTCAAATTGTACCTGTAGGTGTGACATCTTTATTACTAATGCTTCTCCATAAATCAGTGGACAGCATCTTTTCTGTCAATTAACCGAGATACACAATTGACAATGGGGTTAAATACTTATTCATCAATATTAATGAAAATAGGGATAATGAGCCCAAATTTTTTTTTAAAACCAGGAAGTAGACATCTTTGTTCGGTTCACTTTTTGTTTGTTCATATTTGTTTCATCACCCTATCTTTAGAGAAACAGAAAATAAGAGCAATAAGAGCTGAATATGAGGTATTTTTAAAGCTAGTTTAAAATTCCAAGTCAAGAAAAGTAAGCAGAAGAGTATCGTGAAGCTGAGTGGTACGGAAAGACTCAGGCTTAGTCTACAAGGGTCCAGCACCGGCATCTGTCGAACACTGAGACACAAACACTAAAAAAAACGGCATCTAGCCAAACGGAACGGAGCGGAGCATGAATTCTCAGTTTTATTCAAACCCCGGAGAATGTTTCCACCCCAGGTCGTCAGGCTAAAATATTCTATCCCAGAAAGGCTCAAGCAAAGCCAAAGCTCTACATGAAACCCGAGTGCCCTAAATCTTTTGATAATTATTCTCTACCCGTCCTGGTGCTGTTCCACGAGGAGGAGACACAGCCCCTTTCTCAAATGGAAAAGGTCACAGATGCCGTTAAGTACAGAGCCAACCAGATGACCAGAATTACAAATTAACTTCTATCCACGCACAACTGATACAAGTGGACGTCCTCTTCAGCGGTAGTGTCAAAACACTATCAAAACAAATACTTATTTTACTTTTCTCCTTTATATACTTTTTAGAGACCTGGCAAAAGACTTTGTCTATTTCTATTTTGGACAATTATTGTTTGATTTTTGGCCACTTGAAATAATTAGACATTCCCACCCCCCACCCCCCAAAAAAACCCATAAAACAGGATGGCCTTCTTATACAGTAAGCTCCCAATACCTGTATAACAGAATGATGGCTTTCTTCAACAGTTCCCTGGTTGAAAGCTGTATTTTACAATGACAAGAATATTATTTAAAGCGTATCTAACTGACAGAGTTAGAATGCTGGTGTGAGAAAGTACATTAGGGTTATCTGTTTTTCTCTATAACTGGGGAGTTTTTGTTTGTTTGTTTAATGGACCTTAAACATCAATCTAACCTTGAAAAAGTATCTGGAAAAAGTGATATTTCTTTGGGTTTCTAAAAAACGTATGAGCATACGTTTAAAACTAAAATAGACAGGGTTTACATATAGAAAGCTGGGTTAAGACCTCTTAAGTGAACTGGTAGCCATTTATCTATGCATTTTTATGGCATCTACAGCTATATTGCTGCAGTACTCAGATAAAGATAGTCCACTTTCAATATCATCACCAGAGAAAGAATAAATAAAAAATCCTAATGCTGACATATTGGTCTCTGTGCCTCTGACTTGTACAAGAAGAAGAGAACCTGTGTTACTTATACACACATTCAGTTCCTGAAACCTTAGCCCTGTTCCCTTTCAGAGTACTTCTTTAGCAGAATGCAAAGGACGACAAAAACATGTTAATGTGGTAAAAGTGATGAGAGGGGAAAACTATAGGTGTCACTTTTCTATATTTTATATTAATTAAACTTCATGGAAAGATGGCATATTGCCAATCTCTCCTGTCCTTGACCTAGAACTAATCCCTTTCCCTCTGATCCATCTTCCATTGTGCACACATCGCTCTTGATGCAGTTGATGGAAGCTGTGTGGTGGTGATTTCAGGCTCCTTCGGGGAGTTCTCTCCTCTGCTTCCAGCCCCTCTGACAGGCTGCCTGGCCCAGCCACAGAGCTCAGTAACTGCTCACGATTTAAACTCCCAATTCTCTTGTTCAGCTTCTTAACAATGGGCAACTGCCAGGAACAGCGAGCCACTGAAAAGTGCACAGTCACAGAGAAAGAGGAGTGGGATTCAGAAACCGAAAGCAAAGGATGGGAAGGCCAACATGCTGCTGTGTATGTCCCTTGTTGGGGGCTGGTAAGGGAAAGTGAGACACACCCCTCTGACATGGGGTTATCTGGAAACTCTGCATGATGGAAAGAGGCTGTCGACAAGCACCTTGGTGACCTGTGCACACAGAGCACTGTTCAGCACTCAGATGGCCTAAGAAATGTTACAGGATAAAATGCCCACTGGCAGGAACGTTTCCCATACTCAGAGGTACAAAGAAAAGAGAAGTCATGTGTTCTCCAATGGCTGATAAGTGCCTTGTAGGCCTTAAGATTGCTGCCAAGAACCGGGTACAGCAGAGCAGACACATGGTAGTATCCACCCTCCTCCTGAAATGTACCATCAGAATTCCCACTTAGCCAGTGCGATATCAACACAAGTCTATGGATCATGAAAGCACAAATTTTGACCTCCAGAGAAACACTTTAGGCTAAGTTTTAGCCTATCAACATACATAATGGTTTGGCTAAAGCTGAGCCTGCAGAATCTTTGCTAGAACTCGGTGTCTAGTTTTTAATCTTCCAAACTGAAAGAGTAAGAAGAAACTCATCCAGGCATTCAGATATACACACATACACGTAAAAAGTCAGTCCAGTTAAACAAAGTGAAATTTTTGTCCAAGAGTCAGAGTTCTCCATCATCTAAATGAAAGAGACTCAAAGATTGGAATGGATACTGTCCTGAAAATAAATGAAGAGCTGGGGGAGTTCCCAGGGTGAAAGGAAGGAAGAAGCTGTGTGCTTGCTCCGGCTGTCATCAACAATAGCTTTCGACAATTGTAGCCAATAGCAACTTTAAAACCTTAGTTAAGTTTCTGTCTTTATTGTTTGAGAAGGTGAGTACTTTGTAATAGAGGTAGGATAAGTAATTCATCTCTGTATCCATATAGGATAGGGCAAAATATATCTCTGATGGATAGTATAAGATTAAGAATTACTGTGTTTGGCTCTAGTGTCATGACATATTTACAGTGAAGCTATCTAGAAGATGAAATGGTTATGTCAGTCACATTTTGCTTATTCGTCCCACAGTTGCTGTTATTAAAGTTATTATTGTTGGAACACTACATTTAGAAATATTGTCTGCGTTTTTCTACAGGATCAAGATCTTAAAGACTGAAATAATAAGAAATATGAATGTTTATGTGAGAATGTAAAGCACTATCGTACAGGTCTTATGTGCAGAGACAGCTCAAGAGGTAAGCAATGAGGAGTGCCATACAATCAGCTATACAGAACGCTATTCATCATGGTCTGGTGAAAGACAAAGTTTGTAATGTTATCACTAAGTCTGAAATACAGAAAGGACAAAAACATTACTAACGGCCCTAGAGAATAGACAGAATCCTTTTTTGCACAACAACCAACCAAGCCAAAATTTCAGATAAACCCATGTGCACAACTGTGACTCAACTAAAGAGAAGTTAACATGCAATGACCTAGTTCTTAGAACAGATATGTGATAGGGTAAACCATGCCGAGTACATTTTCTTAAGTATTAGAATGGAAACACTTCCTGGTTCTTTGAACAGAAAGTATTATCTTTATATTAAAATATAAAATTTGATCTCTACATTTTTTCCTAGTGTGCTAGAACTATGTGTTTGTGTGCTAACTGACGGGATTACATAACGGGGAGGTGAGGTGGGCAAGAGCCAGCTCCAGAGGGACCTGGCTAGTTTGCACATGTTGTATTCGGTGGAGAGCGAAGGCTGTGTTTGTGCAGCAACTACTTGGAAGGGGTCCACCAGACCACCCCGGGGCTGCCAGCTGCTCTGGAGATCCGCTGGAGCCACACCCGTGCCTGGCATTTTCAAGGACTACATAAGACTGCTATGTAATTGGGGTTATTTTTCTTCCTCAAGACTTTTTCTTTTTATAATAGTTTTCTGAATAAGAAATTTGTGAAATATTAACTTTGTAGGAATTAGACTTTTGGCACCAGTGCTGGTACTCGAAGCCCATCTGTTTAACCAGGATTGTATACGATGGTGTGAGTATTTAGGGTGAGGAGTGAGTCAACTGTCTCTTCACCTACTCTCAATGTGTTAACTTCTATGTGCACGAGGAGGCTGTGGAATGATGCAGTTTTAACATGTTGAGAAAAAAAATTAAATGGAGTAACTATTGTGAGCTGACAGTTAGGGTGAGTCAGTTCTTAGCTTTAAACCCATGAATTCATTCACTCTAGAAGTAATAACACGACTCACTTGCTAACGTGTCAATCTTCATAACAGGTAAGTTTCAAGGATTTTTTCCTGTGATGTTGTAAGCAAAGTCAGCGATGGGAAAAGATAGAACTAATTTCTCACATTTTCTTTGACAAGGATCTATTACTGAGCAACACTAAAATGCCTATGTAACCATTTGAATTTTATTCTTCCTGTGAGAGGAGCAGATGACATATAATGGTAACTTTTGGTTTAATTCAGAATGCCTATTACTGAGTCAACCCAGCTGCCTACCCACTCCCAGGTAAACAAGGTCCTATGCAAAAAGTGTCGCTGTAAAACTATCATGTGTCAGAACTTACTTAACTCCCCGTGTAACTAATAGATTCTTAGAGTTCTCTATTTACTTGGAGATGAAGAAAACCAGCATCTATATTTCTGAAGCAGAAATATATGTCCATATATATTGTGAAGCATTCCCATACATATCCATGTCATAAAAGTAATCCATCCACTGAGAGTGCTGCAAGACAGAGTTAATCTCTTACATGTTCTTATTTATACATGTTATTTCTGATTCATTTAAGAACTAACACAGCCTCTACTGAGGGTGTGCTAGTCAAGATCAGGAGCAATGCAAGTTTCTTGTACTTGAATTTCATTATTGATGAGGGTATTAAATGATTTTTTTTAAAGGCAGTATCTTAAAACAATCTCAGCTATATAATTTAACTTCCTGTATCTCAGTTTCTTCATCTATAAAATGGGAACACTAGTAATCATTTAACCTAATGGGGCGGTTGCAAGGATTATTACAACAAACTTCACACTTAGAAGTTTATAGATCACATGCAACAGCATGTTTCTGCCACACAGGTCTTTCTCATCAGGTAAGTTTTTCACTTATAAAAAGTCAACTCCAACCTATACATGATGTGGTGCTGGTGTAACAGCAAGCAAGTATGGTTCTAAAGAAAGTATTCTGATACCCACCTGGGGGAAAGGTGTGTGTCTGCAATGATGGAGGTGCCTGCCTCATCTTGCTGGTTTTTATTCCAGACACTTGTGTGTAAAATCTGTTTATCAGGCAATACTTTGTCTGAGCCTGAAAGTAGTCTCTGTAGTAGCTGTAGAAGTCTTTGTAACAAGACGTACGCAAATAATTTCCCATGAGCCTCTGTGGCAAACAGAACCAAGGGAGGGAAATCTTTGTTGCTTTACCAGCAAGAAGCTACCTCTAAAGTCAAGTCCTCTTTGCTAGACTATGCTGCGAGCTTCATGGCTCAAGCACTCTCAGCTGCCTGTGCCTTTTCTTCTGAGCAGACCTGGTGTGTTACTTCTGGCAGACAGATACTCAGGCTGTATGAAGATTAATGGTGTCCATCATCCCGTGGGATACTCAGTCAGTGGCAAAAATCCCAGCTCTCTGGACTTTAAGAAGGTCTACCAACAGAGACTACCACAAAACCTTGTAAACGTAAATACAACAGAACAAAACAACAATAACAAAAACCCAGTTGTAACTATTTGCCCATCTTTTAAAAAACAAAACAAAAGCAGAAACTTTCAAAGGATTTCCTG
Organism: Arvicanthis niloticus; assembly: GCF_011762505.2. Lineage (NCBI taxonomy): Eukaryota > Metazoa > Chordata > Mammalia > Rodentia > Muridae > Arvicanthis > Arvicanthis niloticus. Next base: position 53,275,365 of record NC_047662.1, read on the forward strand.
AAGTCCCGTGAGCCAGATTTCTGACATGACGGTGAACCTGAGCTCCTAAATGAACTAAGGAAATATGCATTGTAATACTGAGTCTAAATATCAAAACCAGAGAGCTGTTAAGACAAGGTAATTCCAAGTATTTCTTCCATACGTCTGTGACTTATAATGGAATCGTTTCCCTATTACCTCTAACATAACCATTCTTTAAGACAACAACACAGGAAGAAGTAAACGGCATTTTCCTCTGCTCTTTCTTCTCCCCCTACCCCAAGCTTTGGAACTCTTTGTGCAGAAACCGGACTGGTGTAGCTAGCTTGTCCTGGTAGACAAAATAAACACATCAGGACTCTACTTGTTTGTATTCTCGTCAGTGGCAGTGTGTGCATCAGCAGCTAAAAACAAAGAAACTTTTTAGCCTCTCAGAAAATGCAGAGGCTTCCCAAACAAGGAAGGGAGGGGCCGGGGGAGAGGCGAGTGGGGGTGGAGAGTGGGGGTGGAGCGTGCAGAAAAGTCTGACAGTCCATTCAATATAGGGATGATGGCTATAATGCACCCAGGTCCCCTCGCTGATTAAATATGCATTGGCACAGTTTTGATCGATGTGAGCCATGGATCGGATGACACACCTGCAAAATCTTGAGCACAGAGCTCCCAGGAAGAGGGAAAATACAGTCTTGTCTCCTTATCTTTGTTTTCAAAGGCTCTCAATTTCTGTGCTTAGATATCTAATTTAATTCTCTCACCCCTCAGCAAACTGGATTAGGGAAGTCAATACTGCCTTTGTGCATCGGCAGGAAAACACAGCTTTCCTCTTATTCAATTTAGCTATGACCTTTAGACAAAGATAATGACAACTGTCTAACAGTCCAGTTAAGGTTTGAAGAAGAGGGTCCTGCCCCCAGGGTGGGGATCCCTAGGAATTTGGGGAGACCAAGAACCAAGGGTGAATGTAGTCATTTTCTCTCCTATCAAGGAAGAATGGGGGAGGAAAGCCAGGGAGTAATGAACACAGTCAAGCAGAAAGCATGGCAGGCAGGGATGAGACAACTAATCTCAAGTCACTGTGGCCCTGACACATCCAGATCAGAAAATAAGTCTACAACAAACTGTGAGAGAGAAGGGAAGAGCAACAGTTTGTCTGAAAAGCATAGGCACTTAATAAGGAAGCTGCTGATTATGCAGTCGGGAAAAGCACAAAGGTTCCATCTCCTTATATGTAGGAGTTCCCACACTGCGGAGAGATGGGACCAGACAGTGAAGTAAGCCAAAGATACTGCAGAGTAGCCATCCATGTTCACACCACTGCTCCCAGCTGATGGAGATATGCGAATGGACCACTCTCCCTGAAATGACACTGGCCCTGTTTCTTTTGTCTTTGGGCCTGACCATTCAGTCCATCCATTCATGAGTTTAGCACCTACAATGCAGCTTCTACTTTCTGCATCTTGGCGTAGACAATGAGGAAAAGTAAGGCACTGACCCACGAAAGAGCTGAATAATAGTGAAGGAGATCCTGTGACATCTCACAGTGGAATCCCGTGTCCTGCTGCTTAAGGTAAAGAAGTACTGTCACAGCTGTCCTTACAGACAGTGGCACTGGTGCAACTAAATGTACCTTAGTAATGCTATTTATGGGAGTCTGGATCTCCACTGTTAGTAACAAGGGCTGACTGAGGTGATCATTTCTAATAAAACAAAAAGAGTGTTAGGTGAAGTTACGGGTGAAAAGCTAGGTGATCACTGCAAAATTGGCATTGAAGGAAATGGTGTCAACTATTAAAACAATGTTATAAAACAGACTGTGTCTAGCAATAACAATTCCATGGGTGATAGAATGAAGAATTATTCACTGATTTGACCTGGGTCCTCCCTTTCATAGAAATGGCAGTTTTGGCAGAGGGCTTTGTACAAAGAAACATGGGTTCCAGTTCCTTCCTGGTTTATCTTGTAGCTGTGTGGGGTTGAGATGCCCTATGCCTCCTTTCGCTCCTCCTAACAGGTGACTCTCAAGACTATGAAGGTAAACTGAGTTATAATGTGCCTTGCTGGTTATGGGAGTGACTAGTCTCTAAGTGTTCACTGTGTGGAGCCAGTTTTCAAAGGGTATGTCACTCTGTCTATTTCCATATATTTTCTTTTCTGCAGAAGATACTACAGTGTGTGTACACACAGGGATTAATGCACCATTGAATCAGAAATGAAATTAGAAGACAAAAAAAATACAGTGTTCTGGACTATGGAATACAACTGGGCCTATCCTGGGCGATGCCATGAATGCTTTGGGGCAGATTGTCTGGTACTGAGAAAACCGTGATACCACAACACTGATGCTTCGTGTGGAAAAGCAGAGCCTCTAAGGCAGACACTTTATGACTCGGAGGGCTACTTTATGGTCCTAAGTCAACCATTTGGACATGTTAATTCTCATCTCTCCAAGTTGGGAAAGCTAAAAACAAGGGAAGTCCTCTGGACTCTTGACAGTTTTTCTAGCTCTCAGGTTCTGCACCTGAAGCAGGTTCTCAGTAACTGCTTTGCTGGTTTGGCTGCAGTCAAGACACAGAAGGGGTTCCGAGATGCTTGCTCACTGCTGATCATTGCGAGTACAACTAGAAATAACACACGTGCAATTCTCCATGCAAGTCAAAGGCCATCTCGTCTCTACCTTATCAATGACCACAAATAGCCCATCTAAGAGTTACAAGAGTTTATCTTCAGTAATTTGGCCAACGCTTGACCACACAAGCACACAGACAAGTGAATTCTTTCTCCTTATATCTTGACCCATTATGTCATCCAGATGAAAATTATTGTGCTTTGAAAGCGACTAAGTAAAAAACTTAGTTGAGTTATAAGCTTAGAATTTAAGACAACACTGCTTTTTTTTTTAAAAAAAAAAAATGGATTCATTTCTTTTATTTGGATGAGTGTTTTGCATATATGTATGTCTGAGTAGCACTTTCATGCCTGGTTCCTATGGACGTCAGAAGAGGTTGTTCAATTTCTTGTTAGCCACCATGTGGGTGCTGGGAACTGAACCCAGCTGCTTTGCAATAGCAACACGTGCTCACAACTGCTGAGCCATCTTTCTAACCTGACAATAGTAGTTTTTTACACTGCGTGAGGAATGGAACATAGGACCTTGAGCAAGGCAGACAATCACTGTACCACTTAACTGTGTCGTTAACCCTTTAAAAAATGTTTCAGAATTACTGTCTTTAACACACACCTGCAAAACAACATGATCTCCATTTCTACATTAACAGTAACTTTTCTCCTTGACTGTCCCTCCATCAGACACCTCTGTGTCGCCACAGGTGGAATGGAAGTCTCTCAAAGTTCACTCATCTTCAAGTGAAAACAGTTGCATTTTGGGCTTCTATGTCCTTATGATAAATGATGCAAATGATTTAAGCAATTCATTCCACTTTGGGGAGTTCCATTTGGAGTCTATCATGGCTTTTTTCCCCCTGACATATGCAGTGCTAAGTTATTTAAAATTAATTGCAGTACAATATTTTAAAGTTTCTTCACATGGTGCTAATCTCAAGTGCTTTGGATGTTTGAACCACACTTGGAAGACATCAAGTTCTGAGCATCCTTCTAGCATGGAGCAGCTGAACATCCTAAGAAGATTAGCCAGTGGTCCTCCCAGTGAACTGTAGTATAGCACCAAAGCTGCACCAGATCATAAAATTCCAAACCTGTGTGAGTTAACGCAAAGTAGGAAAAACAACTGCATATAACAAGGGAAAACAAACCTGCACCACACAACACACATGTTCACTTAGTTAGCTCTAAAATCCTGAAAGGCCTTCCAAGTGCCACCAGAAATCTCAGGGCCTTCACTGCCACCTGCACCTCAGTCTCCTGTCCTGCTGGTTTTTACTATAGGACATAGTCTCCATGATTCTCCTGTCTCGTGCTGGCTGAGAGGAAAAGCATTTCTCTCTCTCTCTCTCTCTCTCTCTCTCTCTCTCTCTCTCTCTCTCTCTCTGTAACTGGGATGGAAGGTAGCTTGCTCAGTAAAACCATGAATTTAAGTTGTCTTCCAAACAATGGTAAGAATTTGTGAAAGATTAGCCATGTGAAGTCTTTCAAGATGCATACTTTTAAAATTATTATTGTATAGACTTATTTTAGTGAGAAATATTTACTAGGTCTCTTCTTAGTTATTTGCACATTGTACAAAATAATATACATTCTGGTTCACCTTTCAAAAGTCAGCTTAGACCCCCTCAAGCATTCTCAGAGAAAAAGCTCCTTTTCTGTGGGCGGTTGAATTGATCAGCTCTTATCACAAGTGCAAGGCACTGGGAGAATCTAGTAGTCCCAAAGCGGCCAGGGCCATTCAGACCCTCACATTTGGCCTGTGCCTTAGAAGGCTGCAGCTGGCCCTTTAAATGGCCATTTCTATCAGCCCCTCATGGAGTTTAACTTCAAAGACTTTCTAACATTTGCCAGTGGTGGTGGTGGTGGTGGTGGTGGTGGTGGTGGTGGTGGTGGTGGTGGGGTAGCGATTTCTACAAACCGGAAAGGGTTTATCTGTTTATTTTATATTTAACAAAAAAATCACCAATCTCCTTACTCTTGTTTTTTATATATTTTCCTCGTAAAAGTGAATGTTGAGGGAAAAAAAGAAAAACAAACCAAAACTTAAGAAGAAGCTGCTGCATCACTGGTGTTTGAAACACAGCCAGGCTGTTCTACCTGCCAATCCCACCCACTCTCACGGACCCTCCTTCCACTCCTACTGGATTCGAGATGGATTCTTAATTTAAAAAAACAAAGTAACATGGATGTAAGTATACTTGTGTGTGTGTGTGTGTGTGTGTGTGTCAGTGTGTATGTGTGTTGTGATGCAGCCAAGGAGACCCTTGCCAGCTGGGGTCATGGTGTTTAGACTGGCAGCCTCCAATCACGTGTAGGTGCCTGTAGAGGCCAGGGGTTGACATTAGTGTCACCCTCCATTGGGTCCACCTTATGTACTGATGCAGGGTGACACATATTTAGCTAGTCTAACTAGTGAGCTTATTCTGGGATGGCCAGGACTCCAGTCAGGCAGTTACAAGGCTCTAGGGATCTGAACTCCAGTCCTCACCCTTGGGCTGAGCTATCTCTGTCATCTCCATGGGAGAGTAATCAATCCCTTTTCTTTTCTTTTCTTTTCATTTCATTTCTTTCTTTCTTTCTTTCTTTCTTTCTTTCTTTCTTTCTTTCATTATCTGTTGTTGTTGTTGTGTGTGTGTGTGTGTGTGTGTGTGTGTGTGTGTGTGTGCCTATGCTTGTGCCATGGAATGCTTTATAAAGGTTTAAACACAATCTTGTGAAACTGGCTCCTTCCTTCCTCCTGTTCATGGTCTTGAACTCACTCAGCTCACTGGGCTTATACAGTAAGCACCTTTCCATGAAGAGCCAGCTGGTCATTCTTGACTCTGGCAGCATCAACACCCAGGACATTGAAGCAATAGTGTTTGACACAGCCTTTTTCAACTTTGTCTTGCATTATTTTGGGGATTAGAACCCCCCCCCCCCACACACAATCCTATTATAATTTTTTTTTTAAAGCAGAACAAAGCAGAGGCACTGTTGACCAGGTGGCAGAGACAAGACAACAGGTCTAAATGAGACAGAAAGTAGATTGCAGTAGAAAGGCAAAATTAGAAATAAAAATCTGTTTCTCCTGAAATGAAGGTGAAGTGTCTTCATCGCATCTGTGAGTGACTAGGTTAACGAGGGCATAGTGAAGGAACTGCAGTTCCATAGTCTATCGTGGGGATGACAGGAAGACACGGCAATCAAATCTTCCCTTTGATTGAAAGTCATCACCTTTTAAAATAGCACGTTACCCCACAGGAGACTTCCCATATTAACAGAAGCTTTGATTCTCATATGGCTTCTCCCCCAAAGAATTCTGTGTCTGTCAGAAGCTCACCCTCCATTGCAACAGAGTTGGGAGGCACTAATATCTCTGAAAAGGTGGGACCTAGTGGGAAGTAGTTCCTGTGAGACCATGGATATGTCTGATCTCTTCCTAGTCTTTCTGTCTCGCTAGCTGGTATCTCCATCTTGTCCAAAAACCTCCTATGATGTCATGAGGTGATGAAGCCAAGAGACCCTTGCCAGAGCTGGAGGCATGCTGCTTAGATTTTCAGCCTCCAAAGTCAAAATAAACTTCTGTTCTTATAAGTTATCTAGCCTCTGGTGTTTTGTTATAGTATCAGAAATTCACTAAAACAGTACTTCTCAGACAGTATTTTTTTCTTACTTTTACTCAAATAATTGAAAAAGATCATCAGATTGGTTTTTATATTTTAGTTTTATACACTTAATGATTCCCCCTTTCTTGTTTATGTGATTGTATTATAGTCTTAGTCAAAAAGTGCTCATTCCTCATCACACAAAACAACTTCACACCACACCATCATAAACATGTGTGCTTGCAACTCTTCTTAAAATCAGCCCATGTTCTGTTATTAATGCCACCGCTGTGTTGATATTGTAGTGATGTGCTTAAGCTGTCTCAGACAGTTTAAACAATAACGAGAAAGAAAAATTTAAGTTAACAGAGAGTAATGTCTCACTAGCAGATACCGAAGTAAATTATTCACACTGCAAACACTGATGTCACAATGAAGAGAGGCAGGCTCTAAGAAACCTCTCTGAGAAAAGTTGGTATTTATGTAGAAATTGGGAACAAAACAAAAAGATCTCATGGGCTGCTTTTCCCAACCAACTCTTAAGTCCCTGTTGTGGTGCTCTGAGGGCAGAGTCTTGCCTTCCCCAAGGAGATGAAGCAGAAAACACTGGTGAAGAAGAAATTCATGAGGAACATCAAATGTTATTCAACATTTTCAAGCAACCACGATATGTCAAACAGACCACATGATGCAAGCACGTTTAAATATAAGTTTCTATTTCTGTTTTAAAATAAAAAAGATCAGAAATATGAATCCAGAAAAGCAAAATCTCTTGCAGGTTTCGAAGCATATACAAACCCTGGCAAAAGAAAACACTGTTCACCGCCGCCATCTGCTTCCTGGCGCTGAGGAAACTTACTAACAGTAACAGTTTCTTACATTATAAAACCCACTAATTAGTTTTGTTGTAATAAGAAAAATAACCTTTGCATGGAAGGCAGAGAGCCAGCTTGCTTTTTCTCTTGTTATTGGCTGCACCTTTCAGTACAAGGCCTGTAACATTCCACGTAAAGTTAACCTCTGAGCGGTCTTCCACCAGAGCACTTCATTATCCCGTTGAGTCTGCAGTAAGTACTCACAAATGTGAGAGCTTCAGAAAGGAAACCTTGGAGGTATTTGGCTTAACAGCCCCTCAAAGAATACCACGTTCAGAATCAGGGGACTTGCACTCCAGAGCAGATCATTAGAAGTCTAGGCTTGTTAACCTCACTGGAAGGAAGCTCTACAAATTAGCTTGAGATTTCCCCTAAAATTCCTAAATTCTTTGAATCCAAATCATTTCTTTCTTACAAATTTTATGTCCCGAGAAACTAGTGATTGCAAAAGAATAAACGGGGCATGCAGACCTGAAGTAACTGAGGTACCACTAACACATTGACTAAAATGTCTACTATTGTTACTATTATTTAGATGCCTGTTTGTTTTCTAAAGAGAGAAAGAAAGGGTGTGGATTTGGGTGGGTGTGTAGGTGGGACGAATCTGGGAGGAGCTGGGGGAGGGGAACCATAATCAAAACATACTGTATGAAAGAAGATCTATTTTCAATAATAAATAAAATATAATAACAACAAAAATAAAAAGATAACTTTTTATCTTTTTGAGTGAATAAAAACTCAAAAGTAGCAATTCTGTTTTGTACCAAAATCTCCCTTGTTCTCAGCACTTTTGACAAGTAAAGGCTTTCTACTGTATTTTAAAGGAGTAAACAGATGAACAAATAGCTAATATTGCTGCCGGGCAGTGGTGGCGTCCGCCTTTAATCCCAGCACTTGGGAGGCAGAGGCAGGCGGATTTCTGAGTTTGAGGCCAGCCTAATCTACAGAGTGAGTTCCAGGACAGCACAGCCAGGGCTATACAGAGAAACCCTGTCTTGAAAAACAAAAAACCAAAACAAAAAACCAAATAGCTAATATTATAAAAAAATGTCACAAACTATTTAACAATCAAGGAAATGAAAACTCTATGAAATTAACTTGATAAAAAAAACTCAGTTAACTGGCAAACCATTCTACAATTAAAAACAATGGGCTTTCTTGAGCACCCACTGGGTGACGTGCCTTTTGGTGACTACACAGATAGGGCAGTCAGCAAGGGCCTCCCTGCTCTTGGTCAGCATCCCAGCTCTGAAGAACTGGTTCACTTACTGCCATGGAAGGACCACTCAGAGCATCATGGGAGAAGGGAAATACAGCTGGAGGGAGAGTACAAGGCAAGGGGTAAGATGGGGGCGCGGTGAGCCCCAGGGAGGGGAGGGGCATAGTACCAGGGGAAAGTCCTAGAACTAAAGGAAGGCAGTTAATAACTAGGGAAGGATGATACAGTATCAGGGGAGGGTTAACACCAGGGGAATGGGGCAGCTTTATTCGGGGAGGGGTGTGAGGGGGGAGGAGAGCTGGGGAGAGAAGCTAATAGCCGCACGTGGGAGGGAGAGAGTAGATCTGGTGCTCACCACATTTCAATCATTCCATGTAGCAATAAAATAAATATGTAAAAATATTTTCTAAAAATTGAAAATGGGCATCCCTTTTTTAGAAAGGCCTGTGAAGCATGACAGGCTCAAACCAACCCTCTGCCCTAAATGAACAAGTTTATTGGCTCAAAACCAAATCTTCTCTCTCCCATATTCTTGATTTGGTTTTCTTCAGGCTCCAGCTTAGCTAAATTTAAAACCCACACACTGCACACAAGATAATCTATAGTGAACTCAAAAGGTTCTCAGTTGGGGGAGTGAGAGACTTCTGCCAAGATTAATGGACCCCCTGGTATTGCAGAAATAGCTCATGGGACTGTCATCTCCTGCACAGCAACAGAATGTGACATAATCACTCCCCTCAAGGACAATGTTCGTTGTGTTTACCAACTCTGATTTGTCATTTAAAGGCATTTGTTAAAACTTTTAAATACTTGACTCAATAGCTTTCTGTCAAACGTTTGAAAGGATCTTGGTGGATTTATGCAGGTCAGTGTTTGCTTCAACCAATACCCTTCTTGGGCACAAAACATACTTCCACTCTTTTCTAGTACCTGATAGGCCTGTTAATCTGATAGCACAGATATCTCCTTGGAATCTAGAGGATTAGCCAGCGCAGAAGAGGAGACTCTTGGCAGAATTAATCCCTCCTTCTTCTGGCCCCTGCACCTTGCTGACTGAGGTGGACCTCTGCTCTGGCTTCATTTCTCACTGCACGTAATTCCCATCTGTCTTCCCAAGAGGCTTGAGCCCCAGAGTGCACCAGGTTACCGATCACCTGCACAAGCACTTGCACAGGGTACAAGCCAACTGTGGCTTGGGGTGGGGCCTGGAACTGAGGAACAGAGAAGGGAAGGGCCAGCCTGGGCAAGATGATAAAGCCAGGATGATTCCTGAGATGGCTCACAGGCCTTTCTGTCTCCTAGGGAAACAAAATCGAGCTAGGAAATAAAGCTACATTTTCTCATAAGGTTAAAATTCCTGAAGTGGCTAAATACAATTGAATATGCTCCCAAAGCTGGGCACTGTATCATTTAACACTCACAATAATCCTACTTGATGATATGATATTTCAAATGATCCCACAAAAAGAACTGAAAAGGAAAGGACTCAGTAGTTTCCCTCCAACAAAGTAAAGAAAGTAGCTTTGAAAAAATAAAATTAAATGGCAATTATTTGCATATTTAAAACAGAGTACAAATAAAAACAACTGGGGACTGGAGAGACGTTTCAATGATAAAGTGTTTTGCAAGTGTGAGGGCCTGAGTTCTGGTCCCCAGAATCCGGGTAAAAAGCTGGATGTGGCAGTACATACCTGTGCTTCTAGTACTGTCAAGGCAGAGACAGGTGACTTACTGGAGCTCACTGGCCATTTGGTCTTGTTGAATCATTGAGCTACAGGTTTAGTGAATGACTTTTAAAAATATCAGTATGGAGTGATATATAAAGGCATTCAGTCTAGGCTACTGCCTGCCACATGCACACGCATACAATGTATCATGTACCAGCACACATATACATATGCATGAATACAAACATATGGTCCATGTGTGCACACACACACACATGCACACACAAACACACACACTCTCACACACAAAATAATTCCATTACAATAGTTGAATGGAGCTCTGAGATGAGAGATCTCCACTGCCCAGCAAACATAAAGAATGGTGGAACCCAGTCCTATAGATTTCCTCCAGGCCAGTACAACTGCATACAGTTACAGCTCAGAAACTTCAACTGCTAACCCTCCTTTCTCTATTTAGGGAAAATGGTAGGTCTCTACTGCGAGAATCCTTGACTTCTGCTTTAGACAGAATGACACCGAGGGAGTAAATGGTATACTAGGTTTATATAAGGCTCAGAGCATTTCCTCCTGGCTGCACTCCCTGAGGGCAGGTTAGGAGTAGCCACGTCAGCTGATTCGAGAAACTTGAGGTCCAAATTCAAAATCGTCATGAGCTAGATGGATGGGGAAAGTGGGACGTGTGGTTCCAAAGGATGGTGAGACGGGCAGAAGAAGGTATGGGCAACAACGCTGGATGCCTTTGTTGACAATGGAGAACAGCATACCATACATTTCAGAAGGCAAGGAGAAAAAAACCCTGAAAGTTGGAATTGTTAGAATTCTTCACCGAAAGAAATACTACATGTTTGGGGAGATGGTAGGTTTAACTTGATTTAAACTTTACGTAATGTACTCCTATATGTAAGCATCCATATGGATAATTTTTGTGGTTTTATGCATTCAATACATTTCAAAACTATTTTTACAAAAAGTACTTCTGGCATTGAGGAGATGACTCAGGAGATAAAGTACCTTGGCATGTAAGCATGGCCTGACATTCAGATCCCAGCACCCACACGTGGTGAGGGGACAGTATGGTGACCCACTTGTCATCCCGGCACTGGAGACAGCAGATCCCAGGAGCTAGCTGGCTACTTAGACAATTGTGTGTGTTCTGGGTTTTGTGAGAGGAACGGCCTCAGTAAACTAAATGGGAAATGGTTAAGAAAGATTTTTTTCATGTCAATCTCTGGCTTTCACATGCATGCACATGTGTACATGCACATGTATACACCCCACATGTATGCATGCATGCATGCATACCATACTACAATTAAATAAATACAAAATAACCTACTTAATATCTGTGTTACCTAGGAAAGAGCCAAAGCCCTTATTTCTGGCTGCAGAAACTCCATAACAGCAGGATGGATGCCTAGTGGCCTATATGAGATGCCAAGAAAAGGGAGGTTCTGTTTCTTCACTCCAATCAGGTTCTTAATTGAGTAAAGGTCAAAACCTTCTGCCCAAATCCAAGCCTGAGTTGGGGTGATGGTGTAACTCTTAAAAGCTCTGAGTTCCACAGTTCGGCACACCGCTAAAGTGACCATATTTCAAAGGGTTTACTCACAATAAGACTGGGGCTGCATATGGCATATGTCCTTGGTCTGTTTCCTTTATTATAAGTATGGTTTTATCTGTCTAAATTTGGATATCTACCACATTTTAGAAGGCCAGATGAATATAGTACATAACACAAACAGATTTCAAGCAAATCTGATATGTGTGTTTGATCATTTCTCATGGTTGTATACCAAAAGAATGACTGGCTGTTGAAGATTAAATATTTTTTTTTTCAACGCTGGAACATTGAGCCTTCATTTCAAACTATTCCAAGGAAGGCACACAGTGCTGACACAGCGATCACGATGGTCTTGGAAAGACTGTGGGAAATGTCAAATTTATGGTTCTGGGGATGAAGTGGTGGATGGGTTTGTGGTGTGTATGGTGTTTTGTTTTGTTTGTATGTGCCTTTTCTTTTCCCTTTCAGTCTCTGACAGAAACAGTGCTCTACCAACTTTCTGGCGACCTCCCAGGAAAACAGAAGGAAGCTGCATCCTGTACTTCCCCTGGGATCTAATGAAATACACAGCCCTGGGCTCCTTTCAATTTGGACTTTCAGATTGCTAAGCCAGTATAAAGGGGTCCTAGCTGTCACAAACATCACATGGCTGGGGTCACCTGCTGCTCGAGGTTTCTCATGCCAGTTGTTGACATAATAAGTACCTCTTACTCTTTAATTACAATTCACAGTGTGCAAACTATTCAATCTGCTTTAAGGCAGACTGTCTTCTAAATCAACACTAAAATTCTATTACTAATATGGGAATGAAATGTGGTAGAGAGAGGCTGTGTCCAGGAGGGCTCTCTGAACACTCTGCCTTTGGGTAGCATTTTCCAGAAATCTAAAGATGGTGTTGCTGCCCCTGATTCTGAAAGTTGGTACTTTATTCTGACGCCTGTACTAGAAAAGACTAAGAAGTCGGCTGTACAAATGTTGCACAAGATGCTTCCTTGTTACTTTTACATTTGCATAACTATTATCTTTGCTACCTGGGGTCTTAGCTACTTTATGTTATATAGTTTCCATTCAACAAGACTGCTCAATTACTGCAGAATAGACAATGTCTACTCCCTCCAACCCCAGTGCTCTCTTTTAAACCCAGGGAAGTGGTAGTCATCTTTAACAAAAGTCTAGCTAGAGTTGTGTCAACACTCTAGCGTTTACTGGATCCTTGTATTTTGCTAACTACAGACCAGTGTAAGCTATATTATTGCAATCCAAACATGAAAGGTCATTTTATAACAGAGCTCACTTAAAATAATACGACAATACAGGGAGCTGTTCAGAAAGTGCCAACACATAATTACAGTCTACAGTTTTCTCCAAAAACAACAGTGGAAATTAGTTCTAATTCTATCACAAAGAAAACTCCTATAAACTTAGGTGGGCTAACCTCTCAGTGAACTGTCCCAGTACTCTGGGAATTGTGATCTCATTTTCAGTGCCACAAATGACATAAGAGGGAACACATGAAATAAACCCACACAAAGTATTGTTATGTTTAAAGTCTCATTCAAACAGCTCAGTCACGCCTCCGGAATGCCTCACTATAAACTGCCACTAGCACACTAACTAAATGAACAATCCAGCAGAGGAGAATCCACAACTCACAAAATAGCTAAGTAGATTGTTGTTTTCAAAAGAAGAAAAAAATGTCTATCTTTGCTTTAACGAAGGATGTATGAGAATAACAAATGCTACGGAATCAGATCAAATCAGCCAATTATTCATTGCTTTGGGGGTGCCAGTAAGTAGTAGATGGTAGTGGTAGACAACCACCAGCACCAAAAACACAGGGTCTGTGTTATTAGGGTGTGCTATCCCAGTGCAGGTATACACCTTACACTTGCCTTTTAAAAACAGTGTGTTTTTAGATAAACATTTAGATCTTGCTGCTGGATTCTGTCTTCATTGCAGACACACCTAGCAATTTATTCCTTATTATTTGAACTGTTTTAGTCTTCACGTGGCTCCTTGCCATTTCCTCAAGACCACTTGTCCTCTAGTTTCTTAAGTTTCCTAATAGTTCCCTTCTGTGTTCTCAGCTGTCCTCAGGAGCTGGGGGAGGGGGCATGGGAAGTTCATGTTCATCATCACATCATTAAGGAGCCACCCCAGCCTGTGCTCCAAATTTGGTACAATAATTTGTTTCTTGCTTTCTAACAGGTATGGTCTCCCTTAAGTGCCAGCCCTCAGACCTATGTTTGGGACAGTGTCCAGACTAATCTGGAACACAAGCCATCATCTAGAGTTCTATGACATGCTGGCACAGGCTGGCATCACTGATGCTAACTGTCTGCATTATTGTAGCCTGTTCACCTACTCTTAACTTCTTGATTCTTCCCAACTTTGGGGACATTTAACTTCTTCCAATAAGACATCTATGTTGTACCCTGCACCATGGAGCTTGTGATAAATGTCTTACAACAAACTACGCGGAACCTCTTTTGACTGAACTTCATGGAATCCCACACACCAGTGTTCACCGATAATGTCAACCACACTTGCTAATTTCAGGTCTTGGCCTTTACAGGTCTCATGCCCTTGGATACAAACTCTATCTGCCAGTTCTCCCTTACCTCCCTCAGCAGGAAGGGAACTAAAGACTTCTTAACACTCTGTAAAGGATGTGTATCAGGAATGGGAGAAGAGCCTTGCTTAGTACTGTTGAGACCAGAAGACATTTATCTAACAAAACACTGAATAGATATCAGTTCGTTTAATATGAGACATGTACACATGGACAGCCCATGGCCAGATTGTTTATGCAAAGACCCAACTTTAAGACCCATTAGTTGTGGTCCTGTGGCATCTCCCCTACACAACTCATGTCTGTAAGGAATCATTCAACATTTCCAGTTTCATTCATTTAAAAGTGAGGTCAAATTTAAAAGTACTTTAAGAATAAACTAGACTTACTTGTGCTTCTTATATATTGTGCTGTCTTTTATATCTGTCTGACCCATGCTTGATCTAACAGAAGCTTTATAATTCACCTTTACTGTCTTTCTCGGGAAGCTGGCTTATTTTATATAAATTGAACTTTTTCTTCACCTTGAACTTGAATGCCACTAGCTCAGAGAATACATCTCAGAATACGACAATTGACTTAAGCACACAAACATGTAAAAAGATTTCTATGACGTCCTATAAGGTATTCATTCAACTTGCAAGATGGCTCACACTGTTTCTACTATGAGAATTATCCAAAGAAAGTATCATCCTAATTCTCAAGGAGTGGATATGGTGAGAAGGTATTGATGCTGAATACATGCTGCTTGAAATGGGATTTAGTCTTGACAAAAACATCTCTTTTTTTCTGGCATACTAACATACTTATTTCTAATAGTATAAGAAATAATTTGAAATTAGTATAAGAACTTCATATTGTAATCATACTTAAAATAGCAACTGAGTTCAAACTTCTATCCACATAAATAGAAAATAGTGAAGTTGATCCCAATACATTTTTAAAAACAAAAATAATTAGGCATATCAGCTCTTGCTACAGTACTTTCCAACTCAATATGTATTTATATTTTTGTTAGTTTTTTTATAACTCTCAGAATATCATTTCTTATATTTTTCACTTAAATTTGTTACTAGTGAATAGGGAAATATTAATTCCCTTTCTGCCATCATTTAGTTTGAAAATTAAACCAATCATATAACATACTAATTGTCATATTTTTTTCATTTTAAGATTTTTGGGTTACTGTAACTATCATCTTTCATGTCATCATACTTATAATTAATTTCTTAGCACCAAAAGTCCTACTCTCAACAGAAGTACTTATTATCAGTATTTATTACCAACTAAGCAAGAAGAGTATATAATAGTGCAAATATAATGCTGGTAGTATGATAGTAACATCCTGAAGTTACTGGCAGCCTAAAACCAACAGCCATGGTCAATGCTACAAGCTGAGTGAGTTTACACACATAGCTTTCCCAGAAACTTTTGCAAAGTAAATATTTACCATCCTTATTTCAGGTAGGAGAAATGAAGACAGAACTTATGTCTGGAACTCTCAAACTTCAGTTTCCCACGTCAACAAGTTTCCCTCCCCTGCTCTCTCTTCTTTCCTCTTCCCTCCCTTTTTCCCTCACTCCTCCCTGATGTGTGTGTGTGTGTGTGTGCGTGTGTGTGTGTGTGTGTGTGTGTGTGTGTGTGTGTTTAAAGTACACTAGATATCACAGACTTTCCTTTCTGGTGAAGTTTTATTTGTACACAGCGTGTACATGTAGGACTTCATGCACACACACACACACACACACTTTACCTAAGTCAATGCAAAACAATGGCAAAGCCAGGGAGAAGATACTAAAGGAGACCTCTGAAGCAAGGAGTACTGAAGTGTGAAAGACTACACAGATGTTACTTAAACGAAGAGCAAGCACAGAGGGATGGAACCGATGTGAAAACCCTGTCTTCTTTTGTGATACAGAGTCCTCATACAAAGAAAGAAAAAGATTTGGGGGGTTTACAGAATATCCCAAATGAAATAATTTCAATGTAGTTAAAGTTCAGATGAGCTAAACTGATTTTCAGCTGTGTTAGTGTTAGTTAAATACAGTGATATTATCCTATAATAAAGTCTATAATAAAGTCTTTAATAGTAAGCATAATTCTTTAGAAGGAACAACTCTCAAGCTAAGATTTAACAAATACTTCATAAGATCTTTTTTAATGTCATACTATAAAACTCAAAACCTTTGACTGGCTGTCAGAAGAGACACAGAGGCCTAAAGTCCATTTTAATGTGCACTAAATCAGCCCCTGGCTTTCTTGTAGTGTAGATTTTGGTCTGTTACCTAAATAAAAAGTGAACATTTCAGCCCATCGCACAGAACATTACATTCATGATGTCATCTGCCTTCCAGATCATCTGTAGCTGGTGTGGTGCTGATGGACTTATCCCTCTTTTAGATAAAAGGCAACACATAAATTGACCTTGAGAGCAGAACATGGGTGAACAAAAAGCTCCTAAGAAAAGTAGAGTTGGTCCTCTAATCTGAAGTTAAAAAATACTTTTGTCTGCTTGCATTTAAGCAGACATTCTTCTTAGAGTCTTCCCCAGTCTCCATGCCCATAGAAGGCATCACTGCCTTTCCATATAAATGAAGGCACAGTTGTAGCACTTACATTATTACAAATATTGAAAATGGCGCAGAAGCTTTTAGCAATATACTCTCTGTCTTGTTTCCAAAGAAGCAATCCAATTAAAATGATTATTTTCAGCACAGAGGAACCATACCTTTTACTCAGCACTTCTTATAAGAACTGTGGAAAATAGGTTTGAAAACTTCCATATGTTTTCTGTATACTTGAACTAACCAAGCATAATTTACAAATATTTTCCTAGTAAAGAAATTGCTCTTTTTTTTCCTGCCTCTTCCAGTAAGAATCCATACATGATGATTCCAATCTCTGCCACATTTTATTCCTTGAGCCCACAATTTAACTCATGTATCTTGTGTACTAAACGTGTCCAAAGGACATGGTAATGAATGTTATTCATTTCTCTATTTACTCCATTGTCCATGCTAATCACAAAGGACAACTTAATAAATGTTGAATTAATTTTCTTAGAGTAGCCCCTTGCCTATCCTAAGAATAGCACTTGGTTAGTGAACATTTAGGTCTTTAGAGGTAGTTTCCATTTGAAAATAATTTCTTAGTTTCTAATTTTTTAAATGTTTTTCCCCTTAATTCAATACATTTAAGTCTTTTGGCCATTTTTTCCATCAACAAGCAGGTATTAGGCATCCTTTATGAATTATGTTTTGCACTTATAAGTAATACTAATAATATTGTAAAGTAAGGGCTTATTTAATTCTCTAGACCTATAGCATAAAAGATGGATACCGTTCCTGTAAAGTATTTGCATGGCTCACCAAACAACTTTCTGCCATTGCACTGCTTTGCATGGCTCAAATAAATAATTACAAGGAGATATACTTGTATTGGTTGCATACTTAAGAGTGAGAATTAATTAAAACTAAATTGTATGCATGGTCTTCCAATAACATGTCACTTCAGAGACCACGAGAGTCTGCTTCTGCTTTTTCGTTTGTAAAATTGTGAAGGTCAGGTTAGAGCTTACCGTGCCTTCTCCATGAGCATTCAGAAGTATATACAGAGGCATGGAAAATCAGAAGACTAGTTAACTAACACACTTTTACTTACAAATATCTATATGTCTATGTCTGTGTCTGTGTCTGTGTCTGTGTCTGTGTCTGTGTCTATATCTATCTATCTATACTGGAAATTATCATTGACTATTTAAAAGCAGACAGTACTTGGTTAAGTTAGATCTGCAGTATGGCCATCTTGTCTACCAGGAAACCTCCTGATTAGTTTTTAAGGAGACACTTAAGTCAGCCTTGTAAGTTATCTCAGAGTATTCCTGTGCAATGTGATCACAACATCATCATCATCATCATCATCATCATCATCATCATCAATCATCATCATCATCATCATCATCATCATCATCATCATCATCATCATCATCATCATAGCAGCACTGAGCTGAGCTGAGCAGAGAACACAGAGCAGGAAGACAGTGCTGCTAGAGCATCAGAGGCTTCTAGGAACAACTGGTTACATTTAACTTGGGTCTGTAGACCAACTCAGGGTTGAGGATGCATCAAGAAATTTGGGCACGATATTTCCAGAATGCATCTTACCCATACGAAATACTATCTTGTGTCACTGTATGCACATCTCTCAATTGTTCACAGAGAATTGAACATTTTACTTTATCTTGGCTCCACCCCCTGTGCCATGTACCAGCAACTATGGTAAGCTGGAAGGACAGGTAGGTAAGGTCAGTGCTTTCTTTTCATTTCTTTTATTTTACCTGTATCTACTTCATAGACTTGGTAACTATGGCTGCATAGACTAATATTTGCTCATCACACTGCATACATCCAAGAAAAATTTCAAAGTCCTGAGCAAAAGAGTTAGTCCATCTAAGGTTCAGAAATAATGATGAGAGATGACATTTTCCCCTAGACCAGAAAGTTCAAGATCAAACAATAAAGGTGATCATGAAGGTACCTGCTCACTCTTTCACTTGATGAGCACTTCTAGGTCTGAAATGAAAATTCCCTTTTCAAGTTAACCCCACTGCTCAGCTGTGACAGACACAGTGATGACTTCAAGGAATTGGGTAGTCAAAGCAAAACTCAGCCCAGAGGCAGTAAGCATTTGACACAGCAGTAGTGACCATATGTCACTGCCACACCAAGAGCATTTTGTCTCTTCCCCTCCTCCATGATATATCTTTCTTCCCCTATCTGTTAAGGGTGATACCAACACCTTATATATGGTGCCAGGCGGAGTGGCTGTAACACCTTTCAGAGGTCCGTATGACATTAACAAGAATTCAGACTTTAATACAGTGTGTCTGTAGTAGACAGATCATCACATGAGGGTACAGGTACATCACAGGCTCTGTTTGCTGTACTCAAAATGGGTAGGATGCAAACACTGTTAACAACCCATTCCTTCAGAGTATCTGGGACTAGGACATTGAAATGGATAAAGTACACATTTCACCAGTGTTAGCTCAAGAATGTGGTCACATGGAGATATTTCAGTCATGTAACTTTAGGTATGGCAAAGACATTCATTTTACTGTGGACCTGAAACTTTGGTCATCATGATGACAGGGTCTTCCCAGTGCCCATGGATGGATGAGCAGACAGACAGTATATGAAAACCAATCAATCCTTATGGAAAGTAGCCAGACTAACACAAAGTCAAACAATAAAGTAAATAAGAAACTTAAAATTCTCATTTTAGTTAACTACCAATATTTACAAGCAGAGGGGTTTATGGTTTCCTGGGCATCTAAAATACTAGTTTATAAAAAATTATGCAAAATGTTTAGACTTAGAATAAAATGATTGCTATAATACTATACTACGCCTAGGCATGAAGAACTGCAGAAGGATGAGTTGGTCCACATGAAGACAATTAGGTCCTTGGTGCATACAGTAATGATGGGATTTCTCATTACATTGATCAATATGGAAGTCAGACCAGAGATCCATAATGTATCTTGCTAGGTCACTCACTTTCCAAAGGACTGTGGTGGGTCATTTCCATGTCCTTACATAAAAATAGTTTCCTACAGAGTTTCCATTGGAGAGCCTCAGGGAAGCCACTTTAGTCCTTTCATTTCAGCAGCCACAAGAGGAAGCAGGTGCCACTAAAAGGTTAATATACCTGATTTTGAATCCATATGACTTACCAGATAAGCAACTCTGTTTCTCTCTTTGCCTTAATAGTACCTGGTTTCCATCAACTCACATGGTCAAAATAATGATGTAGCAAGAGTCTCATTTTATATTTGTGGCAAGAGGTTCAGCACAAATTAAGATAGCATTACTATTTCCAAATAATGTTGGCCAGGACACCTACTATTAATACCACTAGCAAAACCACAACCTTTCCTACCATAATATTTACATCTTGGCAAATAATAATACCTCCAAAGGATTCCAATTCTTTTTCTTAAGCAGTATGTATTAGATGCTTATAAAGGCTAGCTATAATTCAATACTTAGTAGTTATGGTTTATACCTTCCAAAATAGAGCACTTTACTTCCAAATGCAGGTTCTGGCTTTAAATTGTGGACACAGAAAGCATCTGCTAAAAAACATTTTTTAATTATCTGTACTGGGCTTAGTTATTTTGGTTCTTCAGGGTAGGCACAAGGTTTACAGGACTTCACTTAGTTTATGGGGTTCACACGAGGCTCAAAAGGACCTGGGGCTTTTCACATAGCTTGAGCCTTAACTGGGGAGTGAGTGGTTTATAGATCATTCAAAAGAATTTCTGTCTTGGAATCTTGCCTCACTCTCTAAGAATTTAGGTTCTAAATGAATTTATACCTCAGAGTGCCTATAGGTTCTTAATGACTGTTTCTATTTTCTTATTATTTTAAGTGAAAACTACAAAGTAGACATATGGAGAGGGGAATCTGATCAGCTAAAGTTTTAGGACACACAAAAAATTTAGAAATTTAATTAAACACCTTGATATTTACAGAAAAGTTTACAAAGTGTCTTCACTCATCGCCTGACTTCTTTGAACAATGACCTCTGACCTAGGCAGGTGATGATCAACTTGGCATTCCTCTCACTACTTGCTCACACTCCTCACCTTTGTAATTGTATTCTATAACCAAAAGATTTTATTAAAATAATTACCCATTTTAGTAGCATTCATTTTGCAAACCAAGTGTTAAATAAAGCTATCTTTACAGTGTTCTCCCCCAAAGAACAAAAGCCTGACCATAATAAATGGAAAATATTTTGGTGCCTACAGTTAGGGCTTTGAACTTTGAAAATTTTATTTTATTTTTATGGAAATGTTTTCAGGGGATGTTATAATGAACTTTTACTCTGTGTACCATGTTTAAAGATTTAACACAATGAAGGGATATTTAGAAAACAAAAACTACAACCTTAATTTAATTCCATATATATGGTTTATTAGATTTTAGAATGGTGTTGTAACTATGGCTAAGAAAGAAAGAAAAAAAAAAAAAAAAACAAAACAACCTATGTGGGTTCAGATAGGATCCAGCTGTCCTCGAGCATGCTATCATGTGGAACACAACCTTTTTTTTTTTTTTTAATCACCTAGCTATATACAATGTGTATTTGAGCTGCAAAAAAAAGCAAGTAGATATTTAGCCCAGTGTATTTCAATTACTAAGATACTGAATAAAGGAAATGCTTAAATCTCTAATATATTTCAGTCATCACATCAGCAATTCATATCTCTTAGTCTACTTCTGAGTAACAATTTAAATCTAGACAGGTAGGAATAAATGTTGGGATTAATCTCTGAAGTCTATTGAGCATGTGTAGAAAATACTTCCACAAAGCCAAATATTATGGCACTTGAAAGGAGGGGGATGGGGCTCTTTTGTCTGAGGAGAATTTCAAGATTTGGGCCTTTAGCCAGAACTCATGAATAATCTAGGGGCTTTAAGCAATTATGAAAACCACTAAAATTCAGTCATATTATCTGAATGCCACTTAAGGAAAATATTAGAGATACCTCTGAGGATCCCTGACCAGGTAGCTATGGAGGACTTGGTTATCCAAATCCATCATTTTATCTGTAACTCATAACTGCCTAGCTACGCCTACATATTCATTTAAGGTACACAACAGCCAAGCCTTCCACTTCAGTACACACTGGCACTGGGGACGGGGGAGCCAGTCTCTCTCACCTATCCTGGCAGACCCAGGCCTCTGGCTGTGAAGAAAACCACAATGTGGAGAGGAAAGCCTACAAAAGAATGAAAACAGAAAGTGTCTAAGGCCTTGGCAGAAGGACATTAAATAAAATAGAGAGTGGTGACTCATTTTGGCAGTGGATCCACCTCAACCCCTTCAAAGCCTTTGGCAAGAGTCCTCAGAGGAGACCCCAGCCTTTTGCCAAGCCACAAAACACCACAATTATTATCGCAGCAGTCATCAACAAAACAGATTTTGTAAACTGACTTGTTGGCACATAGATTAAAGAAGCTATAAAAAGGACTAACAGCTGTTTGGGTTGCCCTATACAGCGAGCTATATAGAAAGTAGATTTTTATATCTCTATACATCCTTGGATAGACACAGGCAGACAGAGAACACAGGCACCAAGTATGCACATGGGCTGTATGGAAAAGGACGGGATGGTAAATACACAGCGACATCAGCATTAAACAGAAACAACCCTTTCAAATAAAAATCCTTGTTTTGGAAGGGCTAATAGGAAAATATCCTGAAGAAAAGATTCTGTAATTTCACCAAAGCACAGACTATGAGAAGACGAACCAAGTTCCCCTGAAAAGTACTGTGCTTTTTACGAAAGTACAAATGCTGATGGATTTTTTGCCAATTTGTAAAAATAGGCCCTATTCTACCTCCATGAACATTACCCAGCTGGCATTTTATATTCTAAAATTTAGAATTATCTCATGCTGCAAGCAGTGTGAAAAAAGTTCTGCTTGCTTACATACTTGTAGACGAATATGGATGAAAAAACAAAAAATTGCATATTTTATGTTTTTTTGCCACTGCCACAGAATACTATTCACCCAAATATGAACTAAAATATTAGCTAGTATGTAATAAAAACAAAAAGAAAAATACTCTCATTTGAATCATCATTAATTACTTGAAAGTTAAGAGTGTGTGATTTCTTGAGATGGTCTGAACTTTCCATTTTTAGTTTGAAAACAAAGGTTTTATTTAGTGCTTTCTCAAAAAGTTATAGTACAATGTGTAAGAATTATCACAAAAAGTGTGTGTGTGTGTATGTGTGATAGAAAGAAAGAAAGGGAGAGAGAGAGAGTGAGTGAATGAGAGAGGGGGAAGGGAGGGAGAACAGTGAAAGAGAGGGAGGGAGAAATGTCAGAGTACATGGTGCATATTCCTATGTGTGTTCATGTGGAGGCCCAAGAAGGGTGTTGTGTACTTGTTTCCAGCCTTATTGCCTTAAGACAGGCAATAAACCAGAAGATTGCCACTTCAGTTAGGCCATTAGCCACAGAGCTCCCAGGATCCACCCATCTCTGTCCCCGAATGCTGTGGTTACAGGTACATATCATCATGCCTGGCTTTTTTGTGGGGGCTGAGGATTTGTGTGCAGGTCCTCATGTTTGCATGAAAGCACTCTTAACCACCGAGCAAGCTCTTCAGCACTGTGCACACCACAGGGCTTTAAGCTATTTAATGATATAATATCACAGAACAGTATAAATAGACCATATAAAAATGTATTCAGAGATCTGCTTTGCAACTTTCAGACACATTGCCAAGTCAATGCCAGACACCTCCTTAGCACCAGCCTGAACTTCTAAATTCAAAGCTTCTAAATGGGCACTAACTTTCTTCATGGAACGGTACCTGAGTTCAAATTTTAGCATTGTCCATGACATGTGCTTTTTCATGATCGTGTCTTTATTGACCACTGCTTACTATGAGAGAAACGGTTAGAAACAGACAGTAAGAAGCTTAAATGGCAACGAGCATCTTTAGCTAACTGTAAGAGAAAAGTAGTTTCAATGTATTGAAAGTCACACTTCTTAGATGTCTTTTAACTGACTGTGTGCAAAGCGACAAGCCGGCTCCATGCTGAACCACCCCAAATTCACAGAGTTCAAAAAAACCCCACACTAAGTAACTTCTAATTCTAGTGCTATACTATTATCAACAATGGCAGCAGCACCTGTCAGGACCGGCGGCTTTTTTTGAAAGCTACCCAAGTATCAACCAAACTGCTTGTGCCAATTAAAAACTACCTTGAAGAATCTGGTCTCCGGCAGAACAAAAGCTGCTCCCTGGTGGTGCTAAACACAAGCCCCTTTAAAGAAATTCATTTACAATACTTACTGCCCGCAGAAGCTAATCCATCTGTATGTGTTCAAAGTATCTCAGAAAAAAATTTCCAGTTTTAGAACTGTACTTGCTACTAGGTCATCCTCAGATCCCCCCCAAGCCCTGTGTTCTCGTCTTGTTTAGGAACCATTGTTTGTCTCCTTGGCCAAAGGGCACAGTAACAGCTATACAATTTAAGCAGGAATTCTTTTCCTCAGGTTTTGTGTTTTATGTTCTAACTACTCTCCCTTATCGTTTCCCGGCTTCTTCTGTCTACCTTGGAATCCAAGCACATTATGCAGCCAGCACAATGAATCACCGTGCCAGCAGTAGCAGTCTGCTGCACCTATCCAAGAATTCTTAAAGCATCCAAGCACACACACTGTCTCCTGTGTAGCCTGGAGATCCCTATTGAGCTTATGCCAAGTGTCTGAAAAGTTGGACCCTGCATCCGGTATTTACACTAAGCTAAAATTCTAATCAGTACTAACAGCAGTATGTTTTAATTCACCCTATGATTTTATTTCAATCTGCTAAGTAGCACAACTGCCAGAATGCAATTGCTATAAACTTAAGTAAACAAATGCAAAACTAAAATAAATCTTAAACCTGTTGTATATAAAGTTTGTGCCACTTCGTGCAAGCAGTACAAAAAGGCACAGCCCAAAAGTCTTAGTCAATGCTTTTTTGCTCTTGTTTAAAAAGCTCTTTGAAAAGTATTGCCTTGTCTAGTCTCCCCACATCCCATCTAGAGAATTATCTGGTACACACTAGATCAGGAAGAGAAAACGGCCATGTTATTTTACAATGGTTTTTTTACTCCAGTATCCCTTGAATCGTCTCCTGCCAAGCATGTGAAACAAGAAGTACACGGTGACTCCTCGAATCTCTGGATGACACTATAGCGACTCGTGCCAAGGAGTTAGTGCCAAGTCTTGCATCTTTGGGATTCCCCCCCCCCCCTTTTCTGGGTGTTAGTTGTATGGGGGAAGGGACTGGCAGAAGGAGAACCCTGACCAACAAATTCTGAGAAGTTGGTCACCATTTTGAACCTGCTCAGTGTGCTTAGATCTTGGCAGCCATCTTACAGCTTGGCAACCATTTTGAGAATTTGTTTGGCAAGCTCTCAGAATTCGCTGACACTGTTTAAATAGAATGCTAGTTAAAAATAGTCCATGCTAACCAATACAATGTGATATCAGGTAAAAAAAAAAAAAAAAAAAAAAAAAAAAAAAACAAATAAAATAAAAAGAAACCAACAAAAAAAAAAAAAAAAAAAAAAACACCCAAAACAACAATAACAAACCACCACCACCAATAACAAAACCCTCCTATAAGCCTTGCCAACAAAACAATTTACATCTTCATTTAGGTAATGACATCTCAAATTCTTTAACTTAGAACACATTATGTAATGCAGCTGCTAGTCTGTGTCCTTAAGCCTCTAGCAGACAAGCTGTTAAATGATGTTGGAGGCTTTTACCAAGGCAGGTAAGAAAAAGAAAGGCAGAGATGTTTACCCCCACAAAATGCACAAATATTATCAGAATGTTTCAGAGTCTGTTCAAAGGCAAGCTGTGAACTAGATTCTAGACAATGACCACAGAGTGTCACAGACTGTACCCATGGTCTTATCTCATGAGCCCAGGGAAGTCTCAGTCATGTAGTACAAAACTCTCCTTGGGTAAGGAGACAACCCCCACCCCTCACCCTGACAATAACTCGTAAGGATCATCTAAAAGGGAAAAAAAAGAGTGGGGGGAGAGAGAAAAACTTGCAGATTTTGGTGTTTTCCAAAACAACCATGTTATCTTCAGCTTCACTCTTTTACCTTTAAAAGTATTTAATTTCGAAGTATCTAATTAAATAAAAACAAACAAAAAACAAAGCAAAATACAAACAAAACCCCCACATTATCATTGAAAGCATTTCTTGATGTCTAACAACTTAAAATACAAGTGGTAACTGCATTGCTGGGACTGACATCATTATAAAACCTGTACAGCTTTCTACACTAGTGAATTAACTGAAGTGACAGTGAGTGAAATTTTACAACATATGGAAAAGGAAAATGACAATCCAATAATCCGAAAATATCTCTCTTCATACTGAAATAAATAACACTTTACGGCACGATTCAGTAACTTCCTTTGGATGTTATGAATATTTAATAATTCCATATCAACACAGGGAAAAGCTTTATGATAAAAAGACCATATTGTACATACTTTTGGGGGGGGAGAAACAAAGCCATCTTTTATTAGCCAATTATTATTGCCAAATCACAAATATAATAAAGCCTAAAGAATTCTAAATTTTGTGATGTTCAAAGATAAAAGACTAGAGTTATTAAATAAAGTAGCCACAGATTTATTTAAATATCGGTGCTCCTTGGGGTGCATTAGGCACCTGGTTCATCCTCTAGCTCCAATGAGATGCAATAGAAAGGCATTGGCACGGGAGAAGACACAGCCTCAGCTACAGTGCTCGCATTAGTGCAGGGCTCTTAAACCTGAATTCGGAACCTATTTCAATTCAGGAAATATTTTAATTCATATAATACCATCCAAAGTGAAACAATTCATTAAATCATGCTCAGAAGTGGAACATTACAGAGGAAGACATTATGCTGAAACGGGTCGGCCTAACATCGTTATGCTCCTCAATGTCTCTCTGCTGAGTGACAGTATCTGCAGTGATATGACGTAAACCATGCTAGGATGGCTTGGGATGCATTGATAAATTGCTCTATTGATCCCGTTCTGCTTCACTTACCATAATTATAGCGCAGTAATGGAAGACATGAATGATAGATTTTCAGTACAGAGGAAAGCCCGGAGTTTGCCTGTTTCTTTATGAGATTATATCGAATCCTTTCAATTAATACAACATGATTGATATGTAACACTGGGGACGAGGCCTGATTCTAATGTTCTTTCTAAGGTATTGCTCTTTAAATATTTGAGTTATTTCAAATACATATATTTAGTATTTTAAAGAAATATTACTTTTAAGGATTTTTATTACTTTTAAGTGTGTGTGTGTGTGTGTGTCTGAGAGAGAGAGAGAGAGAGAGAGAGAGAGAGAGAGAGAGAGAGAGAGAGACTGAGACTGTGTGTGTAACAGTATGTTCTCATGAGTGCAGATGCCCCTGGTGGCCAGAGGCACCTCATCCTCTTAGAGATGGAGTTACATACAGTTAATAGTTGTTTAATGTGGGTGCTGGGAACTGCACTTTGGGCAAGAGTAGTAGTATGTGCTCTTAACCATCAAGCTAATGGTTACTGTCTCTAGCTCCATATTTCCTAATGATTTTACAAACTATTTTTAATCCACTATGAAATCTCTTTCAAAACTTGAATAAACTTTATAAACACAGTCTTATCGTCTTATCTTCACTATCCACACTATAAGCAATCAAAGGAAAATTACAGTGGGGGGTATTAAGTATTATATTGAAGAATAAATGTTAGATGGAAGGACATGGGCAACTAAAACAAGTTTTAGAAGAGAAAACAAGCAATTACTAATCCAGACAATAAGAGAGTCCATAGAAAGAAATCAAAGGAAAATAGAAAGTTCTTAACAGACACCATATATAATAGTTATTCTTTTTTCTAATTATCTAATATGTATAAAAGCCAGCATATAGTGTCAGATATGCATTAAACCCACATGTCACAGATCTGACTGTATACCACCCTGATACGGTCACTGTAGAGATTACTAAGTGTTTCCCCAAATGGATACATTTAAATTAAACGTGTCATTCTTTGTCATGGGAAAGGAATGTGAAAAATTCCCAACTGCATTTTAACAACTCAGGGCAGGACTTGATTTGTTTTTCATTTCAAAATGTTCACTAGCACAAAGATCTCACTTTATTCGCTTTTGCTGTTTAGAGAAAAATATATAAATATGGTGGATTTTTTTGTAAGAATCATCAACTGGCAGAAAGAAAATTTTCTTCAACAACTAAATGGTGTAAAAATTGATCTCTGCTTCCCTTCTTGGATTACAAAGGCTACCATGGGAATAAAATGTAACCCAGGAGGGCTGTGACAGCATCAAGCCTTCCCTGACACACAAAGTCTGAAGCCTAGACATTAAAGGTTTACATCAGGAAAACTCAGCATGCAGGGAACAAGTCAGAGCCAGCTATCGACCACACCATTGATTTTGACTAGGAAAACCAAGAAGGGAAAAGCACCAGAAAAGATAGAATTTCCTTTTTCTTTTTCGCTCCCCAACTTAGGGCTGCCAAACTTAGGTCTTCCCAGGCCTGAGCCCTGCGTCTTGCATTGCAGCTAGCCAGGATGTCTGCCTGAGATAATTCAAGCTGAAAGCAGACAGTTGGCAGTGGAAGCTGCTTCTCCAGGGACATGCAGCACAACCTTGCACACACAGAATGCAGCTACATGACAGAAGGGGACAGGAGGGGATCTGAGACTGTTCAGGTGCTATCTGACCATATTCCACATCGAATTTAAAAAAAAAAAAAAAGAAAGAAAGAAAAAGATTGACTACCACTTATAAAAAGTGTAGCTAGCCATACCTGAAATGGCTTCTTTGTCTCTCAGACAAGGGATTACAGATACTCTCAAATTCTAACCCAAACACACACACACACACACACACACACACACACACACACACACACACACTTAACTAGTGTGTTGAGTTCACTTTTTAACCTTTCACATAAATTAACACACAGCGGGTCAACACCAAGTGGAAAAGAATCAAGGCAGCCTGCTTGCTGCAGCTCCTTGGGGTCTTAATCACATAATTTTGAATTGGTTGAGGATCATTTACTTGGATCATTATAATCATATCCTACAAGTATCCCACCATTTAATTTGTGGAACCCATGACCACAGAGCATGCACATAGAAAGAATTATTAGATACATTTATTTTATTGCTAAATTCAGAGATGGCTCCAAGCCATTCAAAAATAATAACAATAGTAATAATGATTAATAACAATGCACTTCCATTCTGACTCAGAACTCTCTTGAGGGGTTTTACCACTGTTCACTAATTAAGTCTCATACCCGCTTGCTAGGTATACAAGTACTGTTCGGTCAATTATACACCTGGGAAATCCCAGCACCACAAGTGGGTCCCAGTAAATCAAGATCTTTAGGGAAGTCATAGGAAAAAATTAAAATGTGAGGAACTTACAGAATGTTTCACCATTTAAAAAGTTTACAAAATATGGTAGCAGGGGTGGGGTGAGGCAATCATATAACTAATATAAAAATAATTTGAATTATTTTGGTCAATTTTTTTCTAAAAATAAATAATAAAATTTTTTGATAGTTCATATTTATCTGTTCTGCCAAGAAGAAGAAAAATAGTTTATTATTTTTTCCTGAATTGACATTTTAATATAGTTAAGCATAATATTTTAGCCTCTACAGACACTGATGTATTTATTGATCAGTCAGTTGTCCAACTAATTCATATAGTACCTTTGTTTTAATAAAACTACTTGAAAATTATAGTAAGTGCTTATCTGTAGAGCTAGGAGAGGTTTTTACTTCAAACTCTGTATGGAAGTCTGGGGTTCCATAATACAGACTAGAAATGGCCACCTCACTGACAGTTTCAGGTTGAGAATTGCTTTGGGTTCATTCTTTCGGTACTGTGGGGAAATTTTCAGGGATGAAAATCCCCACATGATAGGAGCTTAAATTATACTGCTGTGGAGAGGAAGCTTCTGGGTGTGTATTCACTGATTCCCTCAGGAATTATGGTCCATCTTATGCACCAGGATACAAATATACAAGCATGTCATTCATGCTGGCATACTGTAATCCAGATTCAGAAAGCTGGGGCAGATCATGGGTCTGAAGTCAGTGTTGGTACATAGGGAAGGAGGTTCTGTCTCCAAATATAAACATAAATAAAAAAGTGGATGGAGACAAAACTACAACTTCTTTGTAGGCTTGAGTAATGCTTTTTTCCCTCAGTTTCTTTCTTATTTTTATTTATTTTTATATCTGCCTATTTTGTGTCTATCTCGCTGAAGGTCATGATTTGTGGTTTGGACACTCTTAACAGAATCATAGCAAAGACACAATGTAATTATACCAAACACCTGCCTTAAAGATGCAAAGCACATGGTCATTGTGTCATACATTGTGAACCTAAGTCCCAGTATCCTCCAGTCTAACCTCTGCTTCATGCCTCTTAGGCAGGGAGCTCCCTCCAGTGACTATCCTGTATGTCAGCTCTAGGCAGTTAGGCTTCTCACACACCGACTCTCACCTAGAGACTAGGATGACTTGGCCCCGCTCTATCTTCCCACCATTATTTTCCTAATAGATTTTTAAAAATGAAAAGGCAGGTCTACTGAGCTAGATTTCAGTCATCTGCTCATCACCAGAAGTCTTTAATGTCCACAGAATCTGTGGTAGACCATGTGAGTAGTCCCTATATTTCCTCATGAAGTGAGAGCTAAGGAGGGGAGGGAGGCTCAGGCACCACGAAAGGAGAAAACTTCGCTCCCACCGGTCTGTGATTCTCATCACCAGAACTGGGCCATTGCCAAAGTGCTTGCCCAACACAGATCGGGCCTGGGCTCTATCCTCTGCCCTGGGAAATGGAACAATGACCCAAAACAAAATGTCAGTGTCAAGCATAGCTCTACAAGAGTAAGGAGTCTCTGGAATAGCAGAGTTGACCCACTCTTCTTTTGAAAATCAATGATGAGACCATAGACCACTCCCCCCTTTTTATTTTTATTGTTTGTGACCATATTCTGTTGTTCCCTCTACAAACCTGGCTCTTCATGCCCACCCACTAAAGTCTGGTAAAGGGAGTAATGCCATAACCAGGATCAAGACAGGATCTGCCCAGAAAACCTCGACACTAGGGAATCAAAGCCAAGGTCTGATGGTCCAGCTATTACAACCATTGTATTTTAAGGAAAATAACTCACTCCTAGCCACCTTTACAAACAAGCAAGCAAGCAAACCAGCAAGCAAAGAAAGCATTAAAACATACAGTAGACGATGTGTCTCTTCATGCCTTTAAAGAGAAAGCCATCTGGGAGGGCTGGGAATCAGTCCTCAGTTATTTGAGTCTTCTGTCCTCTGACCAGTAAAGCAGCCAGACAAGACTGTGGGGACCCTGACAGTCTCACAGGCTGCTTAAACAAAAGGCATAGACTTTTCTATTTTTGCCTTAAATACCCCATCTGCTGCTGAGGCTGCAGCTAGCCACTGGGCCTGTCTGAGGGATTAATTTCTTTTACATGACACTATCTATAGGCTACTAAAGGCAAAGTGGCCTGAGAGGAATGGAGACAAAGAGGAGGACAAGCATTCAAATCACAGAAGAGCTATTGGGGAAAGGCGGTGCTCACACACCACTGGATGCCGGATGGGCCAGCACCAGGTGCGCAAAGCTGCATGACGGGCTTTCAGGGGCATGGGAAAGAAAGGCATCACTTTCCTTGTCCCCTGTCCAGATTGTTTTAAATGAGAAAGACAAGTTCAGAGACGGCACAGCTCTCTGTACATTTACCTATGGATTCTCAGGGGAAAATGATACACCATGCTAAGCAATTACTGAGACCAATTTAATGGGACTGGTTTGGGACTCCATTGCTCCATGCCTATGTCCACCCTTGAGTAGATCTAAGAATCCCAATTATACCTGAACTCCCTTCAGGCCAGCACAAGAGTCTCTGGGATATAGTCAGTCACCCTGCGATTACAGAGGGAGAAACTAATGTTCAGAAAAGTTACTGAATTGGCTCCAAAGATTAAAACCCACTATGTGCTATAGCTGCTATAGTCCAGTTCTAGATTCATATATTCATTATTCTATTCGGATCAAGGACTTGGCACCTCACTCTTCTGGTTCTCTTGGTCTTTGGACATGCTGCTACACTGTGATTCTTAAACACTTGGAACATATGGGCACCAATTAACTTCAGCAATAGTAAAGCATGATAATAATGTACAGTTAGTGTTCCTTCTCCCATCTCCCACAAGCTTGCTTTCTCAATAAAGGTCTGCGATCCTGGATATGAGTTGTCTCACACTTAGAGGTATATATACTTTGGTTCTCTTACATTAGAGGTTTGAGAATACCACTTCCTAAACAATTCCTCCCAAGATACTTGTATGTACACAGTCATTTGAGAATAAGACAGGGTCTTTCCTGGTCTGACTGTTATCTCAAACAGCCAATGGATATCTTAGAAAAAGCCAGGTTAAACAGTCATTCCATATCTATGGGAGGCAAGGAAGAAGGAAAAGTAAAACTCAAACATAACACAAAGGCATTGAATATATGTCCTAGGGGCCTGGAACTTATTTGGAGAAGATAATATGCACTTAATTAAAAGTATAGCAGCAGAATTTAACAATAAGTCAGAAATAGAAGGGTAGTTAGCTCAGTGGTAAGGTGCCTGTTATAGCAGGTGCAGACTCCTGAGCTCAAACCTAGCACAGCAAAGTTAAGGGTCTTTATGAAGAAAGGCAAGAGTTTAGAAAAAAGTACAAATTGCATTGCCTTGTGCACATGCCCATGAAGTGTTTGGAGGATGAGGCAAGCCACAGTTGGTTTTGAAATGGAAAAAAAAAACATTGAAAACTAAATGCCTATACTCAGACATTAAAAAAAATATGACTAAATTTCAAAGAAAAACATTTTCAGAAAGGGTCCCCTACTGTGAATTAAAAAAATGTTGTGTTATATTAATAGGATAAATATTTACAGGCCAGCAAGTTGGAAATATGGCACCAATAAAAACTTTTTTACCACACTGGGAAATTGTAAAATAAGTTCTCTTTAAAAGTGTTGCATGGGCAGAATTCTGGATGGTGGTATAGGGAAAGCATCGTATTGGTTCTGGATGGTGGTATAGGGAAAGCATCGTATTGGTTCTGGATGGTGGTATAGGGAAAGCATTGTATTGGCATTTAGCTGAGATGACCTGCATAGTTTACTGTGGCTTCTGCCACTTACAACGTGTCATCTCAAACTAGTAGCATTAAAATTTTATGCAACATTTCTCTACTCTGCTTTACATAAATATGTATATATATGCTATATGACTTAATTCCCCCTTTTAGTTTAAATGAGTATAACCTAATCACACATGAATATTTGGGAGCTTAGACTAATGGCTGTGGAATGCCTGCAAAACATGGGAACCACCCAGTACCATGTTTACCATTCCAATATAACCTAGTTAAGAAAGCGAGGGAGCTACTGGAGAAATTATCCTGGAGATGAAACTTCCATTTTTCCAACTCCTAATCTTTGTTTTTAATATATAAAACTCCAAGGCTTGATGATGGGACCAAAACCCTGAACTCTAAAACCAAACCATCACTGGTAGATGAGCAGGGATAGCAGAGGCCCCAAACACTAAAATATATGTACACAGTGGGGATGCCTGCCAGGCCTCCTTAGAAGGCCCTGATAATTACATGCTGGTGCCCCTATCAGGTGAGCAGGTCTTTATCCTAGGCAATCTCCTTAGAACCTAAGATATTTATAATGTTCTGAAATACAGTTGTACCAACTTGAGCCCTGAGTAAATAAGAGGACTTGAATAAATATTTTAATGGATCTGAAGCTTACATATTTATGACTTTGTATCATTTATTAGCTGATGTAAAATCTCATTATATGATTGCAGATGTCAGCAAATAAACTGAAGCCCTCGACCTAGACAAAACATCTCAGAAAGATACGATTAGCACAGACCATAGAAACACAAACCATGCCTTAATGCATAAAACTTTCTTGCTGAAAAAAAAAGCATTAAACATTCGTTAGGCTAAGGTAGCAGCACAGAAATGTGTGATCCTAAGCTTTATCTCCAGTCACTGTTTAGATCCTAAGAGGCCAAAACAACCTAGAAATTATAAAGCAATCACCCCTGAAAATTACTAGATCACTGCAAATTTTTCTCAGAAAAGCAATTCTGTTTAGAAAATGATTTTTAAGCATACATTTCAACAAATAAGCTTGAACACCAACCGTGCTCTGACCCTTGAGTCATATACCAGGGACACAGGGAGTTCCGTATCCCAGTGAAGCTCAACAGTCACTACAGAGAAGTGTGATAATGTTCACAGTAAAGGTACATAAAGGGCTCTTAACTTTGCCCAGTGTCTGGAATGGATTTTCAAGTGACACAGTGCTTAAGCTAAAAGCTTCAGAGGGGCTAGAGTCTTCCAACTGCAGAGGGGCTGGAGTCTTCCAGCCTGTGGATTCATCTCAAAGGAGATCTTCCTAAGCAGAAAAGAGACACACTCACGCACCACGCTGATTCTGTAGTTCTAAGGCACTGACACCCATAGCACCTTGAGGGAAATGAAAGCATTCCAACAGTACTATATCAGACAGCTGGAACATGGTATTCTCCATGGTGGCATCAGAGCACCAGGTTGGATCCTCTACAGGAGATGACAAGAAGCCAATGGAGGGTGCCAGTCGGAAGTGATAATTCCTTTTTGGAAAGATCACCTTGGCAACAGTGTAAGGAAGAGATGAATGGCCTGGAAAGAATGGGAGCAAACAGAGGAGTCTAGAAACAGTCTAGGCTGGAAAGAACATAAAGCAAAGGACTCACAAAGGTGGGAGTTGGTTTACATGCTAGTCAGAGGGAAGGAAACGTGGCAGAACTCCATGACGACTGGATATAGAACTTGAAGGAAGAGAAAGAGCTAACTTTTGGTCCATGCTGCAGGTGTTCTTGTTAAATGTCACCTGTGTCCATCCGTGTGACCTCCTTAGCTCAGCACATCCACTTCATAGCTGGACGTTCAAGCTACCCCTTGATTAGTTGAAGGATTTCCTGGATATCTTTTGTTTTGTATTGCTTTCCTGATTCATTCTTTTCATCTTCTCTCTATCACAGCTTCTTAGTGGCGATGGGTGGCTGATTAAAGTTTACTGTGTGGGCATTTACTTTTTAACTAGATACTTTGCTATATTTTCTGGAATAAAATTCCAAAAGGTTGAGCATTTTGTGTCACTAGTTATCATAAATAAACATAGCTGTCTGCTCTTTTCTAATGCTGTGTTTGTTACCCATGATGCACTTTCTATTATTAAAGCTCCAGATGCACACTGAACACTGACCGTCATCTTTGTCTTACTCTTGATTTTAGTGGGTTGGCTGTAACATCTCATGGTTCATTGATGGGCTGTAGATGGTAGTAGCATCGTCATCTGGATACTTGCTTCCTTGTGGCTGGATCTCAAAGAATTTTTGAAAGTTTGGAATCAGTGTCAAATTTTATCAAATCCCTTTTGCTTGAAATTATTTCCAACAAGGTTTTTGTGCCAGTTCTCTTGGTTCTGGTAGAAAACTCAACATTTAAAGCTTTTTGCTTTCTTCCAGAAAATGAGACTGCAAAGCTGGTAAGTACATGCTGCCGAGGAAGGGAAGACACAGGCTTCTGATCCTGACTACCATCATCCAAGGGCTTCGGTGGGGGTTTTAGGTGCTCAGTAAATGAATCAATAATGGCTCATCAATGAGACAGTGTGTAGTTGAATAGCCCATTTATGCTCAATAGGCTAATGCCAGTTAGTAAGATCAAAGGCAGTTTTTATAAAACAACTCTTTCTAAGGATCCTGCCTGGGACAGCAAGGGTGGTTCAGGACCTCTGTGTTTGAGCAAATATTGAAGATACCAATACAAAATTCCCTCTACTGTAAATCTCTCACAAAACTTCAAACATAAATACAAAAATACTCATTTCTTCTAATAGTATTTGGTAAAGAAAATGGGGGTGGCTATATAGAAGGAAGCTGCACAATTTTTTAAGGAATATCTCCAAGTTATATTTAGCTCAGCAAAATCAGTAAAGCTTTCTATAAAAATTTCTACAAATTGTTTTTTACAAAATTAAGAAACTTTTATAATAAAACCCACAATCTTTTAAATACAATTTCTAACTTTTACACCACTAATGATTTGTTTCAGATAATTCAGATGAAATATATTCATTTCTTCCCCTATATTTAACAGGAAAATTTTGTATCATTTGTGAAGGATATCTGTATTCTTGGTTTTAAATAGATCCGTATCAGGTCCTTTAAAGGCTCAAATAATTAATATCAAAGTAATAATATTTACAGAGCTTCATGTTGCACACAAATATTTTTCAAAGAAAAACATATCCTCAGATAATCAAGGCGGTACTACTCAGGATCAGGTATATACAGGAAGCTTCAATTGCAAGGTCAGGATGTGGACAGGGAAGAGCCTCTAAGATATGCCTCTGGGTTTAGTATATGACAGACTTGAAGCATCCATAGACAGGGACACTGAGGGCTACCCATGGACAGAGAGATACTTGGGGCTACCCATGGACAGAGATGCTGAGTGTTTGCTACTCCTTTTCGCTTATAATCAAGGAAAATAAACAGTAAGATGAATACTGCAAAGAGTTTAGAATTTTAGATCTGTCAAAAGGTAAACAGTCTGTGGACCACAGGAACTTTTCTTTACACACATTCGCCCTGTCACACTTGGGGCATTATTATTTGACTGATACCATGAATTCTTTTGAACACCTTCCTCAGGGTGAGCACTCAGTACTGAAGTGTGGTCTACGCCAAGCATGCACAGATGGGTGGTTACAGCTGCAGCCTCTCTGACAGGCTGCAAAAACCCTCAGGGACACTTCCCCCAGTACCAACTATCCATCTTGTTTGCTGGTACAACTCCACCTTGCTCCAGCCTTTGTTGAGCGTGTCACAGGACATTGGCCAAAATGTTACAATCTGAACAGGCCTTATTAATGGGATGAAAAATGGGCTCCCAAAACACACTTCAACAAAGATCGCATGCTTTTCCTGAAGTGCCTGATAATTTTAATTAAAAAGGGACATTATAATAATATATATTTTTTAAAAATCTTCAGGAACATCGAGTGGTTTGAAGCCTCTATACAAAAGAGTGAATGAGTCAGTTTACTCAGTAATATCCACTCAGACTGATTAACCTGGAGCCAAAACAGACCCTCAAGATCCAGCTTATGGAGGCCACTGAGCTGGAAAGAGGAAGACAGGTGAGACTGAGTGAACCAACATACCACAGAGCGAATAGGAGACCATAACAGGCCGAAGGCTATGTGCACTTTGTGGTGCATTGTCACAGATCTCTTCACACACCTGCTTATCCCAGAACAGCTCACATGGCTAGACAGGCCAACGTTTTATTTACTTCTCTACCTTCTGAAAAAAAAAAAAAAAAAACGGTAATGGTTCATGATCATATTAAATACACCCTTATCCAAGTTATAGCCACAAAAGGTGGAAATATAAACAAAAACTACAAATGTGAAGAAAACATGTAATGGAAGCAGAAACAGCGTCTATTGAGGTTAAGAACTAAATTTATCTCTGAGTTTCTTGGGAACCACAGCAAAAAGGGAAACCAGCACGTATACAGTTCTCAAATTCTGTTCACAGAGGGCAGACCACCTTTAGTGTGAACCTTTTTCTACTATGGCTTGCAAAAAGAATGAACCAGTCTTCAAGTTTCTATGCCCAGATCCTGCCTATCCCTGGTTGTGCCTGACCTAGATTGCCAAAGATTATGAAACCACGCTTGATAAATAAATTGTGAAACGACTCGACCGATTTCTATGCTAAACAAAGAGAGGAAAAGCAAATGAACAAACGTTTCCAAACATTTAAAAGTCAGAACCACTCAAAATAAAAATTGAAACCAGCGGCAAATAAAACCAACCCAAAATCTTGGCGAAGCCGAATCGCAAGCCCTGTCGCTACCGGCTGGGAAGCAGAACAGCCAGCCAGGCTGTGTCTGTCTACCGCATATGGGGGAAGGTTCCAGGCAGTATCTCCAGGCTCATCTGATGGCACGGGTTCAACACCAGTGAATGGGCCTTAAACAAAGGGAGAGCTCCTTTGAAAATGGGTGTTTGTGAGTCACCGGTCAGTGTGGCTGCGCAGTTTGTGGGAGGGGGAACCGCTGGGAGCGGGGCAAAACAGTACAGCTCTGGCCTTCGGAGCTCCTAAGCCTTGAAAGGCAGCGAGGTTCGAGCCGGCTGGTCACAGTGGCACACTTGGCTGAGTGCACGGCCAGGTGGCTTGGGCATATTGGCAACAACTGGCAACCTGCCCGATACATATGGCTCAGATTGCTGCGCTCTTCCCACGAAGCCTTCCTAGACTCTTGAGCAAGCAGTCGCTTGCGCACAAAATGCGTCTGCATGTTAAATAAAATCTTTTTAATAATATCTGCGGATGTAAAATCCTTTCACTAAAAAGGAAAATAAAAAGATGGAGGCAGGTGGCTGCCAAGCACATAATGAAAGCATCTCGTGAGAGGAGGCGCCTCTGCCGATCCCTTCCAACTGGCTTTGCCCTCACTTTCTTCTGCCTTTCTCTTTCACAAGGGTTGAAATACCCCTTCCAGCCCTGGGAAGCAAGGTTTGTGTGGGCTTTCAGAAGGCTGCCAAGGGGTCAGGTGACCACGAATTCCTGAAAATATAAAATAAATAGAGAGACAAAACGAACCCTGTATCGAGAGCATTATTAAGCCATGATTGACAGATAGCACGGAAAGGTGTCAGTATAGTCTATCATGTAAATACCTATCTGGAGACTTGTTAAAATGCAGCCTAAGTGCTAACTACTGAGGCACATGTTACTTCCCAAGTGGTGCTAATGGCCCATAGCATGAGGCAGGATTTGGGTTAGGAAGCTCAGCCCAACACACTCCTGTAGGGATACCACACACCACATTAAGTAGTCCGCAAATAGCAGTTTCTGCCAGAGTAGGATTTTTCTCTGGTAATCGTATTTGTTGGATGTCTAACATTGCATTTCTTTTGCTGGGTATCTGAAACATATTAATGGCTTGGGGCTGAGTGGCTCAGTGGTAGAGCACTTGCCTAGGTTTGATATGCAGCTTCCACCTCCAAACATATCACCAATTAATACATTAGCTAATTTGATTGCATGAATTACCACCAGGACCTTGTTTTACTTTTAATAATTTGCAAATATATGTTTGTGGTCTGTTAAAATTGCAAGCCATTTATCTAATGAATTGTGCCGACTCTTCTGGAATTACTATAGTCTACTTTTAGGGAGATTTTTTTTTTTTTTTTAAGCACAGCATTGCTGAAGCACTAAAATAACTTTATCTCTCATACCAGTAGGGACTGTATACACTCACAAATCTAAAACTTTTACAAAGATACAAACATACATATTTGGTAGAAAAGAACCATTGTGTTTCCTCAGTTACTATGATGTCAGCTTCAGATGAGAACAAGCAAACCTTCTTTTGAAGACAAGAAAAAAAATTAAAAAAAAAAAAAAACACTGCTACAGTTGCCCATGCTTTACCCATGCAAATCTCCCCCAAAGATACTAAGTGCATAAAAAATTATACAATGCTACTGTAGCAAATAATTTTAGGTTAAAACCTTCCAATCAATTCTTCACGGACTTTGATTAATTTTTTTTGAGACAACAGTTCTCTCCACAGCCCAGAAAGGACTATAACTCTCCACAGCTGAGGTTTGCCTCAAACTCATGATCTTTTCAGCTTCAGTCTCCCATGTGCTGGCATTACAGACATAACGTAATACCCAACTTGGGAACACTTTGAGAAACGGTGCAAACTTAAAGAAGAGGTGTTCAGTAAAGTCTTCTGCCATGAACAACAATAATAGTCGGTTTCTAGGTAGTAACAGCATAACAGAGGAACCAGAGACTAAACCTCCCCGGTGCTGAGAACAACAGGGGGAAGGGAATGGAGACCTTATAAGAAGAGGCTTCAAAGCCATGTGAAATGACTTATGCAGGTCACATTTTCAACACCCTCACCCTGTCCTCTTGATCAGCAAGTGGTGCCACCTTGGAGCATTATTAGAACACCCTTTCACCAACTTGGAATCACTCCAGGCACTGCTGTCTCCAAGGACACAGTGTGAAGTCCTGAGAGTAAGTCACAGTGGGCTGTAGGGAGGAGCCAAGCTGAATCTAGGACCTGGCTGTGAGGTCAGGTCCCCTCTGTGTGTTCCTGGTACCCAAATGGAGACTGAGCCAACTAGGGGTCAGAATGAGATGGGCATCAATCAGTAGGGAAAGGATTTTCACCCCAGAGGGCAAAACAGTGTTTCATCACCCAAATGCAGATAAAAGACCAAAGGGCATAACTTCTCAAAGTGTGGTTTGGGAGGGTAGAAAGGGCTTTGTGCACAAATAACTGTAGCTACTGCTATGTTAAACCGGGGTCTCAGATCCTTTGACACATAATGTGTATTGAAGCTGTCTAAGAGGGAGAGCCATAAGCATGTCTTTTAAATTTACTTCAGAAAACAGCAAAAGAACTCTCTCTCTCTCTCTCTCTCTCTCTCTCTCTCTCACACACACACACACACACACACACACACACTCACTCTCTCTTCTTCCCTCTGTCTCCCTCCCTTTCTCTCTGCCATTGAACATAAAACATAAAAAAAAAAAAAAAAAGACTAAAGTGTGAGAAAAATATTTTAGTTAACATTAACTTAAAGGTCAGATTTAAGAAAATACTAATTGAGCTAAATTTTAATAAAAATGTTTTAAGGAAAACATTGAAGAGTTAACATTGAAGAGTTAAGTTTAAGACAACTCATTTAATATTATTTTAGAAAATTTAATTGAAACCTCTAATGTCCTTGATTTAAACACAATGACTAATTGCCCTTACTGTTTTATATCTCAGTAAGGAAAATGTAATTTTTCTCAGCACCAAAAGTTCCTTCTCTCCCCTACAGACTACTTCAGGCTTCTCTCCTTGTATTAGGAAAGAACCATCTGGTAGCTTGGAAGTAGAATCCTAGTTTTCAAACAGGAGGCTTTCTGAAATGGACGGTAAACTGCTTAAGATAAAATATGAGGTAAATTTTCTGGGAGTAAATTTGTGCAGGAAGTTTTAGTTGGTGTCCTCAGAAAGCTAAGAGGACCTTGACATAGGCAACAGAGTTGACAGGGGAGGAAATGTGAATTTGAGGAGTGGAGATGTGGAGGAGGGAGGGGGTAACCAGTGCCTTTCTAAATAAAATCAGTTCTTAATGTCAAGTGAGAATCACATAATCTCAAATGGAAAAGTAGAGCAAATAACTGCAACGTCCTACAGACTCTGAAAGTCAGAAATAAACCTGGGAAAGTCTCTTAATACAATCTGAAATGTTCACCTCATGTTCCAAAAATAAGAATGAGTGGATCTACACGTAACCTCACTTTACATCACCAATCTCCTCGTCAAACTTGAGAAAGTATACTTTTATTTGTACAGATAATAGGTCAACATCAATGTTTTTACCTCCTTCCAGAAGCACAAGGAAAGGCCCTTCTGTGAGGGCCATAGATGGTGCCTTGCATAAAAAACACCTTTGGAAAAAAAACACAAGAATACGCTTGGGTCCTGGCAGCTTTGCCTGGTAAACACTCATTTGGCTTTACTTTTTTCCTTTGGACACCGAGTATTTCCTGCCCCCAAACTTGTCTCAGCTAATGGTAATAAAGGATTTGGCAGTTCGAAACTCCTGAAGAAAATGTCCTTTAAGTAGGGCAATTTTATTTAACTCAATTAAAAAAAAAATATTACTGCTAAAAATTCCAGTTACAAAGAAAAATTAAACTGTCCTAAAAATAAACAGTATTTGCTTAAGCAAATACACAGATTTAAAGCATATGGGTAAAAGCAAATGTTAGCGTAAACACACGTTGACATTTTTTTTCTCTTCAGGAAAAAAAAAAATCTCAGAACAGAAACATAAAAAAAAAAAAGTTATTTGGGTTTAAATTGTGAGCTCACTTTTAATAAGTAATCAGCTTTTACTCAGGAAAAACATTTGTGTAACCTTAGAAATAAGTTTTTTGCATGTGAAGGTATACATGAAAAGTATATTTATTAAAAAATGCCAGAATTGAGATTCTCTCTGTCATTGTAACATATGGATATATAATAAGAGAAGGCTCACTGGGTACAATGGAGGTTCAATTGTGTTCTAAGGCTGATTCTCGAAGTTTTCTTGTCTAACTAAACCACATTTTGAAGTCTTAAAAAACATTATCAAAATAGTGATGCTTTGTTCACACTACATTCTGTAAAATAAGACGCAGCATTTTACTGGCTTTGTTAAAATGAGCACACTTAGGCTGGGCTGGGCTGGGCTTGGGCTCAAAGCTCCTACACCAAAGGAAGCTACCAAAACACATTCCTGGTAACTCTCACCCCAAGTGGGAAATGAAATTGCATCAACCTGCATTTCACAGAATGAAAATAAACAGGTTGAAAATACCCAACAAGGAGAAAAGACAAGATACACCGCCTCCCAGCTGTAAGACCCTTACTAATTGCCCAGGAGAAACTTACAAACAGTACATAGATTGTTTTGCTTTTCACAATTGGAATTGCTTCAACATTTCACATCATTCCTGTGAGAATGTTCTTTCAAGGTGTTGCTTCCCTTAGCTAAATTTTTCAAAAGACATGTAAGAAAGAACACGCCAAACTTTTTTTTAGCTCCTTTGTAACAAAAAAGGGAGCCTGCAGCTCCATTTCTGCAGAAAAAAAAACAAAAACAAAAAACGAACAACAACAAAAACAACCTTAAAAATGATTATTTTGAAACTTCTAGTGGTGGTGTTGGCTATAACTTTCAAAAAAAGTATCTCGTTTTAGGGAATATTTTGAATAAAAATTTTGCACTGCATTCAGAATGCTTTTAGAGCCTAAAGACAAAATGTTCAGTTTTAACAAACCAACAATGTCTGTTCATTTTGCCCAAATCTTTTCAGCTTAAATATTCACAATGTGCCATTATTACCGAATCATTATCTGCCTTTCGCTCTGACAACACCATCATACGGGCTATGAAAGGCTCCTTTCTTCTCATGATTAGTCCCTAAAACATTTCCTCATCTTACAGTGCTTTTCTACTTCCCAGAATGCATTGCTCAATTACAGTGCTGAAATTAACTGTATGCCACTCTTATTTATTGAGAAAAGAATAATCAAGTACTCCGAGCCATGTCATCGGTTGCCCACAATTTTATATCAAATTTCAAGTGATAAAAATATTAACTCTTTCAGGCTGCTAATTTTTAACACATTGTTTTGTGAAGCTTAATTTGGGGATAAATAAATTCTAAGTGTCCATGAGAAATTATCCTTAAGATACACAATGTTTAGTTTGTTTTTTTTTTTTTTTAAAGTAAAGTTTCAATTGGAACCCTTCACTTGTTCACTCAGCAACAGTGAGGTTTCTTCCCCTCTCGCCTACAGTATGTGGCTGCAGCAAATTACCTTCCTGAAAGCAGGTGGGAAGCAAATGAAAGGCTGGCATTAGCGTGCAGCGAGGCTCCAACTTCAGAGTGATTTTGTTTATACCACTAGATAGCACCTTTCCCTCAGTAATAATAGTAATTTTATTAAGTAATTGTATTAAGTAGAGAATGTAATTTTTCATGCACGCTTTTCAAACTGTTATTCTAACAGGTAGTGTTTGACCTCAACATTACAAATGAAGCTTGCCAACCCTCAAATATTAAATTTATTCTTATTATGTTTTAAGAACGATATTTTCGAAGTCCTGAGGTAAGTTTTAAATAGATTACATATCAAATGCTACAACCGACACTTAAGGATATGTATTGAATAAACAAAACAAGAGGCACAAAAAGTAATAATTAAGGTTCTGACTGTATTCAGACTGCAAGCACTTGTGTGAGAAAAGATGGGAGTATTTAACACATGACTTTTTATTTGTTTTGTACTTTCAGCCAATGGAAGAATGTAAATGAAAACCCTTTAGACCCCACAGACACTTCCTAGTCATGCATGCATCAAGGATTCATA
The DNA here is from genome assembly GCF_011762505.2 of Arvicanthis niloticus. Taxonomy (NCBI): domain Eukaryota; kingdom Metazoa; phylum Chordata; class Mammalia; order Rodentia; family Muridae; genus Arvicanthis; species Arvicanthis niloticus. The sequence continues at coordinate 53,319,211 of NC_047662.1, forward strand.
ACCTGTGATTATTGTTCAGTATTTTCTGAAATAAGAAATTGGAGGGTGTGGGGGTTATTGTGGGTTTCAGCAAACCACAGTCTATTTAGGCAAAGCCAAGTATTAAAGAAAGGCCCGACTTGCCAAACCAAGATAAATACACGCCATTATTATGATTACATAAAAGCCACTGTTCTCAGCGTTACAATTTCTCTTATAATTGGCACTATTATAATTAAATGGATTCATATGTTTACAATACTTCTTTGAATTGTGAAGTGATTTAGCAATGATAGTGTCTCTAATTTCTTTTAACTGTACTGACAAACTTTACTTAATCAATGGTCTAAATACCACATTTCCACAATAAATTAGGTAAACACCCAGTAAAGCCTGAATTGCTATTGAGTTTAAGTATGTTATAATAAGGTGGCAAGCAACTTCTCCAAAGCCTGTTGCTGGACTAGCCCACAAACCCACAAATTGGAGAGGACGGCTTAATGCCTGCTAGTGGCATTTAAGATGTTCTGTGATAGACAGGAAGGCAATGGATGGGGGGAAATGGATGGGGGAAAATGCATGCATATGCACAAAGACACACACTCACTCATACACATGCCACGTGTTGTTGGTGGCAAAAGACCAATAGAACACCCCACAGCTTTCTCTACTACACCAAAGGGAAGTTATTATGTTTTGTCCTATTATTAAAGCTAATGTGAAAAATGGGACATGGAATATTATTATAAAATTATAATCATTAATATAGTGAGATTTTTAGTCTTTCCTTTCCCTTTACAGTCAAGGAAAGTGGGAGAAGGCTTAGGTAGGTAAAAGTGTTTGCCATGCAAGAATTAAAGCCTGAGTTTGAATCTTCAAAACCCATGTAAAAGAGCCAGTCCCACAGTGCAGACATCAACAATCTTAGTACTCCTGCATTGAGAAAAGAAGGCAAGACAAAACAACAGGATTCCCACAAGCTCACAGGCCAACTAGCTTGGCAAACTCAGCAGAAAAACAGTCAAGAAACCCTGTTTAAAATGAAGTACAGGGCAAGAGCCAATACTCTAGATTGTCCTCTGATCTTCAAACAGACATTCACACACGAATACACACACACACACACACACACACACACACACACACACACCACACATTAATGTAAAATGCCAGGTATTTTTATGAATCAGTCATAAGTTTAATGTCAAACCTATATAACTAGTAAATGCTTCAAAAGAGTTTTGGGACTGAGATTAGTATTCAGAAAATAGTCTTTAGATTTACCTGCTTTTATTTTGTGTATATGAATGTTTTGCCTGCATATGTTTGTGTACCAACTGTGCCCATGAAGGCCAGAAAGGGCACTGGACTCCCTGGAACTGTAGTGTAAGGTAAGAATGTCTCCCTGTGGGTGCTGGGAATTAGACCCAGGTCCTCTGGACCAGCGCTCTGAACTGCTGAGTCATCTCTACAGCTTCCAAAGCAATATTTTTATAGTCTATAAGCAATGATAAAATATCAGTTACTAATTTGGCATCACTTAGTTTCATTTAAACTAAAGCACCATTTAATACTACTTTTAAAATAGAAAGCCCTGTACTAATAGTCATAATTACAGCATGAATATTTGCTGCCACATGAATTAAAAAGCAACATTTTAGAAGCTTCATATTTACAACAGAATGAATTTCCCAAACAACAGGATATTCACATTATATACTACAGCTACTGAGATGATCAGGGAATAGAAGCTATTACTTTTTGAAAAAAATTACAAAATCCCTCTGTCTGTTTGAGTATACCTATGCATGTTCATACCTATGTAGATATGTGTATGTATATATACAAGTCAATACACATGTGATGTACAGTTGGAATACTAAACACATAAAAAGTAAAAATTTTGATAACTTTACTCCAAGATAATTTCACTGTTTTTTCTTTTCCTTGCTAATTCTATTTTCTTCTTTCAATGGGATGGAGACTGGAAGTTTGACCTAATGAGGGAGAATTTTTCTCCCACTATAAATATAGGCAAGGTTTTATCATTCATTTTAAAATAGAGAATGACACAGACTTTTATTATAGGCACAAAGCATCCCTTATGATATTCAATATCAATATCAATATATTTTAGAAACAGTAATACTTTTGTGTTTGTGACACAATCACTATTTAGTAACTTCTACTTAGTAAATTCTGTGATAGTTCCAAGTGTTTTGTTCAGAGGCACAGCAGGCACACACTGTTAATAAAATACTGCTTTAAAATTCTTTTTTAAAAGCTACTCTTTACCATGATATTTTTGTAAAATCAAGAAAAAAGATCTAAAATTATAGGCCATTAATAAGTATACAGAGAGTCTGAAAGATTATGTGACTTTGCTCAGAGAATGTTTAACTGATGAAAAGATGAAAAGAAAAGGGGGCTTGGGTTGGGGTGTATTCTTTCTTCAATGGTTTCCTAAGTAATGTACTTGTAACAGAGTTAGAAGAATCTAGTAAAGTCAGCATTATTTAGAAGAAATTTAAAGTAACCAAGGTATAATAAGGATGTAGAATAAGTTCAGGACTGGCCTTTTCATGTTTGGATTTTTGATGTTCTAAATAACAGATGAAAGTCCAAAGCTGCCTGAGTTGCATTCCAAGTTTTCAATGGAGATGCCCAATGTCCAGCCAGAACGAAAACAAAATCCCTTTAAATCCTTTAAAGTACAAATCTATTTAAAACCTTAAACATGGCTTATGATAGCAGTCCTATTGCAAACATTTACAGTGTATGCTATATGCAAAACCACGAGAGAGCGTGTGGCTGAGAAAAGTAGCCCAGACTAGCATTTGCCCTTCCTCATTTCTGATGCCGTGGACTTCTATAAAGTCACTGAAGTGTTTGGATCTCTCTCACTTATTCCTCTAGATGAAACATGAAAAATATGTCTGAGGCATTTACACTTCAGAGCAATGAAATAATACTCAGAACACAATCTGAAATAAAGAAATGATACCCAGAACTGTCTTGAGCACCAGAGTTTTTTACTGCTCACACACTATCAGAACTGTTTAGGGGACAAAAAAGGACTTTTGCTGGGTACTTTATTTGCATTAAGAACAAGAGAGACCACTTTCTTAGTGTGGAAAATACTATTAAAACTAACTTTCAGCAATCCCGTTATTATCAATATTTCAAGTACAATGGGCATGAACATAAACCAAGGACGAAATGTCTATTTTGTTGGGAAAAATGCCTTTCCAGAAAGGTTGGACATTCTAAGAACAAAAACACTTCACCTCCAACTCTCAAGGTATTATCATTTAAGTCTATGTGTCAATCATAATGGGTCCATCCATCAACACAATAAGATATTCTCTAATGCATCCCCATTGCTGACCAGTAGAAAAGCATGACCCTACAATGAACAGTATTTACATTAGAGTTATTTGTAAGGTAGAAAACAAAATGTGCTCACTGTTGACCCCTGGGTCTTTTAACTGTGCTTTGATTTCCTATTCCTACATACACCCAGGTCCTCTATGGAATGGAAGGCTTGTACAGCCTTGGTTTTCACTAGAATAAAACATAACCTTGAACTTAGGCCGCCATATTAATAAAACTTCAATGAATATCAAAGAGACATTTACATAGTTGGAGAGGTAAGAAGCAAGCAGGAAGTTTTCACTTGGACCAACTTTAGGGCCCCTACTTTTCTCTTTGTGGAAAGATAATGACATGGCCTATTTTCCCGGGAAAGGAAATATATTCACAAAGGAAAACCGCCATGTGTCATTTCAGTGGGTTCTCAGATATCTTGATGGTAGTACATGAGCACCAACAACAAACATTTTCATAAGAATATCTCAGCATGTCACCGTATCTTACAGCTGCAAAGTACTCAGAAATGGAGCAGCAATGTATATGCTTTTAACGCCCCCTGAAAAGAGGGTAAAGCAAGTGCTGAATGCGCCTGCACATTTAGTATGTCTGCCTGTTTAGATCTCTGTGGCCTTCCTTTTTAATTAGCTAAAACAATGTGATAAATATACTTGGCCTGGGAGAGTAAAGTCACGAACTGAGCACAGATTCCCAGGAGAGTGCTGTGGCAAACGCTGAGCATGAAGGAAACCCACATTTGCTAGGTTTCCATGTACCAGCGATTACGTAAAAACACTTCAGAAATGGCTTCAGTTCTTCTCTGTCACAATGTTTATCAACAAGCCATGGACAGTGTTGCAGGACCTGGGGTTACTGAATGATATGCAGGTGCCTGAAGTTCCAAAGTTCCTGAGTGTACTCAAGAACTTGAGTTCAAGAGCTCAAACTAAATACAATGCCCAGTCTTAGGCCTACATCCTGTCAAGTTTAAAGGGTGCTAAATCACAGAGGTGATGAGGATTCTCAGTATGCAGTAAGACTCTGAAGAGGCTCACCCCTGCAGAAATGCAGGCTATTCAGGGTTGAGGGGCAAGTGTTTCATAGCTTCCTTTGACCTGTGCCTGCCAGAGTTCCATTTCCCAATCTTAGGCTTTTCCCAATAGGTCCAGTGGGACCATCCCTCCTGACTTCAGCTCTGTTGTGGATTATTAACCAATACTTGTACTTCTGAAACACAGCTAAAGGAACACTAGACTGAAAAATATAGATAGCTGCTCCTAAGCGTAAGGTTTATAATTACTTATAGTTTATCTTCAGGGCATAACCATTCATATTAATTGAAAGTCATGGAGTACATTCCACTGTTCAAGAGTGTAATCAGTCCCTTCTGGAGAAAACATATGCAAAACAAAATAGCAAACACAAGTGCTACATTGCCAGCGAAGACAATGTATGGATGGCTCCCACCTAACGACCATGTCATGCTGACACCAAAGCAAACGGCTCTCACCAGAGAGATCATGTCCTGCTCAATTTATTGGCTTATAAAACAAAATGCCCAAATTCAGATGAAACAAAGAAGCTATCTTTTATTCAAGAGCCCACTGCTGACCATGGCCCTGTGCACAGTTGCAGAAGATGGAGAGTAGATCCAGTCTTTGAAATTGATAGTTTGACAATATCCTTCACAGATTTTTTTTTTTTAGGTCAGGAAGTCCACAGTACAGAGTTGGATTCCCAAAGAAGTACAAAGATATCAGATCTATGCTGGTGCACCTTTCAGGAAAAGATGATATAATCTCCATACTAGTTGATGGTGTGAATTCACAGCCCTTGATAGGTGTACACTACATGTCACTGGGAACTACACAGTGACACTCAGACCCCACCCCCAACTCTCCAACAGAGATGGAGAAGTGAGCTTGACAGTCACTATGACTGGAAGTAACTGTGCCAGGACATCACTGTCAGCACCCTGAGAACATTCAGTATTTCTCCTCACACTTGGTAACATCCACAGTTGGGGAGCTATCTCCTCCTTAGGAGATAAACAGACAAGTATGTTGAGGGGTTATTAATTCAGAGCAATACACATGGTGCTGAGCACATGCGCCTGTGCTTTGCTCCTTACGGCTTTGTCTTTGGGTTACCTATTGGGTCAGAACGACCTGTGAATAGGATGCCAGGTCATGGAGCAAGGCCCAAACAAGTTCTGAAATGCTTCTGTCACACTGTAGAAGTCAGGGGAAAAAAACCAAACCTTTTATATCTACTTGTGTACCACAGACATTTAAAAGATAATTCATTTAGAGGTCAAAAGCTCACCACCTACAATAGGTATGAGGTTGGTATTTCCCATACCTGAGGAAGTTAAACTTGTAATGGTAAGGCTTAAAAGTCTTCTCTATTTAGCAGTTACCATGGGAAAATACCATCTATTATAGTGTAGCAAAGAACCTTATTTTTATCAATGGACTAAGCTTCTGCTCTTTAACCTTGACTTTTAATATATATTTTTGACTTGTTCTAACACCATATGTCTAAGGGTATAGTTAGGCATTTGCCTTCAGTAATGAGTGAATTTAATATTTTTTGTTTGTTTTTTAAAACAGGAAAACTAGGAACATGCTTATAAAAAGGTTACAGCATTTTATAATCAGTAATTGAACCAAGATCCCATTAAAATTTTTCAGTTGCATTTTACACATGACAAATACTCCTGTATGCCTGTACAAAGGATTTTACACCTCAAATAAAAGTGTCATCAATTTGAGAAGTTTGACAATGTTGAAAAACCTATAAAATGTATTTTGTGTGCATAGCTATGCATGATTGTGTGTGGGATATGTGTGAGCATGTGCTGAAGCCAGAGGACGAGCACAGGTGTCACTTTTTGGGTGTCATTTACTTCACTTTAATTAAGCCAGGGCCTCTCACTGGCCCAGAACTTACTACATAGGTTAAACTGTCTAGCCAGCAGACCCTGGGGATCCAGTTACGTCTGCACTAGGATCGAAAACTTATACTACCCAGTCCGGTTGGTTACATGGCTCTGGAAATCCAATTCACATTCTCAGGACACTCACTTTACCAAATGTGCTATCTTTCCAGTCCCCAGTCAAATGTGTTTTTAAAGTATCTGCATTAAAATACATTTTAAAATAGTACTAACAACTCTGTAGATATGATTTTCTTCAGTTTTAAAAGAGATTTATTCACTGAGAAGCTCCTGACAGAGTACTCATATCTTGTGTACTGTCGTTCATTAGCTGAAGACTCCAGACATGCCAAGGTCTATCAGGCACTATGAAGACAGAAAAGTGTGTCACCTGATGTTTGCCAGGCTTTGCAAACAAAATAATATTATTATAGGAATTCACTTTAACTCAGAACTAGAGCCTATTGCACAAATGGACATGATTTTAACAAGCATAGTATATAACTTCTCGACCACTTACTAACTGAGCTACTCTGGTATTTAACAAAATAAGCACTTATAAAGCATATTCATTCTACTAAACTATCAAATAATGTAACAGCAGACAGGGAAGTCCTGAGAAAGCATGGTTCAGTTATAGAATCAATAGCAGGAAGCACAGGATCTGAGGACACAAGAACTGTCCCTCAGACGAGCAACTAGAAGCCAAATACCTTAGAAAAGAAGATCTCTTAAATATCCAGAGGCTGCAGTTTCTCAGCTATAACCTGGAAACCTACCAGTGATGGTAATGGTGAGGGGGAAATCCTTATTTTACTACATATACTATACATAGTGAGCAACTATGGAGCTCAAGTACTACATGAGACTTCCTGCAGACTGAGATGCATCCCATTTCAAAATTCCATTAGCATCAGACCTCACTGTTGTCGATCTCTGTCATCTTAGAGAGCCTACACAAGACATCAGCCAACCACCTGCTTTCCAGGATGTTGCATGTTTATCTGCAAGAGCTGAGAATGGAACTCCATTTAGCTCTGTGGTCGAATCCGAACTGGAGAGGCAGTTTCTAGCAAGGAACAAACGTGATAAGCTCTTAGGAGAAGCCAAGTGAGTGCCTCATGATCAGGAGGGCGACACCCTGCCGTAGCTCTAGTTATGAACTTACTCTACACACAGGTGAAGAAAGAGCAGTCTGAGAATGGCGGGTGCCCCCTGACTAGGTTTGGATTGACTGGGAAGAACTTCCAAACTCCCATGCTCCTGAGAAACTCTTCAGTGCATTTGTTTGTTTAAAGGGCGTTTTAAGATGGTTTTCATGGTTTATATCTCTTCAAGCGTTTGTACACCAATATACATATTTTGGCTGTTGAGCATATTAAACTATGGTAAGTCAGTAGTTTTCACTTTACTAACATACGCCTTTCACCGACAGAACCATGAGTGATACAACTGAGGCCCTTTGAAAACCTGGGACATTAGTAGTATTTATGCTGCTTGATCAGGGATGAACAGACATGCAAGTGTGCACACACATGAGAGAGAGAGAGAGAGAGAGAGAGAGAGAGAGAGAGAGAGAGAGAGAGAGAGAGAGAGAGAGGGGAGAGACAGAGACATAAATAGACAGACAAACAGACCATCATTTGAGTGCAGCAAGAAAGGTAAAGTGATCTGGGAGAACTGAAATAAAGTGCACTTACCATTCAGGCCATTGTATTACATGGTTGTAGTAAGTGCTTGAGGGAATGTGGATTTTACTTTATAAACTCTCCTTTCCAGTTAACTGTACTCACGTAATAACAGATATACTGGATACAGTATGTGCTCTCAGGGGCATGGTATCCAAGGAAAATAGTAAAATAAGATCACAAGAGAGCTGAAGTTCTCCTAACTCAAGTTCAGTTTGAGTAGAAAACCACATTCCATTTGCCAGCGCAGATTTAAATGACATATCACCAACTGGAGAGGAAAACAGAAAAAGAAAAAAAAAAAAAACCCACCCAGGCCCCATCATGAAGTGGGTGACATATACTAGCTCATCCTTGGAGATTGGGACTTGCAGTCTGTCCCGCATGAACACATATCTTCACATCCCTCGTCTCCTGTTGACACGGCAGCATTCACACATCATCTATATCAGGCACACAGAGCCTCCAACTCAAATGGTATCCAAGTGCGGAGCATCCAACCCGATGCAGGAGTGGACTCAAATATCAGCTGCCCACAGACATGTTCAAGGGTCTGAATAAGAGCTCGGGAGGCAGTCGGAAGCCACAGCTCCTCACAGGCTGCACATCACACCTGCGGGAGTTTCAGCCTTAAGCTTTTGTCTCTGTCACTTTTTGGATCACACTTGGGTTTGTTGGTTGGTTGGTTTGTTTTGTTCTGTTTTGTTTTCCTTTATCTTCTGGTGCAGTTACAGCAATTGATCCAACTGCCTAATACCAGCCCACCATGGCCCGACCAGGGGAAACCCTGGTGCAGTGAGGGGAAGTAAGGGAAGCTTCCTCAGATCTCTCTGCCAGACCACTAATGGTGAGCAGGCCACAGTGTGAAGAAGCAGGGAAAACCAGCTCACTCAAGTAAAAAGCTAATGCAGCTGCCAAATTGAAAATAAGTATGGTCTACTTTCGATTATCCACAAGTGGCTTAACCACAGGGCCTCCATCTTCCTATACTCAACCTCAGTCTGGGCTGAAACCCAGACACCAGGCAGAGCAGGGGTCTGCAAGCCTGAACATAGTGTCTGTGTCTGAAGGTGTGGCCTCTGAGGTGCAGAACTGTGGAGGTCTTTTTACAGAGCAACACATAAACTCCTTTAAAGGGACAGTATAATGTATACAAATGGCCCCTGGTAGTAAAAGCTGTGTTTGCATCCTTTTTCTGGTGCTATGAGAAATGTCTTTAAAATTCATAAGCAGACACTGAGTACAGGAAAAAAAAGTGTCATGAGAAATGTCATTCACTCATTCAAGAGATTTGTGGAGTCTTTCCTGTATTATCTGCTAGGCACCATTGCAGACACTGTGCCTACCTCGGGGGACTCACAGTTGGTGCTGGTTATATAATAAACACTTGTAATTCAAAAGTCATGATTTCTGAGACCCAAACTATCCTTTAGATAACACTATCATGTAATTTCCTCCTCAGCCCTTAAGAACAGCAAACCTTAGTGTGGATCTCAAAGATGACACAGAAGAACTTTTTCAATGGGGTACAAGGCAAAACTTTAGCAGTGAGTGGGATCCACCCTTGATGGTCTGCCCCATCGCCTGCTCACTCATCTCTTTTAAGAGCAGATCTTGGTGTCAGTCATCATGGGCCTTTCAAATATCCTAAGACAAATAACCTCTTTCTGCTACAGCTATGAACCTAACAATCCAATGCACTCACTTAAATTCACATCATAAATAGATAGACTGATGAAGGCCCGAACCTTCAAAAACACTGGTATTGGTTTGTTTTGTTTTTTTTCTGGGACTCTTCCCCCTAAATCTCTAATGGGCATGCCATGTAGAAGAAAATAGCTAAGGGGACTGACTGTTGGTATCCCTGACTGTCTCTAGATCTCTATCAACTACCTTCAAATTAAGGTGAGCCAAACTCTCAGAAAAGTTAGGTTTCCTTATAAAATATAATGGACTGTAAGACCCGAATGCTAAGAAAAAGAAGTAATCCATGAACTCCATTTTTTCCTAAAAACATAGTTATTATTTAATATTGCCACTAAACAGTTATTTGGCAAATTATTTCTGATCTGGGACCAACTGCTGCTTAAAAAAACAAAACAAGGAAACCACTGAATGCAAATTTCCATACTATGACAGCTTCAGTGCATCTCAGTAACGGAGTGATTCAATGGTGTCTTTCTTATCTTGCCATTAAATTGAGCACTGGGCTGGAGTGTGGCTCAGTGGTAGAGCGCTCACCTAGCATTCCTAAGGCCCTCAGTCTGACTGGGGAGGGAGGGAGTGAGTTTTCTTTAGAAAGCTCCTAAAAAGCAATAGCTCTAGGTATACCCAGCCTCTTAACAATGGTACAGTTCACTCAACCAGGGAAGCAGGGAGGTTATACCGATACCCATAAGCCACAAGTGTACAAACTTCCTTCCTAATACATCATGCTCTTGCAATCTATTTCCTGACTTGAAATTTATTGCTATAAATACAGAGAATGAAGAATGTGAAATGATGCCAGCTCAGCCATCTCTCTGGCTCCAATCCTTGGCTAAATTTATGCATTTCTCTGGTTTGTTTAAATGCCAAAGACTTAGGCACACTAGAAAGATATTACTCTTTTCTCTTTGGTGAAGAAGCCCCACCTGCCCACTGCATGCAGATGGACGTACAAGAGAGCCAAGGGCAGAAAGATAAAAACATGCACTCAGCTGATGAGAACAGCAGCCTTCAGATGGCCAGTCAGAAAGGCATGACCAGGACTCATCGTTCAATACCTTGTACCTTTCCAAAGCTGCAGCCATTTTGCTAACATTTGTCCAATGGATTTCTTTCCAATTTTTTGTTTGTTTCTCTGTTTGTTGTTTTTGACTTAGATTTTTGCAGTGCTGTACTCATGCTAGGCAAGTAAGCCCAGCAGTAAATAAATTCAACAGAAGAAGGGCTAACAATGTAGCTTAGTAGCAGAGGGTTTGCCTAGCATGCAAAATGGCCTGGCTTTCATCCTGAACACAAAGACGTTTCTTCATTTTTGTTTTTGTTTTTAAGATGTTTTTTGTTTTAATGTTAACGGAATGAAGTGTGATTCGGCGCAAGAAATATAAAGACAAATGGGCCACGCCATGAAGCATACATAAAGATAAACTCAATACAAAGTGACCTTCACGATCTAGGACCAAGAGAAGAGCAACAACCTTAGCATATATCTAAGAATCTTCCATCTTCTTACACTGTCAGTTAGTGATGCCCTAAGGATAAATGTTCAAGTTGGAGTCATTGAAAACAAGGAACTTTTCTCCGAATCCCGTAAGAACATAACACAACACATCTGAGTAGTTTCCTTGTTTGTTAGCTATCATTGGGTAATGTGAAAATTTTCCTTATAGCTCACTCACCTTCCGTTGCAATCTTATTTCCCTTAAGGAAAATCACCTTTCCTATTTAAGTTGAGAACACCCTGTGTGAAGAAACTCAAAACCATTATAGTTTCCCCTGCAATTCAGATATTCTTATTTTTAAATTAACTCATATTGCTTGGGTAACATCAGTTTCTATCTTATAACACATTGGTCTAGTATACACCGACTTTTGAAGTAGACATATTTTCATAGCCATAATGTCTAACAGTATCCTAACAAAACAAAACAAAACAAAACAAAACAAAAAACAAACAAATGCCACTCAGGAGGCAGTACATTAGTATCTTAATTATTTTCATATGACAGAATATAGATGCCTTCAATTCTATATATTTTGAATATATGTATATCTACAATGATCTCAGGTGTCATTTTAAAGATCTCTTTTTATAGTACTAATTATGTGGATGCTTGTATGTTGATGTGTGTGTTTGTGCACATGTGCACAAGTGTCCTTGGAGACCAGGAGAGGGTGTCAGCATCCCTGAAGCTGAATTTTCAGACACTTGCCAATCACTCAGTGTGGTGTTAGGAACTGGTAATGAGGGTCCCCTACAAGAGCAGCAAGCACTCTTAACCATGGCATCTACCTTCCTAGCCCCTCCATATTTTATTTTGAGATTAAAAGTTTAAATAAAATTACCTATTCAAAGTTTGCCCAAGTGCTCTAATACATACCTCAAAGGCTGTAAATCTTTATTTGTGGAAATTACATGGAAAATGAATTTGAAATCATACAAAATAAATAAATAATACACAAAACTAGATGGGGGAAAATAACTGTATAGTCCTAGATAGTTATTAATGGCTCCCAAAATAGTTAATGTGTGCACAAATAACACTTTTACTAAATGAATGGGTTTATATTTCTAAAGTGAAAGAAGTAAATCCAGGAGAAAATGTAACTTTTTAAAGTATTTTTCTCTGAAACATTTACTCAATATAATAGAAAGAAATGAACACATTTCTGATTATTTTTTAAATCTGTAGGTTTTAGTTTATAAATTTCCTTAATTTGGAAAGACTTTGGGGTCTATTTCCCAGGCTCTTCCAGCGATTGGGAGAATTCTGCCTCCTACTAAGAAGCTCTGGGAATGAATTCCCTGTTATTTGGTCCTTTAATTGAAAAGGCTATTGCTATGGTGAACTTCACTCAGAGTTTCTCCTAAATGTGTTAGAAACCAAGTATGTTCAACTGCCTGCTACGGAATCACCCAGAAACCATCCAAACATGTCTGAGACCCTTTAGACTTCTGGCATTCTTATTAAAAAATTTAAAGCATATTCAATAGTAAAGCTTAAAGTTTATTTTATAAAAAAATCAACAACAACAAAAAAAGCATGCCAAGGCATCCTTGTTTTTAGGAGAATGGAAAGTTGCTCTCTATGTTAAGACCCTGTGCTCTGCACCCTGCAGCAGCCGCCCCTGTTTGTAAAACCTTGTGCTGTGCATCCTGTGAGAGACCTGCTGAGGCTCTGACACCCCAATATGAATCGGCTGCTGCCCTTTCTACTTGGCAGAAAGTTTGCTTGTCTAAGGTCACCTTCCCCAGCTTCAGTTCACATATGCTTGATTCCAAAGACTGCTGTCTTTTAAACTAAAAAAGTAAGAGTTCGGGTCTTTACAAACTAAATTACAAACACAAAGACAAAAGATACATTGCACAATATTTTTTCTTCATATTTTTTTTTTTTAAGATCCGCATAGCTCTCCCTCCCCTGCGGAGCACACTGTAGTCAGGATTCAGACACAACATTCCAAAGGTAGTGATCAGAAACACTGGCAAAAACAGGGACAATCTACACAGACTTGTTGCAGAGACACTTCAGGGACAAGAAAAAGAGACTGGTTGCAATGTCCTGAGCAGAAAAACAGCCAAGGATGACCAGTTAAAGTAAAGGGGTTGGAGGAGCCAAGTCGCCTTACTAAGCTAAACTCTAAAGGAAGTCCTTACATGATCCTGCCACAGAAGGGTTGGTGTGCTCGAGTGTTCTCTTTGGGAGGTGGGGTACAAACAATGGAGATAGTGCACGTAAAGCCACACACAGCTACCCAAGTGAAAACCACACATTTTTTCCAAGGGGAAATAACATGAAATTCTGTTCTAATCTTTAAAAACATTTTTTTTTTTTTTCTGAATAAGCAGTGTTCTGTTCCTGTGCAGAGGGGCCAGAGAAGGTTTTTCATGCACGCATGGCTTTGTTGGCAATGTCAGAAGTCCGACCTCACCAGACAGAGCCCTAGTAATCCCATCTGGGTACATGTGAACGGTGCTTTTGTGGTCAGAGAGAGTGCCCACAACCACATATTCCTGAGACTCCTCCCAGCTCTGAACCATCAGCGGAACCCCAGATGCTGATGGGTACATATCTGTGTACAATGAAGATCACCAGCCTACAGGGGCTGGGAAACTTACCTGTAAATGAGATCAGAAACTTTTTCATAGATAAGACCATTAAACTAGGGCTGATGATAGACCTCAGTTGATAAAAGCACCTCCCTAGAACACATGACGGGGGTCAAGCCCCAGCTCTGCATAAAGTCAAGTGTTTTAGTAAACATGTGGATCAGAATTTCAAGGTCATTCTTTGTTATATGCCCAGTTCAAGGCCAGTCTGGGATACATGAGATCCTGTCTAAAGATCTAAAAAGAACAAAGAGGACAGAGAAGGAGGAGTAAGAAGAGGAAGAAAAAGAAGAAGAAGAGGAGGAGGATGCAGCTAAAACAGAAACAAAGATAATTATTTATATAAGTTTCTTATGTACAACTTTAAGTTGTCTTGTGGCATTGTTTCTAAGTTCAAATGGATAGACTATATATGTGTGTATGTGTATGTATATACATATATATATACATATATATATATACTAAGTTTTGTTCATTATCCATGAATAATTTCCCATTGTCTACTTAAATTTGATAAAAATAACAGCAAAGAAGAATATAATTTCTTCCCTCAAAGCAATAATTCATTAATGTTTATTTCAAAAAAGTTTTAGTTATATAGAATTTATACATGTTTATTTAATTTTCTAACCCACTAAAGCTATAAACTTCAGAACCAATTCAGCAGAACCACTCACTCCCACAAGACAGAAATCCCAGCACCTCCACAGTCCAGACCACCGGTGGTAGCCTTTTTGATTGTCATAGTGATCTTCTTCACACTGAGTTGACTGGTGTCTATTCTTTAACTCCCATTAATCCTTGATGCACAACTAAAGATGCATTTTTAATAACACCCAGAATAGCAAGGGTGTTAATCCAAAACAATACTATACAAATTACAAAGTAGTGCATGTATGAGTTTGTATGTGTGTGTGTACACGCATGTGCATGTGCGTGTGTATGTGTGTGTGTGTGTGTGTGTGTGTGTTTGTGTGTGTTGCCATGGGGTGGGTTCAGAGAAAAAAATGAACAGAAAATAACAGTTCCAAAAGACAGAAGTGAAATGGACAGTTCTAAGACTTCCTCTCCCTGCTTTAGAAAAGAGTCAATGAACCTATTTATTACCTGGGACATAATGTGCATCTTTTGTTTATTTTTTTTGAGCCAGTCTAGCTATCAGTCTTGAACCCATGGTCTTAGCAGGTTATCCTACCTCAGCTGACTAAGCAGAGGGGGCTAGAGCTATACACTATCATAAGTAGCCTACAACTTGTATCTCAGAAATACTTTTAAGTAACAATCTAATGTTGAAGAATCTCCATCAGATCAAAGGATGCACATAGAGAGAAGACAATATGCACCTATGAGACCCCCTGGCAAAAGTTATCATGGTTGTGAAAGAAAATCTGCAGACTGACTTCTAGACATGAAAGCTGTCAGCCACAGGCTTCAGATCAAAAACTGTGGAAATTATTCTATTTTTCTGTCAAGGTTTCACAATGAAACTAGCCTGGTGAGGGACCTGTGAGAACAAGGATTGGCTTTGTGGCTCTTTCTTTATAACAAGGTTGTTGCCAACTGTGGGAGCATCTGAGAAAGAAATTCTGCACCCAATGTGAACACACTCAGCATGCTGGCAAGACTATTTTTGTGTAAATATGAAATATTAGAAAAGAAAACATTTGCATTCATTTTTAAAGCATCATACAAATGCGTTTTGTGTTTTAAAAGTTACAAAGTAAAAAAGAATAAGACCTCATTCTGAGGAAGTTGCTGAACATAATAAAACTGGGACCCTATAGAAGACCATGATTGTGTCATGCTGAAGCTCATGGAAAGCACCAGCCCACATGTCTCTTAGTTTTGCCTCTTTTTGTCATGTATATGTGTCTGTGTTATGTGTGTATTTATGTGTGCCTACATGTGTGGGGGCACATATGTGTGCCGGTACATGTGTGTGCATGTGTACGGACACCTGAGTTTGATGTTGAGAGCTCCCTTGATTGCTTTCTGCCTTATTACTAGGGTAGGGTCTCTCGATTGAACCCATATAGATGATCTAGCTAACCAACTTGCTGCAGGATCCCCTGCCTCTGCCTCCTGAATAGTGGAACTAGAGAGGGATGCTGTACCCACACAGCATTTATATGGGTTTGGGTATCTAAACTCACAGTTGTGTATCGAGCACTCTGCCCACTGAGCCATTCTTTAGCTCAGTCGTGAGCTAACTCTGCCTGATCTCATAACTTTCTATATTCCTGCTTTTACTGTTAGAAGAGACAACGTTAGATCCAGTCAGTAACAAACTCATGGCCAAGAGTTCCAAATATTCTTGATTCTAAAATCTTCAACACTTTGATATTATGACTAATGTATCCATGAGAAAATCTCCTGTCTAAGCTTAAACAAACAATGCTTCATGATAAAATACATCTCTAAGAGAAATCTGTTCTAGGGACTTCAGAAAACGGATGCACTCTATATACCAGTTCCCTAAACTATGGGTTGCAACCCCACTAGGGTACATCAGTGAATGTAGGGGGTTCACAAAAATTTGACAAGAAGCAAAAATAAATCCACAATAACCAAAATTTAACTCAAATAAAATGTGTCATAAATCTGAGGCATTTTAAAAAGTGACCACCATGTGTAGGTTCACACTGCATGCCCACTCTGCACTGCAATTATAGTCATGCCACGTAACATTGGGGAACACTGAAACACTGCAACTCACATTAAAGACTACTGTGGATTATGAATCCCAGCATTTTTGCTGTGCACACAAATTTTCCACTCCTATAGAAACTTAGTGGAAAACAAATTTGGATTTCATAAATCATTTAATAAATTTGACTTGGGATTAGGACAGAATTACCAACAGTTTCTAAAACAGTTCTCAACACACTTTTGCCTTTTAACATGTGTATTTATGGAAAGTGGAATTCTTAGCACTGATGTTCATAAAACCAAAATCTTAACCAACTTGTAAATACTGAAGATGCTCTGCATCTAAATCACTCAGCAAGATTTAATTCTTTATGCAAACACACAAAGGCAATCCCATCTCACTGGTATACAAACTTGATTTTTATCTTTAATAAATGTGAAATATATATCAAAGAATTGCTGAAATGACGATTAATTATAAGTGAATATTTGGTTATATAGCTTTTTATATACCAATATAGGCAGATGATGTAAATTTTTCTCTGGCAGAAAGGGGATCATGAGTAGATAAAGTTTAAGGCCTTCTCTCTATCACTTAGGCCAGGCCTTACCACCATTCTTTGGCATCTGAACATACCTGGGATCAAATACTGTTCTGTGACCAATATACTAACACCATGATCCTTGATAAACTTATCTATGTATTTGTGCTTCCAATTCCACATCTGCAGAATGGGTAATGATTATAATATAGCTAAATTCACAACAATGTAAATATATTTGGCCTTGGAATTTAAATCAACTGATATGCCCTAATATTTGCCTAGCACTACTAAACTTTCTATATAAAGTAAAATTAAAAAAAATTAAGCCAACAAAATATAGCCCTCCTGGCCAGAATGGCAAGTCTCAAAAAAAAAGTCATTGAAGTTATGAACTGAGAAAATTATAAAAGAGAAAAAGGCTGGGCCTAAATGTTTGCAGCATCACTGAGCATGTGTCAGAGGAATGTTCACACAGCAGCAGGATGGATGGGAGGCAGAAAAAGCAGCTGGGTTTGTTCTACTAAAGTCAAGGTCAGTGTCCAGTCTCCAAATAGCTTCTTTATCTTCAGTAACCACATCAACTCAAGGGCCACAGTGAGCTATAGCAAATATAGCACAAACACTCACAGCTAGAGATGAAACCAGATGTTAGTGCCTTTTTACTCCTTTGCCATCTAAGGAATGAGGATGGAGCCACTTACCCTGAAAGTTACCCATCCAGGATTGCACAGAAAGGCCTCTTATTATTTTCCGATGGGAAGTCCTTCTATGTCATATGTCAGAATTATCTTATGTGAACACTCTAACTACAAACAGATGCGTGGATGAGACTATGCACAGAAAATTCTATATCCAGAACTGCTTTCTAGAAACTTGATGCAAAGCAACTTGAATAATTTATAGTCCCCCATCTAACTGGATCTAGTCCACCAATCAAAATCTAATTTTAATTTTGATCTTTTGAGCCCACGTTGAAGCAAAAACCTAAGATAGCTGAATAATGAGAAGCTCTTGTGTATAAGACCCTCTTCAAGGATGGCAGCAGAAAAGTGGACGGCACATTAACTAGGGCAGTCCAGACAGAGAAGGGGCTCCATTCCAGTTCATCTTAGAAACTTCCAGTGTGTGGTGTCAGCAAATAACTCATAGGATATATTGTAGTTGGGGGCAAAACATTAGGGAAAAACAGAGGGCTCTCTTGTCGACGTGGGAATTCTCAGACCACAGCAAGTGTGTACCCTTAAAAGATTACTCTAAATACATGAGGTTTCACTGTCAAGTGGCCCAACTGGATCCTGGTATATGGCCAAAACATTTGGAGAGGTTCATTTTTCTAAATGTTTGTTAACTATTAAAAGACCTGGTTCCTACCAAAAATATATTTTTACCTTCTATTTCTTTTTGTCTTTAAGTCAGTCTGAATAACAGTTATTGAGCATTCACTGTTACAAAGAGCTGTCAGAAGCACTAAGAAAACATGGTCCTAGTGTTCAAGAAAACACAGCCTGGTGGAGATGAATTCACACACAACTGACTACCATGGAAGCCAGACGTCGCTAGCATAAGGCAACGTAAGCCATGTGTGATGGCAAAAGGAAGAAGAAGCAGTAGGCTAACTGAGGAAGAATGGACAGACGCGCAGGCATTCCCCTTCTTGTTCCATAAAATATCTGGGACAGTGTGAAGGCTAAGCAGGACATACTGGGCAGCCCAGAAGAAGAGCCCAGAGAAAGGAGGCAGACACACTCGGCACAGACGTTTCTGTTCTATAACATGAAGTGGATAAATGCTCTTGTGGACTTTTGTGTTTTGCCTCTGCTCTGTACTCTGGGCACCTGAAGTGTCAGCACCCATGCATTTCCATTTAATAGTATCATTGATAGGCTCAAAAGATTCTTGGGCTCTTTCCAATATAACGTTCGCCTATAATGTCTTCTTCACGGCTTGACTCCTTCATTTAGACAGGGCAGGCTTTAACATGTGGCTCACGGAGAAAAGTGAAACCACAGGCACCAGCAGAACTCGGAATAAAAAACACATTTTGAAATAAAATAAAGGTTAAGCTCTCATGCCAACAGACCTTGCTTGATCAGCACAAATGTAGGTGTTAACAGGAAATCACTATATTGTGTAATCCCCATTTCACCCTCCACAAAATTGCACTGTAATTCAAAATAAGTGAAGCAACAATTGGATGGATGACCAGTTCTTGTTGTTTACATAGTTTAATGCACAAATGTGCAGTTTCCATGGCTTTCAGAATGACGTGATTTACATGAAGCTTCAACGGTAAATAAGCTGAAGTGCTGTGTTATAGTTAGCATATGGTGAAATCTTAAGCAAAGCTCTTTCGCCCACTCCCTAAAAGACATTTAAAATATTCTCCCTGTCAGCGACCTTCATATGTTTTATTCTACATCCTGCTAATTCTTTCTTGTGCAAATGTAATTTTTTATATAAATAAAGAGTGGAAAATAAAGCACAAGAATGACAAAGTGTTCTTTGCACATGAATCACTGAATGGCCGGAGACAACTGGATAAGCCTTACAAATATCTACAATCATACCATTTTAAAACTTAGCTATAAACATTAAAGTACTCTTGAACTACCTGGCATGACAGAATATCAAGGCTAAGGTTAGCAGGTTATTCATAACAAATTTCCCAAGCATATAAGAATGAGAACAAATAAGCCTTAAATAATGTCCATCTCCTACAAAGGCTTCCAGATGAGATTTATGCAGACTAGACTAGACTTCTGAGACTTAGGGAACAACTTTTGTTTTAATATGTACTTATGTGTATATATGCACATGTCTCTCTCTCACTCTGTCTCTGTCTCTCTCTGTTTCTCTCTGTCTGTCTCTCTCTGTCTCTCTGTCTCTCTCTGTCTCTCTCTGTCTCTCTCTCTCTCTCTCTCTCTCTCTCTGTCTCTCTGTCTCTCTCTCTCTCTCTCTCTCTCTCTCTCTCTCTCTCTCTCTCTGTCTCTCTCTCTCTCTCTGTGTGTGTGTGTGTGTGTGTGTATCATGTGTAGAGGTGCACATGGAGGCCAAAAGGAAGTATCAGATTCTCCCTAACGTAGAGTTAAGAGGCAGTTGTAACCTGCCTAAAGTGGTGCCAGCAACTGGTCTATGAAAAACATCTTGATCATGAGGATAAGGTCAATTATTTTATTGGTCTTCCCGAATGTCACCACTGTGTCTTCTTTCCTTTTTGCCTATTAAGACTTCATTTAGAAGCCCATGGATGCAGTTTAGGACCACGAGTTTATTATGTAGGGAGGGAACAGTCAAGTTCCATTGTACCAGAACTAGAAAACAAGGCATGGAAATGCAATCTCCATCCACACTTGCTATTTTGGAACACTGGGCAATTGACATGCCCTGGGTGTGATGTGAATCCTAAATTAACATCTTCCCAAAAAAGAGAGTCAAGAGAAGATGGGGCTGCAGCTCAGTTCTCCATAACAAAGATATTGGAGTTCATTTCTTAAACAGATTATCTTACATGTGAGAGTCATTCATTAGAACCATCATTCATAGATACCAATTCCTGGGTATTTGTGTGAGTGTGCACAAGTATACATATGCATTGTGGTGCATGTATGGAGATCAGCGGGACGACTTCCAGAAGAAGTCAGTTGTCTCCTTCCACCATGTGGGTTCCAGGGATGGAACTCAGCTCATCATGTAGGCAGCAAAGCACCTTTACTCACTGGGCCCTCTCACCAGCCCAATACTCAAGTGTTCCATGGAACACTCTTAGTTGGGAAACTGGTCCTGGAGGAAGATGACAGTTTTCATTTCTAGCTTCATTTCTCTTCACACCTACTATCAGACAAATCTTTAACCTAAAAGCTTCTGTGCAGAAACTCATTAAGCTCTGTCGTGGAAGGAGATCATGACACCACTGTTTTCCCTTTGCCTAATGACTCACTACCTCTTTCATAAATGCATTCTAATTAAATTACGCTTCTTACAGTGCTTCCTCATGAAGTCTGTGTGCAACTGTACCAAATATTCTTGGCAGCTGATACTACATTAAACAGTTTTCACTACCTGCTTTCCTTTCTTCTTTCTTTCACCTCTCCTTTCCATCTCTCTCCTCGCCAGTTTTTGAGTCAGAAATCTTGGCTGACAACCACTATTTTAAGGGTTTGCCCTAAGCTTTCATCAGATTATGTTTTTCTTACTATGATGTATAAAACACAAAAGACTCAAGCAAATTTATCTCTTTGAATACTAGAAAAAGCACTACTTCTTAATACTTGGTGGAAGAAAGAAACAAATTGGTTAATGGGTTATTTGTTTTCTTTCCATACATGGATGCAGGCAGGGGAGGATTTATCAACTGAAATTATCATGATATGCCTTCCAAAAGTTATCAGCAAGGATGCTCTGGAGAAGCAGTAAAAGATACTGATTCTTTAGGCTGTCAGGGTGTATGGTACTCAGGGTACTGATAAATAAAAGTCAAACATAAAAAATAATTTGAAATCTTAGCACATATTGTGACTTATGATGTGATTTCCATTGGAACTTCATATCTTCATATTTTTAAATAAAATGCAGGAGTAGTTGCTTTTCCTTTCACACTTTGTTGTGTCTCTCAGTAGCTTTACAGAGTAAATGAGAGCTTAACAGAAATCTGATCTACAAATGATCAGAAATGATTATAGGTGATAGGATTGCATCACTTTGATAAGTCTGAAGACAATTTGTCTAGCTGTAAGAGAGTCAGCCTGGACACCACTGCTGACTTCTCCCATCCACGTGACCACTGTTCAAAATACTGCCGTTAGCACTATATATTACTACATTTTTGAGGGTGTTGGGGTTTTGTGTTTAGTTTTCCCTCATTCCTTCTGCCAGTACATCGAGGTGACTATGTGATTAATTACGTGGCTGTGATAATCCACTGGACTGGATATACACTTGTTGAAATATAATGAAGTTGGTATGTTTTGTCTATCCAGTGCAATTACTACCATGAGCTTTATGAGACTATTTATTTTAGACATTCCATTTCACAGCAGAAGCTTACCTAGCAACTGCTAACCAACACACCAAATCATAAAGGAGATTCATTTATAGTCACAGGCTATAAAAAAAAAAAAAAAAAAAAAAAAAAAAAAAAAAAGGTCAATGGTTCAGCACCAGTATTTCTGGTAGAATGGATCAATTAATATTACCTGAGGGGAAGAACATCTTTTTTTCCCTATGAGGTGTAAAATGTGATGGCCAATCTTATTCATTTATTTTTGTGTGTATGGTACTGGTCCTTGTACATAATAGGTAAGTAGTCTGACACTAAGCTATGTCTCCAGCCCTTTGCAGTTAAATTTTAGCCAACATTTATTGGGTTCTTCCAGTGTTCTAAGAGGAGCATTTTAAGTGCATTATATAAATTAACTCATACTTGATCCCTCTCATACAAATAAGAAAACTGCATCCAAGAAAGGTTATGGCAGATGTTCAAGACTGCAGTGCTAATGAAAGGACAGTTGGGGTCTGAAGCCTCAAGTGTGCTCTGGAGACTGAAACAAGGCTGACCTTGTGGCTTCCCATAACTACCTGACTGTCAGCAGTGAGGATGAAGACCACAGACATTCTGCTGATGTGGATGTGTGTGTGTGTCCTTACTATTATCAACCACAAAGTAATAAGTAAATATGCTCCATGGCATACACTTGATTGGCCATAGAAGCCATTTTAGCAGCAATGTCCTCATAGAGATTAATGTTGGGCTGCATCAGAGATTTAAAGTAAGCCACAGGTAAAGCTGGACTGGTGGCATATACTGACAGTCTCAGAATCTTGGGAGGCTGAAACAGGAGCACAGTTGAAGTCCAGGAGGTCCCCAACACCCTCAAAAATG
This sequence comes from Arvicanthis niloticus, assembly GCF_011762505.2. Taxonomy (NCBI): domain Eukaryota; kingdom Metazoa; phylum Chordata; class Mammalia; order Rodentia; family Muridae; genus Arvicanthis; species Arvicanthis niloticus. Next base: position 53,342,072 of record NC_047662.1, read on the forward strand.
TAGTAATATATAGTGCTAACGGCAGTATTTTGAACCGTGGTCACGTGGATGGGAGAAGTCAGCAATGGTGTCCAGGCTGATTCTCTTACAGCTAGACAAATTGTCTTCAGACTTATCAAAGTGATGCAATCCTATCACCTATAATCATTTCTGATCATTTGTAGATCAGATTTCTGTTAAGCTCTCATTTACTCTGTAAAGCTACTGAGAGACACAATGAAATGTGAAAGGAAAAGCAACTACTCCTGCATTTTATTTAAAAATATGAAGTTCCAATGGAAATCACATCAAGGTGAGCCTGGGCAATATAATAAGACCTCATTTTTAAAATTACATTAATAACTAAGTAAGCCACAGGTATAACTTGTGCATGAGACAGTACATTTCCAGGCTGGGTAAAACTGAAAATACCCGGTGTCATCACCCAAGTTCCATATGCAATTTGTTCCATAACTCTAGTTCAATTTTCTAAAGCATATGACCAAAATGTACATGGGATGAGTATTCCTAAACCTAAAATCCAAAAAAATGAAGTGCTACAAATTATCAAACCTTCTATGTATCAGTAGAGATAAAATCATGAGTGGAAAATTCCACACCTGATTTCCCATTTGGCTGTAGCCCAGATAATTTGCATTAAAGATGCTATCTAAAATAGTCTATAGGATATATGTATATATATGTGTGCCACCACATATAAAACTATTATAAATTTAAAAACCCATAAATTAATGAGTTTAGATTAGACTTGAGTTATATTCCCCCAAGATATCTCATCACATAAGTGCAAATAACCCAAAAGTAAAATAAATAAATAAATAAATAAAAATAATACAATATTTGAAACACTTCTGGGTCTGATTATTTGGATAAGGTATTCAGCCTATACATACAAAAATACATATTTAGGGAAGACATCATTTGTTTTAGAAGCTATGATTAGAATAAACCAAAAACTACACACACACACACACACGCACACACACACACACCCCAAAACAAAATAAAACAAAAACAAACCGAACCAAAAAACTCAGCATCTTTTTCCCATGAGGCAAACAATATGAGGTGCAAGCTTTAACCAGACATATCTAGGTTCAAATCTCAGTTTGATCTATGCTAAATATTGCTCAGGAAATTCTGCTTCAAGTGAGCCCCAGAATGCTCGTATCTCAAATGAGGCTATAAGTAGCCGTGTACAACAGAGGAGGGTAAGAACTGAGTGGGGGCTCACAGGCACACTGATCTCAATTTTCTCTAGCATTTTGTATGTGATCAATAACTGATAACAATTTATAGAGGACGTTGGCAAACCACAACATATCTTTCTGGATTTGTACACAGAAATCTACTTCTTTAGGAAGCTTTTCCTGGTATTTTCACAAAGGGCTCCATCAAATTTTTTTGTAAAATTTCAAATTTAAACATACAATAGTAAATATATACAAAAAAAAAGAGAGGGCAGGAAGAGAGACACCTTTGGGCTGTCTCCTCTTAAAATACAACTACATCTCAAATTAAACCCTTTCTGTATACTCTGCTTAAGGGGCAGTCATAGTCACTGTTCAACTGAGAAGACAGAGCCCAGACTGGAGAACTATGTGTGAGCCAGAATGGAATAAGAACCAGGAGCCACATGGCTGGTTGTCAGAATCCTAGTCAAGGGCACCAGCCATGATTCTTCACACCCACCCTCCTTCCTTAAGATAGTAAGTAGTTTTACTTCCAAAGAGGAGGTGAGAGAATTTGAGAGTGGTGCTTTTCCCCTCCCTGGGAAAAGGCTATTTTCCAACCCATTCCTAAGCATGGCGGGCATAATACTTCAGAGAGAAGCAAGGAGATTCTTGGGTGGTGAGGTCCCTGCCTTTGAAGCAAGCCAGCCAGCAAACACAAATGCATGCAATTTGAAATTTTAATTAGGGTGCCATGTGCTGGTGACATATGGCAACATGCTGACAGCTGGGTGTCCAGGTTCAGGAACAGACCTGGGTTCTGAAGTCACAGTTGGCAGAAGCAAAGTTCTCTGCTTGTGCGCTAGGTGCTAGTGTGCCTGGAAAGTGTGTTGCCAACATCCTCTGCTACCCCGCACTGCCGTCCTGCCATTTACAGACATTGTATGTAGAGGGCCACCACTGCAGCTCAGACACACAGAGGAAACAAAGATGAGAAGAAACGAAAACAATTAACACCGGATCCCAGGATCAGAGTCCAGGCTGGACCATGTTCATAGCAGCACGGCCATTGATCTTTGGTGGACCTGGAACTCTCACACTAGTTCCAGCAGTGGGTGCTTTCTGTGGCACAAGGAGAAAGACCTCTGTTACCTGTTCCAAAGTGTAAAGGAGTACAGCTCCTTTTATACTGCCAAATGTGATTTAAAAGTAGACGGCATGTGTCAGATGAATCATGTGAGTGAGGTACTGAATCACAACATTTTGAGACAACTTGTTAAGTATTAAAAGGCAAGTTTGTTAACTTTTTTTCTTCTCAGAATTTTTTCTCTGTGATGAATTAATAGTGGTTAGTTTGACCTTTGCAGCCCAGTAAGCTGCCTGAAGACGCCTCTAAATGGGTTAATGAATTGCCTGGGAGTTCTTCCATGCCCCTCTGCCTGTGCCTGTCTGACTATTTACTGTGTGTAAAAAGTGGGAATGGTTTGGGTATGCCATTTCTAGGTAAGCCCAAGATCCACTAGGAGCATACATACCGAAGCTTCTCAGCCACACTGTGTATTATCAACACGGCTACTCTTTGAGTCCTTTTCTATGTATGGATTCCTACTGTGGAGTCTTTGGCTGAACAGGACTACTGTAGTAAATAGGCCATGCTGGTCCTCTGTGTCTCTCTGGAAATTTAAGCTTCTAACCATCAAGCCATGAAATTCTTCTAGAATACTATACATATTAGTTGCAAATCTCCCCCTCTCTTGCATTCCAAATCACTGAGTGAATTTAAGGTAGACTTATCATGGGAGTAGAAATTCAATATAGACCAACAAGATTAAAAGCAAGAATTGTACTGCTTTCCCTCACTTCCTGCCCCAGTTGTAAGCAGTACAACCTATTTTACTTTATTTTTCCTATCAGTATTATTAAAGGAATTCAGAAAATACAGTCACAATGCATTCTAGTTGAGGTTAAGTTCTGAAAAGAAGCAAAACAAACTGAAGATAAACATTAGCCATTTCAGGTTTTAGACAACATTGCTGGACAACACAGACAACCAAATTTTCACCCCCAGCTGTTAGCCCAGTAACTGGTTTGGAAAGCAAATATGCACGTGTATATAGTTACCCTTAAGGACAAAGCAGGTTGATGCAAAGAGCATGACCTCTGGTCAGCTCCTCTGGCTCTCAGAGCTGTTCTTCCCTGAGTAATGTGGCTAGATGCTCCTGTAAGAGCAGCAGAGAAGCCACATGCAAGCATCTGTCCAATTTCAGATACACTGAACATTTATCTCAAGCCAGCTTTTAATGTGTTCACATGAGGATTCCTTTATCTCAAATAAGTGGTCCACAGCCATGACACAGGAATTCACTAGATACTTTAGGCTATGATGCTGAGAGGCATCCAGTTTTTGCCAAAACAAAGCACTTTATAACATTCTTAGATTCTATTGCTATCAAGTCTGAGGTACCAGTTATCAATTCTAGGATTTAAAAAATCAGACTATAGCTATAATTTTCTTAGATAGACTTCCAAACTTTTTAAAACTCACCTACTATCCCTAATCCCATGACTAAGCTAATAAAAACTGAACTCTGTGGAGTCTACAATAACACTATGAAGAAGTACCCTTAAGAGGAGGTATTTCTTGTGGTTCTAAACTTCTACTGTTAACAAAGTGTTCATTTTCATTATATATAATATATATAAATATGTCATAGGATGAAAAATGTGTTAGGATACCTTTATAATAGATAAACATCCTTTTGGCTAGGTAAAGTAACATTAGATAAAACAACTCATTTTTCTGATATAAATCTCTCAAACACAATTTAGATGTAAATAAAATGAATATAGAATGAAATTATATTTTAAATTATCATAGCTTTTAAAGATACAATATGAATGAAATGGAAAACAGGACAACATACAGAGAACACTGGATTAAAATGGTCACCAGAGCAATAATGTTCATGGGAATAAATTCCTCAGTAAACCTTGAAATCCAAAGGACTCAAGAAAACTAAAGTTGAGGTGAAACATGCTTTGGGTCATATTTCACATACGGTGGTGCCTCACTGTCCTGCCTGGCTAACGTGACAGGAACTATCAAGTGAGTGACTGGTTGAATGTGGTATTAGATGCTGTTAACAAAGGAATTTTAATGGAGTAAAATCAACATTCCATGAAATACAATAGGAAAAAAAATGTTGTAAACAAATGTCTGGAATTTATCCACACTGAAGTGTTAATTGGAAATATTTACATGCAGATTCCTGATTATCACTATTTGAACTGAGGTGGGTAAAGTCAGAGAACTATGCAACAAGAAGCAGAGACAGAGGCAGACAGGAGTCAGCACTGATTCTCCAGAAAGCTACAGAAAAAGAACCGTGATCTCAGAGCAAACTCACAGAGGTTTGTACTGGGTCTAAGGCTAGACTTTCCCAGGTATCTTTGAAACTGAATGGGACTCTATATAGTTGGGGTGTTCAGTCTGATACCTCACATTTGCTCAATAGCTTTGTGAACTCTAGAAATTTAAAGCTCTGAGCAACCCGCCAGTGAGAGGTCAGGAATAGGGCACTTTTAATTAAAGAAAAAAGTGACCAGCATGTGATAGCTGGAAGGGGGCTGGCTCGGGTCTGTCTCCTTCCTGGTTACTGCAGAAAGTATCTTCATTTCTAGGACAATGGGCTGGGGTCTGAGGCCTCCTCATTTCTGAATTCTTTTTGTGAAATATTAAGCTTGTATGAATATTACTAATTTTCATATAAGAACTACTGAAGCTAGCGATGTACCTTACAGCATTTGACGTATCACTATAAAAGTCAACTCACTAATTAATTAGAGGAACTATTATTATGACCTAAACGAGGCATGAACAATAAAGACAGATTTGACTCAACCTCAAAACAGTGTATTGTGGCTGTCCCACTTGTGTTTTCGAAAAGAAACAGACTACTCACTGAAAGAGAGAGAGAGAGAGAGAGAGAGAGAGAGAGAGAGAGAGAGAGAGAGAGAGATAGACATTGGAAACATGTATCTTTCAGAGAACACACAAGAAATTCTGGAACATATCATCAATAGATATGATTATCCACCACCAAAGTGGGTCAAGTGTTGGGCTGAGCATTCTACATAATATATTTCAAAATCTTCACAGCAACTTTATGAGGTAGGCGGTAGGCATCTTTACAGTGCTTTAAAGAAGGAAATGGGAAAATCAGACTCAAAGTTAAAGATCAAGGGCATGCAGCTAGCTAGTGAGGATTTGAACCCAGATATCTGCCAGATGCAAAACTATATTGTTAATCAAATTAACTAATTATCAAATCAAATCAATCTTGTTAATCTTCACTACCACATTATACTAATGCTGTTCCTCTCTACACAAGCACTCCTTCATTTTAATTAAATCTATCAGACCAATCAGTTAATTGGGTCAAAAGTTAAGTTCACTTGGAATGTACATAGACAATGGCCTGAATGAAGCATATGATCATGTAGGTGAGAGCACTGCGTTAGAATATCAATCTGTCATGGCAGGACGTGTACCTTTTGCTATTTCCGCTACAGGTCATAAAGCATAATGAGAAACTTTAAAGGGAAAGTCTTCATATTTAAAAGGAAGTGCGCTCACTATTATGCCTGTTTTCTGGGATCCAGGAGGTTTGTAGCCTATGTAGAAAATGTCTCCATATCATCCAGATACAAATGATCCTTTGTCTTCTGACTACAACTAACACATAAAACATTTGAAGAGAAACATCAAGATACCTACTGTGTACTGTGCTACTAATTCCAGTTCTAACTAGGTACTGAAGATACTGTCCTATTGTGGCTAATTCTAGAGATAGTCCTTCTTTGTATGGAGAGGTAAATGGGTCTGAAGGAGAAGAAAACCACCAGACAGAGTAGAGTCTAACAACTACAGTGCTAACTTTACTCGAGAGATTGTCAATATGATAAAGTTGGAAACCAAAATTAAAGTACATAAATGTGTAAATACATAAATAAATAACAAAGATCCTTGTAGTATTCAGTGATTAAAAGAAATAACAGAAAAGCTTCTTTTCATAGTATGCTTTTCAGGTCCATCCTAGGCCCCACTGTTCTGAATAGCAGAGATAAAATTTTTCATAAGCACACAAACACTTCATAAATTGGTCCAAACCAAAGGCATTGGCCACCTGCCAACGTCAGTAGGTCTTGGAGGCACATTCAATGATAATAGCATTCCTCCCCCCACCCTGCCCCACATCAGGGGATTCTGGCAGTTTCTGTCTGTTTGGAACTCTGCGCTAGGCTAATCTGGAAAATGTCAGAGTATTTTAAGGATGTGAGGAAGAGTTTTCAAGAGTGAGCATTAGAAATGCTCAAATTTGGAAAAGCAGATTAAAGACAGGTACACAGACAGACAAGGACCTGTAAAGATGACCAAACGATTCCTTGGGACGCTATACAGAATGTATTGCCACAGTGACTTAACAGACTTGCCTCCTTGAATGAGCCTCCAAAGCACCTCAGTATTTCCAGAAAAGGCAGTCAAAAACGCCCACAAATACCTCCTTATTCTGGTATTTCAAAACTCAATAAAGGCCCAGTTCTACATGGTGGCCTAATATTATGGAGTTCAGCAGGCTAAAGAAAGAGAAGGAAGTTTTTTGTTGGGTTATTTTTAATATTCTTTAAAGCTTCTCCAGTCCATTTCTTTTTCTTAAGTTTTAAGTCATGGTTTGGGGGAAAAAAGGGAAGAGGCCTCTGCAGGGCAAACTCAACTCCAGGGAGAGAATAAGGATTTCCTGACATCTGGGAGAACCACATGGCTTCCTAATAATTCACCAATACTGTGACTGAAAATACAAGCACAACTATACCCATTTGGAAGAAAGGAGACTAATGGAGTGAGCCACCAGGCTGCAGAGTGATAAGAACCGAAATGATGACATCACAATACCCTCACCAAGATTTCCAAACTCAGCCACTATCTGCACACCAGAAGCTGATGGAAACCCAAACCTCCAGCATGTCCCCTACATAATTGAATTGGGGCCTATAATGGGAGGAAGCTCTTTCTCAGAGCTAAAGTAAGTGGTGCTGGGAAGAGGAGGCAGCCAACCAACCAGGCCCGAGACATGCAGAATTGGTCACCCAATTCTTCAGAAAGCAAAGCCCATTGAACACTTATCCATCCAGGTCACGGTGAAGCCGTATCATAGCAACCTGTGACTTGAAATACTACTATTCACTTGGTCATTAGTTTTTCCTGGTTCCTTTTACTTACCCGTATTTTTGATAGCCAAATCCTTAAAAGAAAAAGGGACTATGAGAATGTTGTCAAATTTCAATAATGCTCAAGGGAGGGGGTCACCAATCTCTTAATGGCTGGGCCCAACATTCTTTCTAGAGTTACCCAGTAACAGATTAATGTAGCTAAGCATTGTCACACTGGCCTGAAGTACTAAGAAAACATGCCTGAATTTATAAGTAGACTTCTCTTGCTTGCTTTTAAAAAAAATCCTCATTTTCATTGCCAGCTCCTTTCTTTTTAATTTATTATAGTGTCAAAACCCATGTCTGGTCCTGGAAAATTTTTGGCACAAAGTTGGCTGTTTACTGTAGCAGACCATTAAGGCTACCAAACATCAATCACAAAACTACCAGAAGAATTTGGTACTCACAGGAAAACAAAACACATGTAAGACAGAACTGGGGTCCCTGATGAATTCAATCCAAGCCTTAGCCACATGGGTTTCTATGAGTGTCAGGTGAGCAAAAGATATTTAATGTCTGTTGTCTTCAATTCATATTTCTGGGCTCTGATACCTTACATATTCTAATTCCAAAAAGCACATTCTCTAAAATCCAGATGTTGTTTGCAGTTGTTCAGCAGGCACCCAGTTCTTCAGTTCTATCTAGAGATGTCCAAACGCTAGAGTTTACAACATACCCTGACTACCACTCCCCTGCTCTTATACATTTAAAATGAGTCATTCTTTTAATGTATCGACAAAATGGGGTGAGATGTGTATGTGTGTTTATAAGCAAAGGACTGAAGAAGCAAGGACAAGATACTTCAAATCCCAATTAACAGCAGCCCTGTTTGGGAAAAGACCTGGCTTCTGAGCATGGGTCACACCTAGCACAAGAGCATCAGTCAGAAACACTAGTCATCTGGTGAACACCCATAGTTCTGGCGTTAAGAATTCATTAGCTGAGGGGCTGGGGTGATGTTTTAGCTTTTAAGAGAACATACTGCTCTTCCAGGGACTGGACTGGAATTCAATTCTCGCCACATACATCAGTAGCCATTTATATTTCTATCTCTGGAGGGATCCAACCTCTCTGGCCTCTGTGGGCATCTGAATTCATGTGCATATGCCTCCATACAGACATATACTCATAAGCATAATAAAAAATACATCTTATTCTTTAAAAAGATAATTAGTTGGAAATACCATAGGAATGGAACTTGTTTTAATGTAAACAACTTCATGTGGCCAGAGACTGTGACCTCTGGGTTCACCTGCCTGGTACCAGTTCCTTGGCCAGCAAAATGAGGAATACCAGTACTGTACTAAAGGGGCAGCATGGGAGTTAAATGAGGTAACTATTGAAAACTGAAGAGGCTTAGAAGGCTGCTGTCTGCTACAAAGCACCACCATGCAACAATGCTATTATAGTTCATTCATAACATTAATTTCATTAAGTTGATTGATTTAATATCACCAGAATTAAAATTACACAGCACTGGAATCAGAAATGGCAACGTGTGGTATTTTCTCTTATTCTAAAACAAAAGCGTGAGTTAAAGTGTCCAGAACCCAAGATGTGTCTCAAGCCCTCTCCGTCCATTAGCCAGTGTGTAGCACATACCTGAATCCTGGTACCCTAACATTATTAGCCTTTATGTTCTTAGATATTAAAGCATGGGATGTCTTTCCTGAACAGGTAAATGGAGTGTACAGAACTGATCTTTGGTGGTGAACTCACTGGGTTTTGGATCTACTTATGTGAACACTGGGGGAACTTAGAGCCACACTTTGAAGCTGTCACTATGCACCTGCCTCCTTGGTTCATGTGTTACCCAGGCAAAGAGAGGAAAAGAGATCCTAAATAAAGGTCAAACCATAGCCCATGCTTTAACTTCTGGGTTGGGAAGCTTTGCTTTGCCTTCTGTCTCTGTGGCCTGAAGGCCCCTGACTGATTTCTATCTGGCCACTCTCTGCCTTAATCCTTCACCTTGCTATGCTTTTTAATTCCAGCACTTTGATTTTAACATAGTACCTGTTTGGTTCCTTATTAGCCTGATATTCTGACCAGCCATGGTGCCCCAGAAAAATTTCCATCTTGGTGCTTTATAGTACAATGATCCCATGAAATAAACATTACTATGTCTATGGAACAGGCATTACTATCTGTATTTTACAAATTTAAAATACTAACTGTAACCCAATTTACCCCAGATGGAATTGGGCATACAAGACTTTGATTTGAACTCAGACTCATCTAAGTATGGCCTTACGTAATGAATGTAACTTGGGAAAATGCAAACTAGGTATTAAAGCAACAGTTAAATAGTAAAATAGTGCCTAAAACGGTTGTTGAACAAGGAAGTATTCAGATACACCAAGTGGCCAATCACAACCTCAGAACAGGCTTTTTATCTGCCATAAGTACCAAAGATTAATTTACAAAATTCACCTAAACTCTCAACAGCATAGAGTTAAATAATTTGCACCGAAGCAAACACTGTTTTTCATGGTATGGTCAGGACATGCAGCCAGATGACCACGTTATTCTGTTTGAAGAACCAAGAGCAATGAACAGCTCCTACAAGGAAAGCAAAATTGTTTCAAACGAAAATAGAAAAGAAAGGAGAAAAGAAGTCCCCTGTATCTTGGTCTCAGTTCCCTGTATATATCTTGCTCTGCAGCACAGCATACAATAGACACTTTGTTCAACTACTCCCGGCTATTCATCTGCTATAATTCTGGGTGCTTTGGCGGATTGTGTTCTTCCTTTTCTGAAACTGAAAAGAGCCTTACGTAAGGAAGGATACAGAGAAAGCTAACTGCTTCAGTTCACCAACTGGCCAAACCAGACCCACCATCTCAAAGCACAGAGTCCTCCAGGAAGTCAAGTAGAGGAGTCAGACGTTCATACTCCTTGCATAGCCCTGCCTCTGCCTAACCCTGCACAGGCAAAGGCATGGTCCACCACACTTAGATCTCCTCAACCATGAACTCAGGCTACAGAGACAGTGGTGGGCTTGCACTGACGCTGGGCACACAGCCATGGGAAATGAGAATACTATAGGCTTCTGAAGTCCTCAAGGCAAGAACACTATTAAACACTTGTAAACATCCTGCTTCACAGGAAGGCAACTCAGAGGCATGTCAGGGCCAATCAGAACTTCTATGGGTAAGCCGGGACAGACAGGCTGGTGTGTGACAAAGTCTCAATGGAAAAACAGATCTTTCTGGGGCTTGTGTCTGACATCACCCAGGGAGTGGGTAGGACACTGAGTCTGAGTAGAGCATTTCTCTATGCCATTGTCACAGCTCCTCATGTGGACACAAACTGCCTCATAGACACATCAATTCCTAAGTTGAAATACAAAGCAAGGGGGATAATTTTTAAATTACTAAGGCTACATGTCAGTTACAGAGGCAGCTCCACAATGATGCCCTTCCAAGTTATAGATCTGTTCTCCTAGAGGTAGACAGCTCAGTGCTAACACAGGGCAGGGCCTCAGGCTAGCCGGGAAGGCCACAGGTCTCACTTCACTATGACATAGTAATAATAGTTGTTGGTATAGCATACACATTTGTTAAATGTTTGCCACTTGTTAGCAATAAGTTAAGCATTCCACCTCAATTGTCTCATTTAACCCTTTTATTGAGTAGATACTATTGCTGCTGACATGTTACCAGTATGTCAACTCTTCAGAGTCCTTTTGGGCTTCTATGAGAGCTATGTACTGCTCCACTAGATTCCAGAGTGACCAGGCATAAAGAGTACATATTCCAAGGGGGGACAATACATGAGATCACGCTCTGATATTTAATATGTAACCAATCTATGCCCCACCAGTTACTTTTTCTTTGGCTTAGTTTCCTTCCTTAGAAAATGGGAAGGACATTGGCAGTCTTTTAGAGGGTTACAACCAAGATTAAATAGATATCATGTAAAACCACTTAGGGTCTGATGCATTAGAATTACACAGGTATTAGCTGATTGTATTTTGTTTCTACCTCTAAGTAATGTATTTTTCTTAAAAGGCCAATTAATCTAAATCAAATGCAATAGTAATTGACATGATCCTATGATATAGGAAATTTTTAAATTTTTAAATTTCACATTTTAGATGAGAAAACTGAAGTTTATACTAGCTAATCAACTAACAGGATTGTCATGGTTAGTCAATGCTGCCTCCGGTACGGGCAGATTGACCTCCAAACCTTTATCACCTCTGGATCAGCATGTACTTTCAAAGGCAAACTAGATGTTTATCAAGGTATACATTCTATAATAAGAGTCGTCTGGGAGCCGGTAATCTATTGGATTCTTCAGTAAAACTGAAGGTAAATTGATATATTTTGGAATATTCCAATTTGACCAACATTCTATTCCCTATGTGATTAGATACAATACAAAAAGCACAGAAGAGGATTATCTATGATTTTTCTATCCCTGTAGGACTGACATGGAGGCAACAGGAAATGCATGTAAGTAATCAAACAAATTAACAGGGGCATTTTAGATTTTCATAGGAAATATTACATGTAAAAGTATGATTGCCAACCTCAGATTACTCCTTTATAGAGATCTCATCTGAACTGAGAACTGAACGGTAAGAGTGTATCATCCAAAGGAAAGGGCAGGGGGTTGGGGGGAGGAACAGTAATCACTGTAGGCAGACAACAAATAGAAAAGGGAATAGGGGATTCCAAACCTCAAAAGGATACCAGTAAGGCTCAAGCATGAAGGAATCAGCAGGATAGATTGGGGCTAGAGAGGCAGGTGCCAGATCGTGTAGGGTTGGCCGTGGTCACCTCTTTGGATTGTACTCTAAATGCATTTGGAAAACACTAAGCATTGTAAGCAAAAGGATGGCAGAAACTACTAAATTCTTAGATTGCCAATCTGAGTACTGTGTGAATGGACAAAATTGGGAAGACCTCCTTCTTTCTTTTAACAAATTTCCATGCAATAAAGAGAGATGTGTTTTATATTTGATTCTAATTTTTTTTCCTTCAAGCTTAGCTTTTTAACATTTTTATAGCCTGGAAGAATCTTAATACTCCCCTTTAATGTCCTCAAGATGAATATGTGGAAACTGAGGCACAAAACTTTAAAGACTTGCTAATGACATTCAATCAAGGAACCAGACTTCATTGACTTAAAAAGTCAGATGGAGAAGGCAGGGTACAAAATCACAACAAAGCATGAGATTTACACCAGTCTTTGGTTTGGGAAAGCTAAAACTCCGCATTTGGCATTTGTAGTTCTTCTTCTATTTTGAAATCTTTACAATGTAGCTGAATCTCACAGGATTCTCACTTTAATGCCAACTCCTTCAGCTCTCAACTCAGACACATGTACGGAGTCTGTAGGGTTAAATGCAGCTCCACGAAGTCAGAGAACTGTGTGTTCTGTTTGGGAAAAGTTCATGAACGTAATTTTAAGCCCTTGTTTTCTTTCAGTTCCTTCCTTCAGGTTTATTGCTAAAAACCCGACTCTCTAGGTTCCATTTAGCCATTTTCCTACAAAAGCTCCCCAAAGTGACAATGCTTTTAAAAATAATAAAGCCAAAATACAAAGGGGGAGGGGTGGGGAGCTAGTTTGAAGTTCCTCTGAGTTCCTGCTCTCTTGGAGCACGGCTCCTATCACACAATAATGTGTTATTTTGTTGAATTTTGGCATTCATCTAGCTTGTTTGGTCAGAAGCCAAAAAATTAAGAGTGTGTCGGTCCACCAGTTTCTCAGCAGAGAAGCGCTCTTCTCACCCAGCCAGTGCGCCGTGCCCTTGGCCTCTGGCCAAGAAGGGAAATCCATTTTACATAAAGAATGCACCGAGCTCAAGTGCGCAGAGACTTTTTACCTGCTGAAATAACTTTGTGGACAAATGCCAGTCCACTAGACACATTCTGCAGGCACATTTGGCATGCAGCGCAAGGCAAAAGGACTCTGCAGAGGAAGCAGGCTTTTTCAGAACAAGGAAATGGCTGTGCTGCCCTCGTGGCATGTCACGTGGCTTGGCACGGCGCGCTGATTGGCTGCGGCGGGTAAACACGGCGCCATGTACGGCAGCGTCGTCGCCTCACAGGTCGTGAAATGGCGCCGGGGGCTCCAGCCGGCCACGGCCCCTCGAGTTCCTTGTTTTTGTTTTTGTTTTTCTGCTTTTGTTTTAATGAAGCTCACGGATTTGAGTAGAAACAGATTTCTCACAAACTTGCTTCTCCGGCTCGATTTCACAGCTCGGCGTACACTCGGGCTGTCACAAGCTTGACAGCGTTCCAGGGAAAATACTAACTGTAAACTTTGCAAGGAGAATTAAAGGAGCAGGCAGAAATGTCAGGAGGGTGTCCTCCCTTCGCAAAGCATGTGCATCTGCACCGATGGCTTCCAGTAAGGTCCCACCTTTACAGGGCACAGCGGGAAGGAAGGAAGGGAAAATAGATAATTCCCCTTTGGCTGAAGGCACGAAGGAGCTGTCTTCCTCTCAGGCCTGACCAGTTGAACACTGCACACTCTGGTGTATAAATATTTGCCTCTGGCTGAAGTTCAAGCCCTATGTGGCTGCCAGACACAACAGAAAACCAACATTCAAGGGAAAGTGTTTACTGCGGTGATGGCCAAAGGAACAACAGCCAACAAATGATGACATCTGATTGGCCAGGCCTGCCTATCAGAAAGCACCAGGCCACTAGCCACTGACCACTGGGGTGTTCCTACCCTTTCAGTAATGGCTACGTTCTTTAACACGCAGCCTTGCTTGTTAACACAAGACCAGAAGACTTACTGGTGGTTTCCCATGTGTGCCTCCAGAACAAGCCTCCCAAATAATCTGAAACCAAGATCTTAACTCTTACCACTCCAGAAAAATAAGTTACCCAAGTAGGATCTATAACCTTTTTGTACGTTTCCAGGTTCAGGGTAAGGCTATTTGCAGGTCTACCAATTTTCATTACTAAGTGTTCTATAATAGAGGTCTTTAATCATCATTTGTTGAATTTTAAGCTTTTTTTTTAATACTCAAGAAAAAAAAAGAAAACCTTTAAAAGGTATCTAAAATCAATTTATTTTGAAAGATAAGAGCTTGAACCCAGGGCCTTGCACACATTAGTCAACTGTTCTACTCTGACACCCAGGCCAGTGTTTGTTTGTTTTTGAGATTAGGTATATAAAGAGGTATATAAAGAGGTAAGCTGCTCACTCTGGCCTTGGATTCACTCTGGAGCCAAGATGAGTTTCAAATTTAGGATTTTCTTGCCTCGGTTTCCCAGGTATGCATATTAGGTATATATTTCTACAACTGGTTATTTTCAAAGTCATGCATCTTCAAAATGCCTCACTCTAAACCAGAATAGTTCTAAAACATGTAGAAATAATAAAACTGGTCATCAAAAGATTAAGATCTCTAACAAGGATAAAGAAACTAAATGAAAAAGGATCATCAAGAAAATCTTCAGAAAATAATGAACCCATGGGTCATATTAAGCATGTAGCTGACAAGGCTGTTTTCCATGAGTTTCTGTATGGGGGAGGAGGATTCGTAATACAATTGAAATACATTATGAACTCTGTCATCTTTATATTTCTGTCTAAGTAAACAGTGACACTGAATCACACTTTTCCTTAGCACCGCAAAGGAAATATATTTAGCTAAACTGAAAAGTTATTTTAAAAGTACAGAAAAATTTAGAAATATAAAGATATAAAAGCTTTCAAAGTATTTTGATTTATGTCACAAAAATTTAGGTAAAACAAACTATGTTGTTAGGGATGTTGTTGTTGTTTTGTTATTATTGTTTTGTGAGACAGAGTTTCTTTGTGTGTAGCCCTGGCTGTTCTAGAATTTGCTCTGTAGACCAGGCTGGCCTTGAACTCACAGAGATCCCACTGCCTCTGCCTCCCCAGTACTGGGACTAAAGGCATGTGCCACCATACTTAACTCTACTGTTAGGTTTTCATTTGTTTAAAATAAAATGTGCATTTGGTGAACTAAAACATTTACTACTTGTTGAAAATGAAGAGTTTATATCCTCCTATATAAAAAGTTTTAGTTTTGAAAATTCCTCAAGATCTCAAATCTTGATTAACCATCCTAAGCTTAAGGAAACTTCTAAATTTGATTCCACTACAAAACTAAAATAATCTGTCGAATAATTCCATTTCCAAATGTTTATGAAACTTTTAACAACAACATTGCCCTCTCATGATTCTTAACAAAATGGTCCATTTGAATTTGTCTGTACTAAACCTTAGAAGCCCAAGACTTAGTATTGAGTCCAGCTTTCAAGTGATCCCTGAGACTCATGTGCACGGGGATCACAGAGAAATGTTCTGTTCCCAGCTGTGAACAAGACAGAATTAGCTCTGAGATGTTTCCTCCCACTGCCCTACTGGACTGAAAGGTCGAGATGGTCAGCTCTTGTAGTCTCAGCATGAACCGTCAAAACAACATGCATGATAAAAATAGATTGTCTGTAGCAACCAAATACAAATGCAGAAAGAATTGAAAGTAAAAATAGTTTGAATGTATTGAAATGGCAGATCAAACACTTTCAAAGAATGTAACCTAAAACAAAAGAGTAAAAGGATAGAGTAATAAACAATTTTCTCATTTTATGAACACTTGAGCTTTAAAATTTGAAAAACAATCATTCTGACCCATGGCTGACACTTTTCTTAGGAAATTCCTTGGATTCACGAGTAATTCACTGGGAATTAAAACACTAGGGGCAAATTAACCACTCTTATTTGTTTATATTTTGATAACTGCATTTTTCTCAGCCCTATTTCTATGGAAATAAAAGTGCTGTTTACTACCAGGGGAATCTGTTTATCTATTAGTGTGGATTATGGTTGAAATATTATGAGGTTCTCTTTAATTTAGTGAAGTAACCAGGATGTTTCAAGGTGCTGTGACAGGATCCATTTAACTACAATGGTAAAGAGACACAGGGGTAGTTGCTGCCTTAGATGTAAGTAGATACTTAAGACTCATCACAAGCAGCATGGCTAATAAAGTGTGTGGCATTTGTACGATAAAATGCTAAACCAATAAAACTAAACTGGTGAAGGAAGCAATCCTATCTTAAGAGACTTTTACACTGAATAAAATGTATCTTTTAAATAAAAATTATGTTACAGATGTAAATATTCCTTTGAAAGCCTCTGAATGCATCCTTTACCAGCAGTGGCTTAGCTATGTTATTTGCAATTCCCTCATTGTACCACAATGTACATTACTGTCTGTAAGCTCTAATTTGGCATGGCGCATCATTAATGACCTGAATGGTGGCTGTTTCACACATACATATTTAATTACAACAGCTGAACAAATTACATATTTATGCTTTATAAAGGGGATTGCCAGTCGAATTCATTTGCTATGCATGCAGGTACAGGACTCCATCTGCAACAGCATCTGCACAACAAGAGCTGACAATTATCCATTGTACAGCCAGTAAGCATATCTGGGGAAACCTGTAAGGGAGGCGGTCACATTAACTATTTCACTGCCTCTGCCAGCCCCATTTTAACCAGAGGTCAAATCTTTTAATTGTTGTTGTTTCTAACCCCGCCCCCCTGCCTTTGCAAGTGCTTTACCATAGCTACATGCTCAGCTTTGGTATTTTTGAGACAATATTTTGCTATGTAGCTCAAGTTGGCCTTGAACACACAACCATCCTATTTCCACCTCTGAGGGTATATACCACCATACCCAGCTTCAACATCATTCTAAATTTTGAGCAGTGACTCAATAAAAAAACGGAAGCTCTTTATGGCACCCTAGTCAACCCTCTCTTCTAGATTAACTTCTTCTGGATTTAAGATGAGTAAAATTAACCAAGATTCTAAATCCTGTACTACTACAGCAAGGCTATCTGTTGTTGATTCTGCATCTTATATGACAGATACCACTTACACAAACTGAGTGAATTAACAGTCCCAGAACTCCAGCCCTGGTCCTGATGACCTAACACCTATGAGACAACTACCATGCTTAGATCAGCCACTATAGAAGTTATTGCTTTTGTTACCAGGCTCCACCCCACCATATACCAGGATACTCACAGAGGAGGAAGATAAGGACTTTTAGAAAGTCCTTCTTTCTGGCTCCTCTGAGAATGCATAGACTTCTGTTGAGCCGTTCTGCTCATCAATTGCTTTCTCTAGCTAAGCTACTGCTCTCTTTTGGTCTTTTTGTGATAAAGTCCCATTGCCCATGCTGCAGACTCATCTTAAATGGACCTTCCTATGTTTAATTTAATATAGCCAATGAGTAATATAAATACTCTGAACCATCACTTCTACTTCAAAACCCAAAGAGGAAGAATCAAGAATCAGCCAATCAATACCGAGGTTTCACATTATCATTTAAGGCTTTTTCTAGGCAATAAACAGGCTCCGGCAAGATGGCCCCTAAAAGCTCCTCACGGCGTCTTTACCTCCTTAAGGCCACAAAATAAAGAGCATGACTCAGAAGTGTGGGTTTTCTAATGTTCCCTCTTGAGTGACAGAGTTCAAGTCAGAGGCTAACTGTGTGGGGTGAAGGGACAGTAAGGCTGGCCAGGGGCCTGAAGAGACTAGAAGGTATGGCCTGCCAACAGCTGCATGACTCCTGGAATGAGCAATCAAACAGGTATGACACCAACAGGCCTCCCCCTGCTAGGAGGAGGAGTGAGCTCATGGAGAATCAAGATTCACTTGGTATCAGCAGCCAGTGGCAGAGTTGGGTCATAGAAAACTTACATAGAAAATTAACAGAAAGTGACAGAGATGGGAGCAGTGGTTGCTCTATGGTTGTAAATCCAATGTTCAATGGGGGAAAATAATGTCTTTATACTTTTTAGGGAATTGCTAGAGAAACCTTCTTCTCCTGGTGCTTCATGGAGGCACCAACTCCTACAGGCCAAAAGCCAAGTGGAAAGGAGCCTGAACTAAACGTGACCTCTTTTGCCCTTGACCCTCAAAGTATACAGGAACTCTCAGCTATCAAGACAGTACTCTTCTGACACTTCTTCTAAAACAAAGAGCTGCTCCAATATTACAATAGTTTCTGTAAAAGGTGCTGGCTGCAAATGGCTCTACTGTGCTACGGCTTTCTAAAGGATGAGTATTTCAATCTTGTAGGGTTGCTACATTCACTCTGGTGATAAGAAAACTGAGATTTCAAGAAGTTAAGGGGTTTACCCATCCGCTGAGTGTGAAGAACTGGGAAGAAGGCCCATTTTGTGGTTTGGAAACCCTATCTTTCCAACCTAACTAACTCCAGCTTCCATGCGTCCATTGGGCCTTGCTCACTTAATACAGCTGTCACTCCCAAGTCTGGGTCCCAGCCTAAACACATCCCAGCCAGAATGGGTACTGGCTTCAAAACAGACATGGGAGCAAGTGCTGGAGCTCTTCCCACAGGCTCTGCACCCTGGAGGTCACTGTAGCTGGAATGTACTCATGATCCTACCTCAGGCATAAATGGCCAATCTTTGCTCCCTAGGTCTTCTGTATGGGGAGTCTAGGGGAACAGAGTGGTGACAGGACCTAAGCTCTACTTCTCAGTTCAACAATGACAGATATATTTAGAATCCGTCAGGGTTGAAAGAGGCTGAACACAGCTATTGCCAGCTTTATTTGCGTATAAAGGTTTCCTTTCTGGCCCCTTAATACTATACTTCCTGGGTTAACTTCTCAAACAAACTATGTAGACCCAAATCTTTGTCATGGAGTCTACTCGGAAAGAAATATAAATTGTATGAACAAGGACTGTTTTGATATGCAATGAAGACCTGGTTTGGGGCCTATAGCCAAGTGTAACTTCTCCGCAGTGGTCTATGTACATGGCTCATACTGACCTTCCAAACAAGTGGATAATTTCAAGAAAGCTGAAGCAGCCCCATGCTCCCAAGTGAATTGCTGGAGACACCTGCCCTTGAACCTTGAGTCCAGCCTGTGACAATTATCCTTCAGGAGGTTATTTAAACCTTAATGATAGTTAGCCCCTCCTAACAGCATAGGGAATGACAGTGCCTATATCATGATAGGACCATGGGAAGTGATATGTCATTTGTAAAAGCACCTAGCATGTAATACAAAGTATAGAATTAACTGAGAAGCTGAAAGAAAGCCAGCATGATTTACACAGATACTGAGATACAGTATTTCTAAGACTTTAAAATTCTCAACATTTTCTTTCTTTTTTTTTTTTATTATTATTATTATTATTTTCTCTCTACCAGCCTTGAGTAACCAGGCCTAATTCAGATGCTCTTGTGCATTTCCTCTTTTTTGCTATGGAGCACCACCTCTCAAGTTATGGGCAATACTCGGCATCTCAGCTGACCTTGGTGACTTTTAAAGTAAAAGTCCATTCTCCACTGCATCCCTGCCTGCTTGCTTGATGATCTAGGAGATGTGGGCAGAGCAAATAACTATGGACCCACAGAAGATAGATGAGCTTTGGTGAGGTGCCGTACACCAGCTCATACTGAAGGAAGAGATGAATGGCGTCTGGAGAGCTGATTTACTGTCTAAAGATAAAGTCTCCTATAGATCTTCATTAAGATAATGCTAACTTCCCAAGGTTGATCTGCAAGAGTGGCTGCTGCGTGGGACAAAAGACAAAAAATAATAATTATTATAAAGTTTGCAAATGTCAAGGCCTTACAGGGCCAGTGTTGAGGTGGTTTATCAAAGCCCCTCTTCATTCACAGTGGCTCAGGGGAGTCTGCTTAGCTGAAAATGAGGATATATATGTAATACATGATACTCCAACTAGTTTAATTTCTCTCCTCTTACTATAAGCAAAAATAGGGTTTGGGCATTTATGATAAAGAACACGTGGAGATATTTGGCTACCATGTGTAGTTGTTTTGAGATGTTATCAGAACATCGACAGGTACACAACCCTTATATTATGATGTTGTTGCTTGTTGTGAGCTCACAGAACTACATTTCAGTCTATATATTCCCAAAAATTGTTAGAATTCCTTACAAAAGATAGAAAATTTTTGTTTTGACAAATGAAGAACGAATATAAAACCAGAAACAATAAAACTAACCTCTCTTAGATATGTGAACTACACTGGGATAAAAGAAGGCCTTTTGCATTCACTAATTGATCCTCGCCTCTCCTCATGCTACAAAGGTCAATATTCAATTTAGAATAACATTTTAATAAACAAAAATGGCAAAATTTCTGGGCGGTGGTGGCGCATGCCTTTAATCCCAGCACTTGGGAGGCAGAGGCAGGCGGATTTCTGAGTTCGAGGCCAGCCTGGTCTACAGAGTGAGTTCCAGGACAGCCAGGGCTACACAGAGAAACCCTGTCTGTAAAAAACAAAAAAAAAAAAAAAAAAAAAAAATGGCAAAATTGATAATGAGTAGAAAATGAACACACATTTCAGCTGTGCTGACACAGCCCTAGCTGATGTTTTCTTGGGTGCACTCTGCCACCCTCTTCAGCAAATCTGGCCTGGGGCATGGCTGCCTTACTGTGTGCTACACAGGCTAGACCTCTCTCTCTATCCACCTCCATTCCAGCCATGCCTTTGCCACTAGATTCCTTCTTGTGTATTGACATCTAAGACTAGTACAACTTAGGGTCTGGAGAGATGGCTCATTCAGGACCTTGTTTGGGATCTCTAGTACCCATGGAAAACTTGGGCAGGGCCTGTCTGTTACCTCAGCACTGGTACGAGCACTGGGATAATGGAGACAGGATTCCTGGAGCTAAATGGCCAGCCAGTCTAGGCAACCTGTAAGCTCTGGGTTCACAGACTCTTTCTCAAAAACAAAAGTAGACAACAAGGAAAACACCTGACATTTACCTATGGGACACACACACACACACACACACACACACACACACAGGGGGGGTGGGGGGTTATACATACATACATAAGTGAGGCATATTCACACGTCCATGTGTACACACATACACTGCACACACAAAACCAAAAAAGAAAAGAAAAACAACAGAGTTAGGGCTAAACTGTGCTTTTAATTCTGTCAGAAATCAGCTGGTGACTGTCATTTTTTTCCTTTCCATTGAACTGCGGGCTTCTCAGTAGGAAATATGACTAATAAAGCT
Organism: Arvicanthis niloticus; assembly: GCF_011762505.2. Taxonomy (NCBI): domain Eukaryota; kingdom Metazoa; phylum Chordata; class Mammalia; order Rodentia; family Muridae; genus Arvicanthis; species Arvicanthis niloticus. The sequence continues at coordinate 53,363,564 of NC_047662.1, forward strand.
TAACACACATGGGTATCAAAAATGCTGAATGACTAAGTGAGAAAATGACTGGCAAAAGTAACTATAATGGAGGAGGTGGCAGAAGCAGGTACAGAAGATGGTCAACAATGATGTGATTATCTCTGACATCACTCAGGTAGACCAGAGCCCATGATAAGCAAATGCACAAACACTACGTTAGCACAGTATCCCTTCCCTTCCTCTACTACAATACAGGCTTAGTGTTTTGTGTTTGTGCTTTGCTTTGCTGCTGTTGGTCAGGAAATGAGGGAAGAATAAAAGTTGCCCAAGGTTTACAGAAGTCATGACTATCTGGTGCTATCCCCTAAGAGTTGGCTCTAGTGGTATTCTCCCACTTACTTACACTGGTATGTCTCTCAAAAATCTTGAAATGATAATAAACATCAGAACCAAGAAATCTCAGTTTAAAAGGCAGCTACAGATAATGTTTGGTGATTGGTTCTTTAGTGTGATAAAATTTACAGTGTGTTTTTGAAATCATTTAACTGGAGCTGGGAAGGAGGCCACACACCAATAAGATAGTGCAGCTGCATAGGGTCTGCCCCACTGCAGGCCAAGATATTCTCAAAGACTGCATCATGTCTGATTTGGTCTTGTCAAAAGTTTACTCATGGATCTCAGCTGTCACAGCTTAAAACATGACTTTAGCTTCAGGGCATATGGCCCAGCAAAAGCCAAGATCTCCATTCTCCATCCTACTTTAAGAACCAGACTCCTGCATTTCTGCCCCTGGTTTATCGGATTCTTTAGGTGGGTTTTGTTATTATTACTGTTTGGGAGGTTGCTAGGTTTTGTTTTTTGTTTGTTGGTTGACTTGACATTTGCTTTGTTTTCTGTTTGCTTTTGGCTTTTTTTTTTATTTGAAACTTTATTGTTTTGTTTTCTCTATTGCTGAGAACAGAAGTGGGTAGCACCTAGCAAGTGCTCTACCACTGAGCTACATCCCCAGCCAGTCCATCTCTGCTCTTCCATTTCACTGCACAGTATCACAGGAAACAGGGAGGCTGCTTTCATTTTTCTCAGGTTTCCAAAGTGAACATCACATTTTGGGCTAGTCACTTGTTTTGGACCCCTGAGGAGCAGATTCACTTATTCAGGTCTTCCCTCCTTAACCCAATGCTGAATGAAACAGGAGTATCAAATTCTTCTAAAAGCTATAGTACACCCTCTCTGCTCCTTTCACCAATTCATAATTGAATGTGGAATTCCCCAACCTACTTCATCAAAAGTCCATTTCATTTCAAAACCACGTGGAGAGCAAAAGAAACCATCTGCTTTGTGAAGCATCAGCATGCACAAGGCTTTCAGGGCAGGTAGTGGTATGTGGGAACGGCCTCCACAACAGCTTTGCATGCTACCCTGGCCTGCTGAGAGTGCATGTGTTTCACAACCACCGAGGAAGGCTGGGAACAGGCCCAGGGCAGGGTTTCTGTTACTACATTTAGCTATTGCCTCTCCATCTGCAAAATGCCCTCACCTTGTAACTCAACTCTTCCTTTAGCTCTCACCCATGAGGGGAAAAGAGTCAAGAAGGATGGAAGCACAGCAATAATGTTCTAGCAGTGCTTTGAGCTGAGACCAACTTCAACGTTCTCATCAGCTCTGGCTGGATTGCTGTCTCTGCTGACTCTACCCCAACACAGAATACTTTACTGAGATTGTACCAAGGACTGGTTGGTATGTCATGAACTTCACGTGTCTACTTTACCAATTCCCTAAGATACCACCTTATATCAGCTTCAGAGAAAGGAAATTGAGGGTGAAAAAAAAGAGCTACCTGCCCCAAACTGAACAGTCAGAAAGTGACATGGCTGGGTTATCTGACTATGACTCTGACATCCTCTCTGGAACATTTTGACAGCCTAGCCCAGAAAGGTAAGAGGAAGGAAGTAAAGGGCAATTAGAGTGAGTGGTAAGGGACAGCCTGGGACGAATAAAATGGATCCTTACTCTCCTCTCCTGGTGGTAGATTTCCGGTCTATATAGAGAGAACAAAGGCCCTCTGCTCTGGGGAAAATATACAGACTGAGACCTCCATTAATTTGTTAATGTGCACCTTCCAAAGAATTCCCATACAACTTGCTGGTGTAGTGTCTTTGCCACAAAACCTGTTGTGATCAGAGAAAGGAAGAGAAATCCCAGGCATGGAGTCAGGATCTTGTCCCATCACACATTTGGTGGGTAAGGAGTACAGGAGGCCAGCACACCTCCCTCTCACATGACCTTCAAGTTCCTTTGCCAGAGCCAACAGCTTCTTTCCTAAATGAGTAACAAAAGCGCTGGGCAAGCATCAAACCTCAGGGGCTCTGGCCCCAGTCATTTAATAGTTGTGAAACCTTGAACAGGATTTACAGGCACTTGGGCTACAGGTCCCTCATCTGTCATTTGGAGGTAACAGTACCTACCCTCTCTATCACATGGGGTTGTCAGAAAAATCAAATGAGAAAATGGATGTGAAGAGTCCCTTCGAAAACTGCAAATACTATACGAATATAAAGGATTATTATTTTTGGATCCAATAAAACTTTCTCAATTGAATGAACCCTGTGTAGATGGATGGTCAAGTTTTAATAACCAAGAAAAATGGTCCGATTCTTGAAACAATTTACAGAACTGCTCTCTCCCAGCAAGGGACACTGGTTATAAAATGACTTAAATCAGCACTCTCTGCTACCCTCTGGATATAAACAGTTACTGGCTGAGGATAGGTAGAAAAATGGCTATTTTCAAGGCACACAACCTTTGACTATAAAATGCTGACATTCCCTAGTCTAGAACATAGAACATGGAGCAAGATAGGAAAACAAAGGCTACTGGTATTAAAAGAATTACCCTTATCTCCACAGTGCCCAGGAGATTGCAAATGCTCAAACCAGATTCTCATTAAATATTTCAAGGATGCTAGTGAAACCAAATCAACTCTGTTATTCACCAAGAGGCTGGCTTTATTTTGAAACCAATCAGAAATAAACTTCTAAATATAGCCTGTTTAAAATACATATTTCAAAAACTATTAACAACCTTTTTGCAATCTGTCACCAACATGTACCAAATCCATTTAAAGCCACCTTCTCTCGGGATGAGCCACACTCTTGTGGCCACTTGTATTTGGAATAGAGGTTCATACAGTATTATTTCTAATAATGTCTAAAGGTTCCTTTCTCTTTAGGAGGCAGAAATTCACTGCCAAACACACTGCTTCCATTCACAAGATTATTTATGGCAGAGATAATTGAATTCTGGTCACATGACTAAGGAAGACTAGGTTGAGAGTAGAAAGAACCCAACCATAATTTCTAGAGAGATCCATAAATCACTGCTTTCTTCCCCTGGAGGTTGAAGTCTTCAGAGCTCTATGGATTCTTCCCTGGCATTTATACCCAGTTTGGAAACATCACAGAAATTCCTTTCTATGCTCAGTGGCAAAACTCCTAAGGTAGATACATTGAAGTTACTCTCTATATTGATCCTCAGGAATTCCTTTGGGGCTCAGAGGAAATCCCACCTCTTTCCATAGGCCAAGTGTTCCTGTCTCTCTTACACCCACAGTTCCTAGGGCAAATAAGGATTAAGTGTACAAGCCTATTCTGGTACTCTTCTCCCCCAACAAAATGAGACACTTGCCAGAAGCACATCATAGGCATAACACTACAGACACGGTATCCATAGGTGGCAGAGTCTCTTGATCTTTGTCAAAGCAGTATTTAGCCACTCCTTTAAAAAGACAAAGCCAAAGTCTGTCCTAAAAAGGAATTTCTCCCTGGTCTTCCATTCAATGTTCTAGCAAACTTGGGACTTGAATAATTCAATCTGCTTGTGTCACAGATAGCATTTATACAAACCTTTGCATTTCTTGGCTAAGTGTGAGAAGTCACTAAGTTGCTTGGGTACTTTCAAAATATTTTCTGCTTATTCTCAAAATACAAATGCAAGAAATGATGTCCAGCTACAAAGTATATAGGAAATATGCTTTTGCCTGAGGAAATGATTTCTTAAATAGATCACATTTCCATTTGCTTGGCTTCTTAGTTCAAGTAGATGGGTAAACAGCACAATCCTATACATTTTAGTCTGGAATACTTTTAGCATTTTAAAATTTCTCCACAGTTTTTTTTTATTTATGTTTCCGAGAACATAATAAATAGAATTTTATGAAAGACCATGAATAAGAGAAACTGAAGGAGTAAGCAAATATTCCATGGTTACACCACTAACACGCTATGGAGTCTACGGCCTTCTGTGGAATATAAGAACAAACAGCCATGCGTTTGCTTGTGCACACCAGCATAAACCAGTGTACACATCATTCTTGGGAGACCAAAGGCAAAAGCACATGAGTAACATGGCGTCGTCTTCTATAAGCTTTCTGTCCTTTTCTATTGAGGAAACAATCTCTCTCCCACACTCTTTCTCTCCCTCTCTCTCTTAAACAAACTAAGAGACCTGTCACTGGCTAATAAAAGAAAGTCTGTTTCTTTAAAAGCTTATCAAGCCCTAACACCTTTGCCAATGTTCCAACCGTGATGGCAGATCAGCCTTGTGATGAGTATCCACCCATTAAAGAGGAAGTGAGACTAATACCTGTGCACTTCAGACCAACTTCTAATGTTACTACTACAGCCATGAAGAAGACTTTTGCCAGAAAGAAATATGCTGTGCACATATCCTGTCGTTATTAGAAGGATCAGGAGAAAGACTGTACCCAGAGGCAAAAGCACAGTAATTCTTAACATCTCAAAATCTTACATTGTCTGCAGTGCTGGGAAATGACAAATACTGAAGGTGCTGGGTACCTGCCTAGGATTTTACTAGCAATGTTGGTTTCTGGCCCAATCTTACAACATCAGCCTTGGCCATGACTTGCCCAGGTGCACCACAGCAGCCAGGAGTCTAACCTAGGCTCCTCTATGCCTACATTCACAGTTATCTCTACTCCTCCCCACCAGGCATATAAGTAAGTTATGACTCTGAACCACTACAAGCTCATCAAGCAATGTACCTCCACTTAACCAATCCTTTAGGGAGACAAATATGGGACTCACTCAACTTCTCTTGGGTCGGGGGTGCCTTTGAATACCCAATGAGAACTACAGTTGATGGTACTAGGTAGCTCTGTGGGGCCAGATGAGGACTCCACCAGACTGTGTATAGGTTCTTTGCACAGGTCAGATTGGCTACCTGTGCTATTTGTTCCCATGACTTCCAAGAGACAGGACAAACACCCAAATCCTAGAGAGTGAGAAAGCCCAAGTTCACAGTGTCACAGCAAATGGAACAAAGGAGCTGTGAGCCAAAACAAACCCTTTCTTCTTCCCTTATGTTGCTTTGTTGGGGTGCTTTGCCACAGCAACAGCAATAGGAATGAAGCTAGCCTGAAATACAAGGCAGAGAACTACAGAGCCCAACCAGACGGAAATCACGGGGCCCTTCTCACATTCAGTTGAGCCCACAGAAACATCAGGAAGAGCTCGCTGCTACAGTACAGGCTGAAGTATAAATGGATTCTCCAGAGAGAAATGAGGGTGGCAGCAAGGAGGAGTACTCCTGGAGTGAAGTTGGAGGAGGGTGTGAGGATAGGGTCTCAGAGACCCCAAGTTTAACTAAAGCTAAGAAAACTGGGAGCTGAAGGGACACTGAATATTTAGAATCCACTAGTGTGTGATTATTGCACAACTAAAGAGATCAAGCTGCAGGTCTTCCTTGTTGTTTTTTAAGATTGCAGTAGCTGGGTTGGGATTTGGAGTGTCTTCTAAAAGCTTTTAAGATCTCCTGAAATTATTAATTTGGTGGGGGAGGACTTTAGGGAGGAACCAACTAAATTTTACAAATAAAGAACCCTTTAACCAGAGCCAGGGAGAAGTTTAACAACTTATTTGTGCACTTGGGCTTCCCACAGATAGAAGCCTGATCTAGGGAGTTAACCCTGCTCAGCTTTCTCTGTTTTATATAGCTGCATCTTCTCTCCGCCAGAACTGTGATAAGATAGTCTGTGTTCTAAACAAACTGGGGACTTTCCATGAGCAAAGGAAGCCAGTCTTGTTGTGAAAAAGAAAATACTGATAAGTTGGTGAATGGAAAATATTCAACAGTGATTCATAATTACACTAAAAAAAAAAAAAAAAAAAAAAAAAAAAAACCTCAATGTTGAAAGCTCCACAGCGTCAGGAGTAAATTTTCAAACCTTAAACCTTAGAAGATACAGAACCTCCATCCAGAAAGCATGGAGTGGTGTGGGGTATCCCAGACATAGTGCCACTTGTGAGAGGCACAAGAGGAGAATTGTTTACTGAACATCTTCAAGAATCAAGGTCCTAAGAACATGTCGCTGCCCATAATCTCCACAAGTCTCTTGTTTGAGGAAATAAATCTATTCTAAATAAAGGCTCAAATGGCTGTGTATTTAGTATGAGTTCATGTTTAAATAACACTCTCGCTTTATTTCTCCACCACTGAAATAATGGGGCACTTTACTGCAGAATTTTCCATATCAGAACTATTACCTTTTCAGTTATATTTCTTAATTCACATCTAGAGTATACATGTACACACAGAGGTGGTCCAGAAGTATGATAGATGTCCCTGAAATCAGTTCCTGGAGAAAAACAGCATACATATAAATCAGTCTCAGGCCTGCACAGAGCATACTGGCTCTTCAGGACCTCACCACTGGCTTTCACACTGTTTATTAAATGCTTCTTTTCTTTGTCTGTATAGATCAACTTCACAAGCTTGAATGATTGTTAGTGCCCCGATATTTACTATAAATATATTTGTCAAATCTTCTTCAAAATGTGCACATAAAGTAGCAGATATCTCTTATAAAGCTCTGACAGCATTCCTTAGATCTGTGCTCAATGCCAGACCTCTTGCCCTCTGGTGATCCCCATCCAATCCATCAAGTGTATGTGAGATGCCAAATGGTACAGAGCCTCATAATCTTATGAAGTGTGCAGGAAATGTACAAATGCAGAGAGAATCTGATAGGGAATTTAAATAGTCTTTATGATTTGTACAAGGCATACTCTGACATCTACGGGACAAAGGATAACTATAACATTCTTTCAAAAGTTTGGTGATAGAGGAAATGAAACTAAAGAGGACTAAACAGATCGTAACATCTAAGTACTACAAATGTTTTGATGAGAAATCATACTCTTTGGGACTCAAAAAACAGCAGGAATAATAGTTGAAAAGTTGGTCATTATACTAAGATCCTTTCAAACCATTCCAAATTAATATGTGAGGGATTGATTTTTAAACTCATGTAAATTCCTAGAGACAATGTAGACTGACTTAATTATAATCAATAACATCTACAGACATAGATGCACCAGCAGAAATACTGCCCAGAAGCAGAGCATAAACATCACTCCCTTGTACATAACAGTGCTATGACCTTAATAAATATTTCATCTCTTTCAGTGTACAGCCAGTCATGAAGATAGCACATTTTAATAGCTACAAAATATCATAATGACTCTACAAAGAAAATGCCTCCTTTGGAGAAAAGTAAGCTTATTCTAAAACCTGACACCTAACCTTTCTAAAGCACACTCCAGGTCAGTGGGCAGGAGACGTGAGCACACTTACCTAGCCTTCCACATACAGATTGATGTATTGCCGAAAGACATTTCTCAGAGCGCTTCCCTCACTAGAGAACATTAGAAAAGTCATGTGGGAAAAGGAGTAAGTTTTCAAGTACATGAGCATTATCTTTCTAGTGCCAGCAAAGTAAGAGCTCAACGAATACTCCTGGATGGACTGTCTTCAGGGACCAGCCAGCATCCATGTGTCAGGACAGCCTATAGAGGGGTTCTTAGCTTTCTTTCACCAGGTATAATTAACAGCACGAGTCCATGTCCTAAAGCAGTTGCATTGTTCCTTTGATAAGTACATTATCATACAGTTGCCCACATTTTTGTCCATCTGTTAGTTTTCTTCTCAGTTGTTCAGTGTGGGTGGGTCTTCTGGTGGAGAGGAAATGAGCATGGAACATAGACGGGGCAGGATTCAAAACTCAACCTTTAAGTGTACAGTTAGCAACTCTGGAAAGGCACGTGGCACAAAGACCCAAGAAATTGGACATCAGGGCCTAGTTTGTATATCATTATGAAGACTAGAGACAGTTTTTATACACCAAGCATAGTGCCTTATTGATCAGCATATGCTAGACTAGATGGAAATATGTATTTCCCATCCAAATATGTCTACTTTTGTTTTCTTCCCTGTCTATAAATTATGACTCATCAAACACCAAATAAGTGATTACAATTCTACCATAGGTTAAATTTCAAGACTGTTCTGTACTTGATCTTCACTATTCTCCTAAGTAGATTGCTTGGTATGGTGGACTGGTTTACACATATTTACCTCACTACATAATTCTAAAAGCATTGTCTAAGTTTGGATCTGATAAACATGTTTGCCTTTTCCTCTCTATTTTGACTATCCAAGCATCCTAGTATCACCAGAGCCTTTACTGACTAGTTGAGCCTACCATGTGATTATAATATACTGCATCCATTGTGAAGTGAACTCACCAGACAGTCAACTCACACACTCTACACTTGACACCCTGGCTATGGGGACCAACCCTGAAGGTGACCTGGAGTTCAAGTTTTATTAACATTCAGAGCACGATAACACAAATTTATAGTCCTGAGAAGAAGTGATCAAGATCAGATTTGAGGAATATATTCTTTCAATTTATCGGCACTTGGTGACTTCCTGAGTTTGTCAAGGGCATTAAAGAACAGCTAACTCAACATAAGTGGCAGAAAAGTATAAACAGAAATATTACGTGCAAGTAGAAGTACTCTAGTCAAACAGGTATAGTTTCCCTGTAGTGCAGTCCTGGCTGTGATTAAGAGTTCTTCAAATTCCATAGCTGTCGAGTTTAATTAGCTAAGTATACACTTGTTTCATGAGCATTCCAACTACATCCATGCCTAGAAGTATGATTCAAATCAGCTTAAAATGGCCACTTTTGTAAAGCATCTTGGAAGAATTTCTCCGTGTTTGAGTGAAATGTTCAGCTAAATACAGCAGAGAATTCCTTCCAATAGAGGTTATAAAATCAGATACCATTTAACATATATGTAAATATATATTTTATATATATATATACACACACACACATTTATTTTAGGATGAAATAGTTAAAGAAAAATGTAGCTTATCCATGGTTTAAAAATTTACATTTAAGGAAATTCAGATGTGACATAGCAAAACAGAAAACATCAAATGCTTTTTCTTCTGTGACTTCTCTACTATAAACTGTAAATAAAAGTTTCCTAGAAATACGCTTATATAACTTTTCTCTAAACTTGCTCATTTGGGGAAGAACCTATTCTATATAATGCAAAGTAATGTAGTTAAAAAATAATGCTCCTCTCCTTTCGTACCGCTCAACTACAGCACACCAGCCATTTGCTGCTAGCTTACTGTCTCCACCAGAGAGACTAGAAGCTAGATAGTCACTGTCCAACTTCCCTTGCAGAAGCTGCAAATGCATTCTAGCCAGAAGGGCCCAAGATAAACTGGCATCTTACTGTGTAGTTTCTGGAGAAGTTTTTACTTCATGATAACTAAAGCAAATGAAGCTGTTCAGTCGTCTCCCCACCATCCTGCTGTGGAGATGTGATGGCAGCTATACAATGACACAAGTGTTTGGGGTGTTTTTAATCAAGGAAAAAAGAATGTTAGGATATAAAAATTAGAAAAGTGTCTGGATTCCTGATGGAGCTGAGCAAATAAAGCAACAATGACTAACCTTCAGATCCACTGTTATACAAGAAAAATAATTCACTGTTTAAACTACTGATAAACTAAGGGTTTTTTTTTCTGTTTCTTGTAGCCAGCAGTATTCTCAAGACATAGCTGCAATCACTTAAAGCATTAAAACATTGTATGATTCTCATAAAATTCTTATTTCTAGATTCTTCAGGCAAAGAAACTAGGAACACTGTGACTAGAATTTTCACACGGCACTAATACAGATCAGTGATGGGACAAGGGCTCCCCATACCCATGTCCTCACAGAGGACCAGTGCTCAGTCCCCAGTACCCACCTGGTGGCTCACAACCCCCTGAAACTAGTTCTAGAAAATTTGATGCTCTCCTTTGGTATCCTCAAGAACCAGTCATGCATGTAGTGTATATCCATACATGCAGACAACACTCATCTACATAAAATATAAGTAAGTATTTTAGAAATGTGGGCATCACAGAAAACAAGGAAACAAAATATTTTGGTTTTGTGCCACAGAATCCAGATATCCAGCACATATAGCTGTGTCTACACATAGAGATCTATTTCCTTTCTCTGTCTCTTGGCTTTTCAACTGACATACTGATTCTGGTTTTGCTTCCACATTCTACCTACAAAGAGAAGGAAAGCACCATGCCACCAAAGAAAGATGCAAGCATAGCTGGGGTCAAGGATAATATCAAAGAGATAATAATGATAGCAACCACTAGTCATTGTGACTGGAAATCAAGGCAACATGTTAAGTAAATGCCTTATCAATACTATGGCACCAAATGCCCTCTTAAAAACCAACTGGTAGGTCTTGGTTTTAAAAATAATGTAAATCTCAGCTCAGTGAAGAATGCTTGCCTGACATTTAAAAGACCTTGAGTTTCATACCCACCCCCAAATTAAATTTTGGGGGAAGGAACAGAACCAAAACTGTGTAGCAATAGTCACATAGCTTGAGTCTCTGACTACAAAACACATAAATCTTAATCACATATGTATTCTTTGCATATGACCAAAAAGTACCTGATTTTTTTGAGTAACTTTTCATTAAATATCTCAGATCCTATGTCTCATTTCTATGTAACTGCATCTTAACATAAATATTAGGTCAAATATTTGATTTTTAATGCCTGCTAATGTAAGTCTGGATTCCGGTATAGGATTTTTTTTTAAAGGCACTTCCTTCTTAAGTGTAACTGACCTGATGCAGTAAATTCTTGAGATTCAAAAGTGACTCATTTCTAAAGCTCCACACATTAGCAGCTGGTATTATTCAATCTGAGATTTAAATTTATAATGTACTCTTGATAATGTACTCACAATACATTTTTCACTTCTCTATCTCTTGAATGACACTAGATAAAAGATCTTTATGGTATAAATATTTTATATAAACTTTCACTCTGTTTTTCTTCAGCCATTTGCCATTTGCAAACACTAGACATCATGCAAAAAAATAATAAAGGTTAAGAGAGTTATGGATTGTGTCGGGGGGGGGGGGCAACTGAGAACTGCTACTCTATCTGCTGTGGCAGCAGACACTACAACACCTAATGCAGCCCTACTGGCTAACAGGACGGTCCACCCTAAGTGGGGGCTGATTGGAAGTGCTGGTTTTCATTGTAGTGGGTAGTAGACAGGAACTGACTTTTCACCATCATCATTTGTGATTCCCTAGGCTTGTACAGGACACTGTCAGTGGCTCTGGGACCTGTGCTGGATTACTTCCCAGACAGTAGTGATGCAGCCATCCCACCTGGGTGGCCAAAGAAGATTTCAGAACACCTAGAACAACTCTTCACATTTGAAAACCATGAAGTGCTGAACCACCCAAAATTTCCTGACAGATTTCCGAACTATCCTCACAGATTGTTCCAGGTCTTGTTCCAGGAAATGTGGTCTGGCACCCTGGAGTCCTCCATTTACTCCAGAAGCAAGTCTCAGGCCCCAGACAGTGGCTGCTTCTAGAGATCTCCTTGCTCCAGCCACATTGCTTCCAACTGGGCCTTCTCTGGGAGAAAATAACAGGAAGCCAAAAACTCACAGACATCCAGGACCTGTACACCTTTGTAACATACACAGCTTTCCATGACCTTGGTTCTGAAGAAGATACTCCTGTTTACAGATGACTTGAAAGGCTGGATAAAATCCTTTATAAGGGCCTTGGCAAACCTTGGCAGATCTCTATGACTATAAGTTTGCAAAGCTGCTTACATCTGCCACTTTAATGACTTGTTTTTTATATGCCCTCATTTTAGAGAGAAATCTGTAATTTGTTACTAATATTCTTGTATGCAGAAACATAATTTAATCTTTTCCTGTCATATCACTAAGAACACAAAATACTATCAATGTGTCCCAGTACAGTAAGCACTCAAACTATTTAGAAATGTAAATATATAGGATTTGTGCACAAAATATATATAAATATACATGCATATGTACTCCATCTATCTATAGATTCTCAAGCTATGATCAAACTCACCTGCTCTCACAGTGAGTTCAAGCCCTGCTGCTGTCAGCTACCACCTAACACATCTCATGTTTCTACTTTCCACACTGAGATCACTGTCTGCTCTGGCTATTTGCTACTCTAGGATAAAAATTCAGAGTTTTATCTAGAACAGAAAAGATTGTAGACTTTAAGGGTCTCCTCTGTGCATGAAGACTATGAACTTTAGTGCTTGCACTTTATTAAATTTAATGAAACAAGTAGAGATTGGCCCTGCATATATCCATATATACTAGTGTTTAGATATACTTCTGAATGTAAAAACAAAGTTTTAACTCATGAAGTGTATTTGCAAAGGGAAAATGTGCATTTTACTTTCTCATCCCTCATCTCCACCAATGGAAATAGATTATGATAGTCTGTGAAAGCATTTGAAAACTCCGAGGAATGTGAGATGGTGCAGCCGCCAGGAAACAGGGGTTTGATGAGGAAGATGGTGGAGAACCTTCTCCATCTGGACAGTCATATGTGTGGGCCACTGAGACAGCCCCAGAGCTGAGACGCACCAGAAATGTGGGCTAAGGATAGTGCAGCTTAAGTTTCAGAGAAGGAAGTCTTTGCTCACACCTGCAAACTCAAGGTAAAGACATTGATTCTTTCCTTCCAAGCACTTGGTGCGACACACCTGAAGAGTGGTTGGCTCCCTGTACTGAGGTCTTTTCCACTGGGAAGAGTTTATACATCATGTAACTAGGAACAACCCTGGTGAAGCATTCAGAAACAAAGCTTAAATATCCTATTTCAAAGTTCGATGGCACTGCAGCATGATTCTGAAAATATAGCTGGATTCAGAATCCTGCCAACTCTCCTTACGAAGCACAGTGTTGGGCCCCACCTACCATTGGTTATCCTTCCATACCCAGGAAAGGGTTTGGGACATGCATCTCCAGAAAGTTTCCAAATGCCAGAGCTGTGCTGCCCTTGCCATGTCACTGTGAGAACTGCTACCTGAGGTCACCTCAGAGATGAAACAAGAGGGAAACAGAGCATCCTTCCTGGTGCAGGAAGAGGAATTCTAGACCTTCTCTCTCCCTCCCAGTGAGGGACACTTCCCATTACAGATTAGCTCATGGTTGGATGAAGGTATCTGAGAAATGTCTTCATCAACAAAGATCCTGGCTGCCATGTACTTTAACCTCATTTTAGAATTTCATCTACCTTGCCTGGTTTTATTCCCTTAACACCCCATAAAGATAGGCAGAACAAAGAGATAATCAATGTCTTTACCTCAGAGAATAGAAAACTGAGGTGCTTGAGTGTTACAAACATTGCCAAAGACACAAAGTTAGTCAAGTAGGCATCACAGACTGCAAGCAAGCTAGAGAGAAGTGTGCGGTGAAACCGACCTGCAGCTGGCAGACCCCTGATTCAAAGGTGGAAAGGATGCCATCGACCTCCAAGGTCAGCCTTTGCTTCTGTGCCCTTTTCTCACACTTGCTGAGACTTCTGCTCAACATCATACTTTGTTTTGGCTTCCACCATGACCTAATTAAGTAGTTAATTCTCACATATAAGAATGCTTACAATGTTTTGTCCTCAAAAGCATCATTCTGAGTTAGGTTACCTTTAATGTCAGTCTTGGTAACTTGGTTGCCATTTGCTTGACTAGCATGTATAGGGTCCTATGAAATGATTCCTCTGAGAGGAAGATGGAAAAAAACAAAAAACAGAAACACAAACAAACAAACAAGACAGTGACCAATGGATTCAATTAGTTACGGTATAATTCTAGCAAGATGAGAAAGATCAGACACAAAGCAACTACTTCCGGTGGCCAGTAAGTTCAGGCAGGCACAGAACAGATGCTCTGAAGACACCTGGACAAACAATCACAATAACCCGGCAGCTCAGTATTTAAACAGCATTGGGATGTCCAGGCAAGAAGACAACCATACTTCTTCACAGACAGGAAGTCTTGTACAGACCAATTTCTCTAATGAACTGTTCACTACATGTCAACCAAAGATTAACTCTATGGTTACTGGATGCTTTGAAACCCATATAGGGATTTTTTTTTTCTACAACTTTTCAAATCAGTTAGATTCTTTGCTAAACAGAAACCAGAATGCAGATCGGGTGCACTTGTGAAAAGCTGATTAATTCAGTGAAACAAAATATAAATTCCAAGTATTTCTTTCAACATATATTAATCCAAAGCAGTTAAAATAGCAAATACAAAAGGAAATACATGGGACTTTAGGTTGTTTGTTGCTTTGAGCAATTTCAGAACTGCTTTGTGCAAATAAATGATTAGCTAATCAGGGTTGTAAGATTCCAATCATTTAAATTAATGTTCAAGACACAGAGGCAACTAATTCTAACATCTGAGTAGACCAGTATATCTCTGCAGTGCAAACATTTTTTAAAGAAATGTGAGTTTCTATTAAAAAGAACCTATTTTTCTAGCTGAAAACTAGAAACGTGGTTGGGCTTAAGGGTGTTGCTCAGGGGTAGTAGGCTTGCCCAGAATTATCACCAACCACTATCACCACAATAATAATAATAATAATAATAATAATAATAATAAACCAACAATGTGGTTAATTAATAAAGCTCATAAGTGATTAACAGAACCCACACTCTTAATCTTACTACTCTGAAAGATGAGAAGGCTTTTCTGTCATGAGCCTGTAGTCTCACCACTTAAGAAAGATCAGCTCTTATGGCTGGTGATTCCCCTGCCTCAGCTGAGCTAATCCGTCACAGACACATCTTTAATTTTCCTTTTATTTCTCTGTAAGATACACAAAGCTGTTAGCGGTTTATTCCTCTGAAACCTGGGGATTCGTATAAATAACTTTTAACATGGTATCTCAGAGAACAATTTACAGGGCACTGTGGCATAATGCAATTCAAAGTTGTGCTTGATTTAAAATGTTTAAAGTCCAACCACAGTGTTAGCCTGACCAGAGAAATCTCTTACAAAGTTTCACACTCCGCTGGGTTAAGAGACAGTGGGTATTAATCCTATGGCTTCTACACCAAGCTTCCTTTTTGTGGTCAGCAGAGAGGCTATGTGGTTGGTCTGAAGGAGTCCAAAGTCTTTTTTCTGTGTTAAAACAAGGGAAAGTGGGCCGCTGACAGAGTGAAAGAAAAACCACAGCCAGCTCACTCTGCTGTAGTTTTCCCCTTAAATGTGGCCTCGAGCGATTCTGCTTTCCAAAAAAAGGTTTAATTTAAACCATACACAGGGCTGCAGGCTGCCACGTTTCCAAACTCAACATTCCTCTCAAATCTGTGCTCTTCAGAACCAGAGTACATTCTCTCCAGCACTACTCAGACATGCTTTAATAAATAAAATATCACTGCCCATCCATTACTTAATTTGATAATAATATGCCCTTTCCCCTTCCTCTATTGACATTATTCTAAGTGCTTACTCAAGTGTGTTGAATGGCTGTAAACATCACCTGTAAAATCCAGTTGTGTTCTCTTTTGGGAGGCAGAAGAAAGGCAAGAAGGGGCAACAAAGTAAGGAAACGTGGGGACATTAGCAATTAGCCCAGAGCCCATGAAAACCACCGAGATGCAAAGCAACTGTATGAGTCTCAAAGAGCTTATTGTATTTATTTTTTAAAAAAAGAAAAAAAATCATGTTTGCCTATTCCTTTGACATCAGAATCTAGTCTACCATTCCAAATACCACCAGGAGAGATACCAGTCACCAGCGCTGAAAGCAACACAAGCCACATGGCCAAGACAAGTCACGGCAGGATCAGTGAGGCTGATCACTACGCTGACCACAGTGAGCAGGGTGAATGCTCCCCAGTTGGGGAGCTTTAATTTTTTGCCTCAGTGTATTCACTTGTATGTTCATTAAGAACTGCAGCCCCAGCAGGCAGCCCAGCACAAGGTTTTCGATGTGAGCTACCGTGCTCTATTATACATGACACTTGTCAATTAAAGAGGAAACCCTTTTAAAGCAGACTGAAGTTAAGCTGGTACTTTCTTCAACATCTGATTTACCGCTGCTGTTATCGTCCAAAGGGAAGTTTGTTTTAGAACAATGATAGCAGCAGTAATCCCCCCATTTCAGTAGTGAGGGATTTGAACACATTCAGGGCACTGGGGACCAGTCAAAAGGCTCCTTTCAGCAGAACTATGTATTTTCAGTGGCAAAGAGGACGGTCTCATGATGGGATAACTGCCAACAGTGGACAATGTTTTAGCCTAACGGTTAAGAGAATATCATTTTAAACTACCTGGTATAATACAAACGTGGCACAATAGATCAATGCGATGAATCCTCTGTAGTCCTTAAAACGCTCTCCCAAATAATGGAATCCATTAATAATGATTATAGCCTCAGAGCTTGTGCCACAAAAGTAATGCCTAGTGCTACATCTCAACGGTCTCAATAAATACATACAAGTCCTACGAAAGGAACAAAATCATAACAGAGCAACTGAGTAGAGATCCCAGTGAAAACGCACATTAAAAAGCCATTCTTATGGGTTAGTCGCTATTCAAACCTGATTTTTTTCTGGCCAAAGGCATGTTTCTTATTTGTAAAATGGGGCTTGGACCAGCTGACCTCTCGGAATCTTTCCAGCTCTGCTTCCTCCAGGGCTTACAGTTTTTGCAAATGTTATGGTTCTTAACGAAGTCACTTTAATTAATTATTCCATTTGTTCACTTATTATTCATTTATCGTGTATGTGTTCTATGTGTCTGCATGTGCAGACAGGTGAATGCGGCATGTGTGTGGCAGTTAGAGAACAAATTTTAAGGAATCTGTTCTTTCCCTCCACCATGTAGGACTATGGGTTGAACTAGGGTCCTGAGGCTTGGCAGCAAGTGCCTTTCTCTGCTGAGCCATCTTGCCAGCCCAACAGTCATACTCATACTTTTACCGGCATGTAATAACAATGGGTGTCCATGAGATCTCTGCAGTAAAACTCTGAGATTGATCTGAGGGAAGAAAACTTAAGAGAAACAGTTTTGTCATTATATTAGATTTAGGTCCTATATTAGATTTAGGTCTTTAGTTTGTTTTCAGAAACATGGAAAGCAATACATTTGGAACATTTGATAGCAAATAAGAAAGTACCAGAATAGAACCTCCTGGAGACATGGGTGAGTACCTCAGCAAATATGGGAAGTCTTCATGAGATATACAGTTATGCTCTTTAAATGAAAAATCTCACTGGGCATAATGGGACACACTCACAGTCACAGCTAATTAATTGGTAGACTGATACAGGAGGATTGCTTGAGTCCAGGGATTCTGGGCTATAGTGTGCTATGCTGATCCAGACAAAGTTTGGTACCAGCATGCTAACATTCCAGGATCAGGGAACCACCAGTTTGCCTAAGGCATGGTGAACTGTCTCAGGTCAGGAAAGAAAAGCCTCCAAAATCAGAAATACAGCTTAATTATATTCTAGTTAAATGATGATGAATATTCATTAGTTATTCCATGGCCTACACATCCTCTGTGAGTCATTCTCATTTATTCCTTGGAACAAAGTATTATCCCATTTTATAGACAAGGAAATCAAGGTTTATGCCAGGTATTCTCAACATCATCAGAGCTGACAGAGAAAACCTAAGCCAGCCCAACCCCACAGCCCAAACTATTCATGAAACCATGGGGACCAACTGGCCTGCCATCTTCAAAAGCCCTTACTTTTATGATTTAAGCATGATAGGTCAAGCTTCAAGTAAGAGGTAGTTTATAAGCAGATTACTTCTAAAGTACAGATCTTTAATGGGCTTTGTTTAAATGTATGTATTTAATTGTGCAAGTTAAAATATCCACAAGTAACCTGAATTCAATAGATTGAGTTGAGCCAAAAGGAAGGATCGAGTATCATACTGACTCCCAATTCTTTAGAGCAGTGGTTCTCCATCTTCCTAATGCTGTGGCCCTTTAATACAGTTCCTCATGTTATGGTGACTCCCCCAGCCATAAAATTATTCTTGTTGCTACTTCATAACTGTGATTTGGTACCATTATGAATTATAATGTAAATGTCTGTGCTTTCCGATGGTCTTAGGCGACCCCTGTGAAAGGGCCATTCAGCCTCTTAAAGAGGCCATGACCCATAGGTTGAGAACCACTGCTTTAGAGCAAATCTTCCAAAATGCTCTCGACTATAGCTACCAGGCTTCCGAGTAAACTCCCTTCATCTTACCAGAGCAAAAGACAGGTTATACAGAGGCTTCAGCACATCACCAGTGAGAGAAAGTTGCAAACTAATAAGGGGCAAGTATAGACAGACAAGGGCTCCAACAGCCTGTGAAAGAATAAACTTAGCTCTAAGCCTCTAAACACCACAGGCCACTGAAAAAGTCAGAAAGATCTGGGAGCTATTTTTAGCATATCAAAACCTCAAACAGGACCTTCCCACCGACCCAGCAAGCAACCACACAAGCTAAACCATCAACCAACTAGTCACACAAAACCATTTCACCTCCTCTACAGTGGCTCAGTGTATTCAACTATACGTACATATTTACTTAAAAATGGAGAAAACAAATTAATCATCCATTGCTGTTTATCTGGGCCACAAAACACAGAACCAAACAAAAAATAATAATAGCTGAGATTCTTGAGGATGACAGGACTGGAACAGGGGATTCAAGTGACAGACAGAGGCATCACTTAGTAGCCCAAATGTCAGACTTCAAACCCTAGTGACCATGAATCATGTTATAGGAAAGCACCACAGGAAATTTTAAGTGCTTGAGGATGGGATAGGTGAGATAAAGCAGGCTGCTGATACATGGTGATTAATAGGGAATAGTGAGGTTACGGCAAACTCCATCAACATGCTCCAATCACACATTTGAAGGCACTATTCCAGCAGTGGTCACAGGATGCCGGGCCGGTGACCAGCCCTAAACATATGATACTCATTTTGTTGATCAGGGAACTTTATCAGAGACTGCGGAAAGTCACCTAAACTTGTTACACCCTTGCCTTCAAGGGCAGTGTCAACACAAGGAAGCAAGTCTCCTAGTCCCCGCTGAGGGTCATTCACAGAACAAGCTCAGGGCTCACACTGAGAAAGCTAGGCTAAGTAAAAGCCTGAAAACAAAGATCAATGGCATACGTATGATCCCAGCCCTCTCTCCTTGGAGTTATAGACAGTGAGCAGGACATCCAGACACAGAGGGACACCATAGTGCTTCTGGCCCTCATAACTGCAGAGTGACAAAGGTCACAAAGGCACTCTAGGGCACAGAGTACCTACTCTTTCCATGGCTAACCTCTGTATGCTGATACTTCTGATGGGGTTTCTAGAGTTTACTTTTTATATCTTCAAAGAAACACATTTCATAAATAAAGAAAATAGACCTCTGCTCATGACACTCTTAGAACATTTTAGCTTGGGAAAAATTTAAAAGGCCAGCTATAAATCTTCCAAAAGGAGAATTTATAATAGAAATGCAGAGAGATCTTTAATTATGCAGCACTGTGGGCCTCGTCTGATAAAGCCCACACATTTGCAGCTTATGTCATTGTGTATAGGATGCCTCAGAAAGGCTCTTATTTGCCTGTGTGTGTGTCTGAATCAATGAGTTGAAGTTTTACACAAGGGAAAAAAGTGAAGAGAACACTGCTTGGAGGGGCAGGGATTTACCTCCTGGGGCTCCAGGCAGTGAATGATGGTTCTGACTCTTCCAGTTTGTATAAAAGGTTGAAGTTCATTCTGGCGCAGGGAAGCATTCCACAAGACCCGCTGCCTCTATGGGCAGGCGATTAATCTCATGATCGATAGACCATATGATTAGGCACTAATAGCTGATAGGAGGAGAGAATAAACAACCATAAATTTGCTTTGTACCCAGCAATCCAACTGTAAGCAGGGCCATTTAATGGCCACACTGGGTCATGTTACCTAAGGGCCCATATGGAATAAAAAATGGAAGACAAAAACATTTTAAAAGATCTTCAATTATCAAAGGTGGGGGTGGAGGCAGAGGCTCTATTAGTGTAGTGTTCTTTGGCATGAGATGCCTAAGGCTTCCACATTTGGAGTGAAGAGGGCAGATGCAGAAGGAGTAACAGGAAAGTCTGTTTGCTGAAACAATGCTTTGCAAACAGCATCGTCAGCCAGTCTCAGCACAGGGTAAGTGGTGCTGGGTGGTCCAGCTCATCCCCAGCAGCCACTGGAACCTGTGTCCATCCTGGGCTGGGTGTACACTCTGCAGTAGGCAGAGCAGAGGCTGGACTGTGAAATTCCCTCTTTGCATGCAGATCACTGCTCCGGACTCCAGGGCTGTTTCTCAGCGTGTCATGAACTTCCAGTGTTGGGAATAGTTATGCGGCATAAAAGCTGTAATGCGGGAGGTCATAAATCTCACTCTTTCTTCTCTCCCTTTGCCTGGCTTCTTCCCTTTCTAAGACTCTGACCTCCTCCATCAGGCCCTTGAAAGAAAGGCAATCAATCACCCCCCTAGACTAAAATGAAAACCTGAGTCCTCTCTGCACACTGGACGGTTTTCCCCTTGTGTGATAAAAATTGGGAAACATCTCTAAAACAACAAGTCCCCCTTCTATGTGTTCCTCTTTCCACTCCATGCAGAGCCTGGAAGCAAAAAGCCCTCAAGCTCTTGTTATCAATGACCATGAGACAGGAAAGGAAGACACTTTGTTAAGCCAAAAGGAATGTGCTAGAGAAAGTACCAGATAAAGAAGAATTTGAAGCAGCCTTGCACTGTTCTCGGGCCCCACAGCAAAGCACACCAACCTCTGTTCTTTGAAAACTATCCGGGAAACAACCCACCCCATCCCTCTCTCTACCTCTGAGTATCCCCACACACACACACACACACACACACACACATCATCCCTCCCTCCCTCCTCCAGCTTGCCAGCATGGCCTTTGTGACTTCCCAAGCCTTGAGGGAACCACTCTTTCCAAGGCTTCCCTATGGGCTAATTGTTCAACACTGCCCATGACTCTGGAGCCCACCGGAGAAAGCAGGCACTTCAGATGCCCTAGAGAAGACTGGGGGAAATTTCTGTTGGAAATCCATTCCTTGTTTATCATCATCAACCAGAAAGAAGCCTACTGTAATAAGCAGTTACTACAGCCAAGTGAGATGAGAATTCTAAAGTTTGCAGGCAAAATTCTTTCTCTGTTTACATTTATTCAAAACACTTCCACTCAGCAGAAGTTCTGAGTTGAAAGACATTTAGCCAGGTGTGTTGGCTCACAAAAGGATGCCACCAAAGGTCAGAGGATGCCACCAAAAGTCAAACATAAAGCAGATTCCAAGATCCAGGCACTGCACTTCTAACATTTCTTGGAGCAGTGAGACAAGTTAGTACAAGGCCATTGCACTAACTGAACCCAAGCAGGGCCACTGTACTAACCCCCAGTGATCAGGAAGGGTTCAGCAGAACCTAAAGCAGCTGGATGGCCAAGAAAGCCCTTTGGTCTGCTGCGCTGGGCCCAAGGGGACAGGGGCAGAACTCAGGACAGAAAGGGACTTGAGAAATACAGGGCTCAGGGACCAGAGGCTGAACCCTGAGATCAGGCGGAGGCCCCATGTTATATCACCCTGACCATAGTGTTCATGTGTTTCAGTGGCTTTCCAGTAACTAGTATCAATTTCTGGCCATCTCTGAAACACTCAGAACACAGAGAGCAGACTCTCAACTCCCTTTGTACCCTAAGCTAATTTCTCCCCAGGGGAAAAGAGAAAATTTCCTTTGAAGATATATGGAGGAGTCTGAATCAAGCCAGATAAGCTGCCTGAGCTTCAGTGGTTACCTGAAAGCTGCTGGCCACTGTGACAATGTCACTGCAGTAATGATATAATATTAACTAATATACACTCTACATCAGGTAGAGACCGGGCATATGTAATTGCCAAACCACCCTACAAATTAAATAGTACATCCCACCCCACCCCCCCACTATACATATGAGAAAGCTAAAGAGGGGAAGCAAAGAAACCTCCCTAGTGTCAAATTGCCATCACCAGAAGAATGAAAAACTGATCCAACCTATCTGAAGAAAGGATAACGGAGGTTCAGCTAGTGTTTGCTGTCCTCCATACCACCTTGTTGTTTACTGCTCCAGGAATTTGGCTGCCTAGACCTCCCCCTTATATTGTTCTAAGCATTTCCCATGGATAACAGAGCTTATACCAGTAAGCAGTCAGATACAGGATGAATCTACTTTTACCAATGCCAAGTGTAGACCGAGGTGAAGCACATCCAGCCACAAAGGAGGAGAGTGGCTGTGAGACTCTGGAGGTGAAGAGGGACTCGGGGACGTAATGGATTTCTTATTTTCATCCACAGAAACTATTTTCTAAGACCCTACCACATCACATCTTCCTACCATATCCTGCTCTCTACCCATGCCTTCCTAAACTGAGTTAAAAAGGAACAGTTGGGCTTCCCTTTTATGCCTAATTAGGAAATACAGGATAATCTCCATGGAAGGTAGGTAACTTTCCCAGAGAGCTCCTTCACCTGAGATTCAGCTCAGTGTGATTTTCTAGACACAGAAGGAACCTGCAGCTGACTTCCCATCCCAAGTTACTGGAAAACTGTGCTTTTTCCATTTCCAAATAAAAAGTTCACTACAATTTAGGAGATGCACATATAAACGATGAAGATCACCCACACCTTCCTAAACGGTCTAGAAACATCGATTTTGTATCACAGTTAGTAGCTTCCTGTAGCTTTCCAAAGTTCATACAGCAGGCCTTCAAGGAGACCCCACCATAACACCCCCTGGCCACTCTCCCACCAGGTGCTAAATAAAAAAAAACAGTAGGAATTAATCACATCCAATAGATTAGGAGAGTGTTCTTTGAAGCAGAGAGAATAAAAGTACAGAGATTTTGAGGGGGGAAATCTAAAAAAATGAAAAACAGTTTGTTGGGCTTAGCCTGTAAAAGGTGGCAGCACAGATGAAGGTCTAGGGGAAGCAGGTCCAGACATCAGAAAGGCTTTGCAACAGTGATAACTCACTCGTTTCATAAGGGTTTACAAGTGCCTAATGCACACCAAGACACCCAGTGTCTCAGGACACCTGCTACCGTCACTATCCCACGCTGCTGAGCTGCAGCTGGTTAACATTCAGTATGCAGTGAAAACTGAAACGCAGAACTCCGTGTTGCTTTTGCTAATCAAGCAGCTCAAACTACTCACGAACTCACTGGCATTGGTGTTTAATGAACATTAGTCAGCTTCCTAGGACAATGTTGGACGCCTGCCTACTTGTCAATATTAATTGCAACATACACAGACACAACCCTTCGTTCTCCCATTTCATCAATTTCAACCCTCGAACCAAGGCAGTGTCTTAGGCCAACTGAAATTTCAGAACACAAATGTCAGTGTGGCTAGGACTATGAAAACTCACATGGTATTATTAAGAGCACCGCTAGTTAAAAAACAGATGAAAATAACGTGTATTTCAACAACAGTTCAAAGAACGTCGAAGGTTCAAGGTCCATTTCCACAAGAGGTGGTAAATTATCCTGGGTACAGAAAAGAAGCCAAATTGATCATTTTCCAGTAATGATCAGAAAGGATTTCGAGTGCATGTGTAGGCACAGACAAACACACACAATATCTCCACACAAGAATCCTGTCTAACACATTATCTCTAAGTGTTTCCAGAACACAGAATATCTTCATTGATGACTGAAATGAATTTTGAGACTTATAGGTTTCATGAAGGTATTCTGTTTGACTCCAATCAGCTCCAAATATTTGGGATAGACCTGGTTTGTGGTGGATTTATAATACTCCTATTTAGTTGAAAAGAACCTTCCTAATATGTCTGAGTCATAACTCTGTCAGTGTCTGCACAACATGAAATTCAACTTGGGCAAGCCACGGGATGCCAGGCTTCCTGGATCCCAGCAGAACCACACTCCAGTTTCAACTTCCAGGAAATATGTTTTCAGGGAAATCAAGTAAAACACATACAACTATCCAGAAAAACAACAGCAGCAGCAACAACAACAAAAACTTTAGAGAACACAGGGTCCACTCTCTAGCATGAAACTTTTAATCATGCATTCTCCCTGCTCCCACAGAAGCAGCCTCTACCTGCAAAGATTTATCACTTGAAAAGGGGTGATGAGGACATTTACAACAGGAAATACAGAGTCAAAAATTGAGTGCACCAAATAAGTCCATGGAGACCCAGAAAGAAATCTGGGAAAGGAGGGTTTTCAGCTGAGTCTTGGGAAACAGACCAGAATCATTAAGGATGTTGTCAGGTAGTTATGCTACATGAGTAGTCTCAACCAAAACTACAATATTGGATCTTACAGTGTCTCTACTGGGCTGGGCTTTATGGAATGTGAGAAACTCAGCAACAAAAATTAATCCTGAGTAGCTGAGTCCAAACTCACTAGAACTGAAATAATGACACCCCATGATGTCCATGTGGTAATAACCAAAACATATGAATACTACAAAAGAAACTTTGCAGAAGTGGTTGGGAAGGATGCTCCCTGAAACCAATCCCACATCACCCAATCTCAACCCAGTGAGATGGCTTTGAGATTTCCTACCTCCAGAGGTGGAAGAGAATGCATTTCCGTCATTTTAAGTTTGTGTTAATTTCTTACAACAGGAAACTAAAATTTAGAGCTCACAATGGCACATAAAAAAAAAAAAAAAAAAAAAAAAAAAACAAACCTGCATTAAATCACTAGACTGACAACCTCCCCAACCCAGTCCAAGAACCAGGGTATGACAGAGAAGAAAAGCAGTGTGGAAGATTTCATTAATGCAAAGCTTGACATCATACATGACATTTAAGGACAAGCCACAGGTGACCCAGGTGGATTGTATAATCAAAGCTGAGTGATCTCCTTCAGTGCAAAGAATTTACTCTAGAGGCTGATGTTCAAATCTACTCCAGGTTCAGCTTCCTGGGGACTATGTGCCAGGAAGGCATAGATTTGTGTCTTCTTTCTTCATCTCTGTACCTTCAGCAACTAGAGCAATGTAAGGACTCCATGCAATATTCTTAGTGAATCAATGAATGTTTAAAGATTAAACTTACATAATCTATTTCTGAATGACCATTATTTAGTCACCCAGTGGGCAATGTATCTTCCAAAAGACTGGCTGAATAGCCAGGCCCCACAGAAGCCGCCTATGCACATGTGCACTGATGGCTCAAGTCACTCAGGGAAATGTAATAAAAATAGTAGAACAAAAATTCAGAGAGGGAAAGTGAGATCATGTTATAGGGCAGCGTGTTAGCTCATACGGTGCTGGAGGGAAGCATTAATTTCCTTGAGAGTCTTTCTCCCTGACTTAGTGCTGAAATGGCACAAAACAGACAGAGATCTGCCTGTCTCAGATTTACTACTAATGCCACAAGCATTCCAAGAATAAAATATCTGCAGACAGATCTCAGTTGAGTGAAACTTTCTGGGAATTTGAAAGAGCCTAAAGATAAAGACTAAGAAGAGGAGCACTACCCTACATAGACAAGAGGTAAAGAGGGAACAGTGCTATCAGGATGGTCCTGATACTGAGTCCTCTCCTGCCAGTTTCTGATGAAGATGAACCTAGCTGTGAATTAAACACTACCCATCTCTCAAAGAAGACACTCCATCAAACCCCTGCATCCTAAGAAGAAGGTTAGAGCCTACAGAGTAGAAGAAAGTGTAAATCGGGGTTCCACTGTTATCAGTCTGGTCTTTACAAATGAAGAAAGTAAGGCTTGGACCAAGGTTTAGCAGTTCTCACAAGTTCATCTACATTTAGGTTTAGACTGCAGGACCCATATCCTCAGACACAAATATCCAAGCACCTCTGCCCCACAAACGTATACCCTTCTCATCACTAACTGCTATCCTGAGGTCAGACCTTAGAATAAATATGTCCATGGATGTGTGTGTGTGTGTGTGTGTGTGTGTGTGTGTGTGTGAGAGAGAGAGAGAGAGAGAGAGAGAGAGAGAGAGAGAGAGAGAGAACAAACGAACACATAGGCACATCTGGGAATAAATCTAAGTCTTCCAGAGTTACGTGCCACAAAAGCATAAACTTCTAAGCTAGTGGTTCTTAGCCCTTAACATGCAGTGGAATCACTTACATTGAAGGGGTTACTTCACACAGGCCTCCCCTCAGGTCTTTACTTTTCAAGTCTGGGCTGGGAACCAGGGATTTGCATTTTTAAAGAGTGTACATGGAATGCTGACATGCAGTCAGGCTGGCCCCACACTGTAAGAACCACTGACCTACAGTCTGGTGTACAATCTACTGTCTAATATACAGTCTCCAAATCTAGAAGAATCTCCTTGGCAAACAGCAGATCTTCACGCAATATTTATTGAGTGAATTAGCCCACTTCATATGAGAAAAAAAAAGTAACCAACTGTACTTGAGTTGTGAATAAACTAATTGTGAATGAGTTTTATCTGTGGTATGGTAGTATATCCCCTGAAATACGGGTTGAGCACCTTAACGAACATGTGAGCATCCCCTCTGTAAGCACAACTTCTTCCAGCTACAGTAACAGGGAATACTGTCAATGCTAACTTTCTGCCACTGCCTCCAGACTGTGCATGGCTTCTCTACAGCCAGTTATCCTTACAAGTTCCTAAGCTCACGAGGCTAAGCTTTCTTAGTTGCACAATGGGTTCTTAGTAATATCACAAATACTGTGTATGGAGAAGTCAGCTGGATTGGAAAAGCACCAATACAATGAGCTACAAATACAGCTATTAGTAACTTGATCACAAATATGTCTGTCATAGTCATCCCAGAAATCTTGATCTTTGAGAGTTAGTCACACAAGAATACTTAGCTAACACTGACTTGTGAACACCAGCAACTCTCCAGGGCATGTTTGGTTCTGAGTCACACTTACTAATGAATAGATTTCTCAAAATCTCCTCCCTAGGTTTCTTGCCACCACAAAGGTCTTGTTCTAAAAATATTATTGAGAAATGGCCCCAAAAAGCATTTTAGAAGAACACAGGGGCAAGAAGCAACAAGAGTCTTGTAAAAAGGCAACGCCAGGTGTTCCTCCTGGCTGAAGAGGAATGAAGAGGGTTCAGTCAAGAATTCTGCTTGCTCTAGAGCCAGTCACCCACAAGTGGAACTGCAGCTGCCTATGTGTGTATCAGATGAGAAACTGCACTGTGTGCAAGCTATGGCAAGGAGGCACCAATCCAGCATCTCTCTATAGGTCCTGGTTCAGGCATAGACATGTCTATGGGCCACACAGCTGTTTGTCTGTCTAGTGTCTTTCTACCTCTTTACCTGAAAACTCCAGGCACATACATTGCAGAATGTTCTTCCTCTAAAGTGCTTTAGTGCAAACACCATGTGTAGTGTTGTACTATTGAGAAAACGCACACTAGGAGAGAAACTTGAAAGCAGAAAATAACCTTTATAATTCATATGCCTATGTTCATTCATAATGCACAAGACTTAGAAAGGTGCCCATGTGGACTCTTGGGAACAGGAAAATCCTAAACCCATAGTTTACTATTTTCAAAGGAGATTCAATATGGGCAGAAATCAAGAATACTGTTCTTCAGTCTAAGTTTATATCCTGAAATATGCTTCTTGTAAGAAATAATTTTAAAATGTGGAATCTAAAATTAAGCAAAAATAACATACAGTATGTTCAGCTTTGAAATTTGCCGGGACTCAGCCAAGTTTACCATAAACAGAAGGCAGAATTGTCTATTTTTAACTTTTCAGCCCTTGGGTGATTAAAATTTTGAGCCATAATAAACAACTTTTTTTCTTCTTTGCAGCATAATTTCTCAAATGAAATTGCAGTCGCGTTAGTTGTTCGGGAGATGTGGATTGAGCATTTCATGTTTTTAAATCCTTTCTCAAAAGGAACTTTCTTGCAAAGACTAAGCCCATGTGTTCACATGCCAAAAGCACACACAAGAAAAGAACAGAACAGAACTTGCGAGGGTTCCAAACTGAACTGCCTTCCTTCTTGGTTTTAACCGCTTAGCAGTTAGACCTTCGGTCAGTTGCCAGTTAGGAGCCAGAACCCAGCAAACTGGTCCCACCATTCTGCCTCTATTAGTGAATTTGCCACAGAGACCTTAACATCACCCAGTAGATTATTTGGCATGTTTGCACACCTATTGTGTCAGCAGAAACTGTATCATCCCATCAGGAAAGACAGTTGCATATGCAATAAACCCATAGCCTCTGATGGGCCAGATAATTACATCAGTCTGCTACTATCTCCTGTGCATGATTGCTGTGCTAATAAAACTATTTTGGTGTGAAAAATGAAACAGGTCAAGACAAGTAGATCAGGAAACAGAAGAGACTCAGGGTCGCAGAGAATGTCCATGTGCTGAGTCACACGGAATTTAACCTCAGCCTCAAGAAAGGATGTAAAAGCGTTCCCTTTGCTGTAAGGGTGGTATGCTTTGCCTCTGGCACTTCTTAGTGCTAACTATTCAGAACTTCTCAGAAATTATCAAGTTCTACAGTTGCATTGTTCTAGTGAGTGTTATTTGTAAAGCTACTGGAAATAAACTGAAGACAAGGCACAGGTGACAACTTCGAATGTATTTTCTGTTTCCCTTAGGGAAACGGACCAAAGACAGCTTCTTTCTCATTTGGAGGACAGTTGGGAGAATGAGAACAGCCTCTTACTTTGAAATTTAGGTGGATGAACAGATGTGTTGGGAAAATAAGTCAGAAACCAAGTTCACATTGTCAGCTCAAGTGCTATGGGTGCACTTAGTGTTCTATGGTTTCTTTTCTCTGGTAAGTGGGGCCTTAAGGCTCCAAAGACAGATCCTTCTAGAAAACCAGAGACTGTGCATCAGCCCTGACACCCTTAGTCCTGAAGTCACTCTAAGGAACCTGCCTGCCTGCAACTTTACAGCAATTCTGCAACTGACTCTCATATAAGATGGGTTTCTTCCAGAAGCATCTGGCCTTTCCTTCTCTTGGCACTCATCTTAGCATTTATACCCAAAACTGGGTATTAAAAAAAAAAATCCCAGTTGTGGTCAGACCACAGCCCAACACAGCATTAGCTTTTGACATGGCAATGTCACACTGCTGGCCCCTATTAATCTTGTGGTCAATGTACATGGGTTATTCTCACATGACCTGCTGTTGAGTTAAGAGTTCTTCTACTCTGCATTTGTGTAATGATGCTTCTAGTTCTAAATGCATCTTGTCTGTCTCTGTTTAATAGAGAGCGGGGTTTTCATCCTACGTTCACCTTGCCAGTTTTGCTCCAACTGTGCCAGAATGTCCTGAGGTGAGGCCTTTAAGTTTCCCCAGGCTGCTGAAGAACGCAACAGTCTGAAGGCATGCAACTCTCACAGTGGCCCTATCCTGGGCTACTTTAAATAGTGTTTTCTTCTGCTGAAACAACCTAAAGCCATGGGAACTACATGTAAAAATAAATAAATAAATAAATAAAAACATCATTTCACCTTGGTCTTGCAACAATTCAAGTCCACTGTGAAATGTTCTCTTGCTTACTCTAGAATATTAAATTCTACCAAACCCCTCATCCCAAATAAAACCCAGCTAGATATTTACCTAGATATTTATATCCTGAAGGCCAGTTAACAATTTAGGGTGCTTTTTCCTTTTCTGTAGGCATTAGCAAAATTCTTGATTTCACTCCTTTATTTATCAGTATGTAACAAACTGTATAGCCTTCAGGGCAGGGCTACTGAGAAGTCTACAGGAAGTACTTATGTTTTTTTTTTTTTTTTTATAATGTACAATGGCCAATTCTCAGTACTTATCTCAGTCTCACAGCCCCACTGCCGGGCTGTCCTGGGTCATATAAGGATTTGGAGTGTGGATAGCGAGTAGTCTCAAGGCATTTACCTCCTCAGATATTCCTGTCACCATTTAGTGGGTATCATTTGAACTCCCTAGAACCTAATGTCTGGGTTTTTACCAGGTCATGGATCTACAGAAACAGCTAATCTACTGAGTTAAAAAAAAAAAAAAAAAAAAAATCCTGTTAATTCCACACATTAGCAGGATTTTTTTTCTTCTGTAAAATTTCCTAACTATAGAAGCAATTTTCTACCTGTACAGAAGACGGCAGGAGTTAGAAATATGCTTATCAACACTGGAAATGAGAATGAACTTCTTAATAGTTAGATGCAGACACAGTCATTTCAAGAAGAACAGGAATGCATCTGTTCAGGGGAATTTACATGTAGCTGTGCCTGAAGGCAGGAGGAAAGACAGGCTCCCTTCCCAATGACTGTATGCCTTCATTAACAGGCTTCATTTACTCAGACCAAGACAGGAGAGAATATTGGGAAATTCACAGGAAGGGAGGGCTGAGATCTTTACCACATACTAGCCTTCAGAGAAGTTACCCCCAACTTCTCTCTTCCTCATAGGTCAATAAGGGCCCAGCAATCTCTTAGGAGAAAGAAGAGCCCTGCATAGCTCCACTCCAGGACACTACCCTGTGGAGAGAGTCACTGCAGACTCACCTTCTGAGCAGGTCCTTCCCTGACCAGTCTCAGGTCTCCAACTGCCAGCGCCACACAGGTGACTTCTAGGATATACTTTGAAAATTCTCCCCTTCAGTTTATCTCTTAAGTACCCAGGTGCATTAGAAACTGCTTCAGCTTTGTAGATTAGGTAGCTGAGGCTCAAAAGAGTTCAAAATGATCAATTGTTCATTAATGAGTGAGAGAGTCAGAGCTCAGTCACAAACCTGTCAGAACACAGATTTGCCCTACCATTCAGGATAACGCTAAGAGCGTTCTAATTTGAAAGTGATTTCTTTTTAATAATAACCAAAAAAAAAAAAAAAAAAAAAAAAAAAAAAAAAAAAAGTGAGGAAAGTGTGCTGTCTGTGGGGGAAGTTGCTGGAATTTTTGTTTCATCAATTTATTCTTCTTCAACATGGATTTTAAAAGCTAAGTATGGAGTGGAGCTACTAGTAAGAAAGTATACAATTTTATAGCTAATTAATGAGTGGAAAACATCTAGTGCAACTGGAAAGAAAAAAAAAAAAAGAGTCCCAGCTTCCATGTT
Source organism: Arvicanthis niloticus (assembly GCF_011762505.2). Taxonomy (NCBI): domain Eukaryota; kingdom Metazoa; phylum Chordata; class Mammalia; order Rodentia; family Muridae; genus Arvicanthis; species Arvicanthis niloticus. The sequence goes on from NC_047662.1 coordinate 53,394,821, forward strand.
TCTTCCTCCAAACAAGCAAATGGATCTTCATCAGCCCTGAAAAATCACTGCTGGGCCTCAGGCCTACAGCTGCGCAGAGCAGCGACCTCTCAGAGCAGGGTTTGCTGCCTTGGCTGCACAGCTGCAGTCACTGGGAACTTTAACGGTAGTTACTAATGTCCTCAACACACCCTGACTCTAAATGAGCAACTTAGGCTGAGAGCCAGGCTAGAGCAGGAGGAGAGGGCTTGAAAGTGACACAAGAAAAGGTTAGTTAGAATTCATCCAGGGAAGAAAGGACCCAACAGGGAGGGTGACAGAGTAGATCAAGGAACTCAGAAGACAGGTGCAAATCTGAAAAAGTTATGAGCATATCCGTACTAGTTTTCTCTCTGCCTGCCCCAAACCTGGCAGACCCTGGATTCCAAATCTGATTCCTTGAAGTACATGTCACTTAATACACCTAAAACCTTTTCCTTGCTTTTAAAATTAGCCCAACAGTGCCTACTGAAGAGCTGTTATCAATATTAAATGAGACAATACGGTACGCAAGATGCTTTATGTGGAGAACAATAAATGTTTCAACATTTGCCACCCCCAAACTCCCAATAACTTAGTGTACAGTCGAGTCATCCCTTTTTTCAGAACAGCATACAATTCAGTCCTCTAGCCTTCTCCCTTAAAGTCATCTGCGTCTACAAGATACAATGTTTACATTTATAACACAATTCTCACACAGTTAGAAGTCAGTTGATTCTTAGGCCTGAGGGTGCAGTTCAGCACTTGACCTCGTTTGCTCAAGGCTCACACCTCAATCCCAGAACCACAAATAAAACAATGCTGCCCCCACCCCAAAACACACACACACACACACACACACACACACACACACACACTCCAAATTGTACAAAAACAAAACTTTTTAGCTGGATAGACTTTTTTACAGGCCACTACTTTTGATGTTCAGGAACAGCTCTGTCAAGCACCCAACACTGTGCCAAACATTCCCCCTTTATACTTCTGTGCCATTTCCATAAAGACTCCCCAAGAAGAAAAATTTCTCTCTGTGTATAGATAATGAAACTCTCCTTCACGGGGGTCAAATAAACCACTAAAAGAAATCTAACAGGACAACTTGCTAGAATTTGAAGCCTAGTCTCTCAAACCTCCAATGTAAGAGCATTGTTCTCTCTGAGATAAAGATCCATGAAATGCTCTGTGCAGACTGCTAATGTGCCAAAGTCCGAGACATTAAGTATAATCTATATTTCTGCATTCAGAAGAGTATCACAATATCTACACTGACAACCATCCGGTGTCAGGGTTTAGTGACTGATGCTGTCACTGCTCATGTCAGAAGGTTGCACACCATCCCCCCTCCCCCCCAGTCTTTATGGCCTGTTTGAGCTTTTTATTAGCCCAGTGTTGATTGCATTCCCAGGGCATCTACTAGTTTGCGTATAATTTGTCTAATTAAATTTAAAGAAGAGATGTTTCGGGAACACTGCTTCATCGTTCCCCTACACTCCACGCTGTGGACTTTAATGAGGACCTAAGCCCCATCTTAACTCAGCCTTATTTTCAACACAGAGGACCTGTGCTTGTTAAGACTGCCTTCAGTTGTCAGGAAAAACAGCTTTATTAAGGTCATGGAATGTGGAGGGTTTGATTAAAGCTAATCAAGAAAGAAAGCCAGGCTGCAGCGTAGTGAATCAAGCCTCAGTACATGTTTAACATAACTTAGCCCAGCCTATCTGTAAAGAGCAGACATAAGTAAGGTCAGGTTTCCAGAAAGAATGCAGAGACAAACGCAAGCACATTGCAGGCTGTGTTCTTTCCTGAGCCTAAGAGAAACAACTCTCTCAACAAGCAGCAGGTATCCTGAGCCACCTGGGCACAAGTAAGGGTGGTGGCTGTCATTTTTCTTTCTAATTTTTAATCAGTGGAATATAATTATACTTTTATAAGCAGATTAGAAAGCTGTGATCCATGGATATAGCTAGCTAAGAACAGTATGTGGATAGCACTTAGTACTAACTGGAACCTCACTGGCTGCCAGCAGCCAGTGTAATGCTGGGTCAGTCAACATAAACAAAACCTTGGTAAGATCCCTGCAGTTGATTTATAATATTGTTTTTCTTTTAATAAAGCTGACCCTGGAGGAGTGCTTGATTCTAATGTGACTTGAGGCCTGATCTTTCACAGGGTCCCTGTTGCAGGCTAGTTGGGTCTTAGTTCTCTCAAGAATCAACTGAAAGTAGTTAGACTAGGAAGTTTCTTCAAATCTGCTTCTCACAGTCTTCACAAGGACGTCTTTCTAACAGCAAGGTGTCCCATTCACAAGAAGGACCACTCATCTCAATACTGAGTTATGAATCCTAATTCACAATATAATTAAGGAGAGAAAATGGACATAAACCTTGAGGAGCTTTGAAAATGGAAACCAACTCTCTTGGTTTTGCTGTTGTTTTTCAACATCATGCTACCTGTCCTTCTTTTCTGCCTGTTCCCTTCTAGGCCAGCTTTAGAACATGTTTTTGAGCATACATACAATGACATACACTCATGTATCTTCTCTCACACACACACTCATATACACTTCCTCACACACACGTGAACAGACACACACACACACACACACACACACACACACACATACATTCATGCACATACTCTTTCTTTAAAAAAAAAAAAAATGCTTATCTCCTATTCCATGACAGTGATTTTAGCTTGTCTCTATATCAGTACATGAGTATCAACTTACTATACTAACAACTAACAACTAAGACTTGAGTTAGCAGAGAACGTTAAAAATGGTCATAATTAAGACACTGAGAGTTCTATTTACATCAACCAGGCAAACAACTGCCAGGGCTACACACTCATGGTTTCACAGGCCCTGAAGTAGCAGGGACTTGAGAGAACAGCAGGCCCAGGCTTTCTCACAGGCCTGACTCACCACTTCTTCCTGATTCGCTGGAGGTCATGGAATACAGAGGCTTAGTGCGAACAGAGGAGAGCTGTGCATAATGGGATTTAAATAATCTGATTTTCCTAAGAAAAGAAATTGAGAAGCAAAGAGATAAAGGATTTTCTGTACACACACACACACACACACACACACACACACACACACACACACCAGCACCCCGGAGTTCCCAAGGCACTTCTCTATCACTTAGATATCATGTAATTACTACAAACAAAACAAAACACAAAAGCAAAAGGAAGTTCCCTCCATTTATTTTAAATCAAGAAGCAATGAAGCAAACTAAGGGTCAGCAAGATAAGGGTCAGAGGGTAAAGGTACCTGGCGCCCAGCCTGAGCTCTGTGTCTACACGCACACAATAGAAGGAGAAAATCAGCTCCTGTAAGTTGCCCTCAGACTTCTACAAACAGTACATGCATGCTGTGGTGTATGGCAACACACACACAAACACACACACACACACACACACACACAGATCGAGAGAGCAAGAGAGAGACAGAGACAGAGACAGACAAATATAAATAAACAAGCAAATATTTTTTAAAGAAACAAAATGACTCTGGCAACTTCAAATACTTATTAGTAGCAGTGCTAGATTGAAGCTGACTCCAGATCTCCTGAATACTAGCTTAATGTTCTTGCCGTTATATGATGTCTGTTTATAATCATTGTTTCCAAGGAGTAGCTGTTATATGCCAGGCACTGTTCATGACATTAGAAAAACAACCGAACAAGACCAGTGAGGTCCCTTCCTCATGCTAGTGTGCATATGCGTGTACTTAGAATAAGGACAATTTCTCACATACATGGCTTTTCATACACTTTTCTACACCAGTTTGAGAGTCCTTTAAGATTAAGATGACATACACATACTTATTAAAGTCTAAGAATTGCACTTACAAGGCCAACACAGAACAAATAAATACCAGCTACGCCCACATTACTTCCTTTCTATCCCCTCCATGTACTAGCTTTTCAAACAATCTAGGCAAACACCTGAGAAACATCTATTCAAGATGCACAGAAGTTCGTCTGCTGAGACGAAAGAGAGGGCTGCAAACATCTCTACAAGGACAAAATCAAAGTTCAGAAGAGGACTGGTAAGGGCCACGTGAGCACACATGGGGTTCTCAAGTGTGCACATGGGCATCTTGCTTGGGAAAGAGAAAGCTTCCTTTTTTCTTTCTTTCTTCTCCATCTATACAAAGGACAGTCCTGAAAGCCTGGGAGGGAGAGCAACGTCTGCCCCCATCTCTAGTTCTGTCGCTGAATGAAAGATCCACAGGAAATCAACGCAGTGGTAAGGAGTTGCCTGCCAAGAGTATAAACTCTGAAACAAAAGACTCACTATTGTGTAGGAAAACCTGACATCTACCCCACCCCCATTCCACTGTGCTCTGAACTTCAGTAATCCTTCTCTAATATCTCATTTGTTGCAAATTTTTAACACCTGTATCTAAAGTGTTACTTTTCTTCTTCCAACTGCTCCTGAGAATAGAGCCATTCTAGTGTCTTTGTTGCTGGTTATCTTTTTAGGTAGCCACATAATCAAATCAGTGAATTTACCAGCTTCCTCCTTAATCACAAGCACACTGCCTTCCCCAGCCATAGGATCTCAGCAGCTATCCAGGCTCCTGAGGTTTGTTTCCCCCGACCCTTACTTTGAGCCCAATACAAAAAGATGTTCTTTTGCTGATGCATTAGTGGGCTTGGCATTATTGATATTTCTTCATTTCCAACCTTACTATCATAGAGAGAATAGTAAACATGATGTTGGGAAAACAGTGAATTAATAATGTAAAATTAAAACAAATTCTGCTCAGGTGGATGCCTGCAGCATGGTCCATTTATGGGATGGAATAGAGAAGTGAGCTGTTATTAATAGTAGCAGGAACTTTATTTGGTATCCAGTACTAAACTTTTCAGAGGACTTTTCAGGAATCTTCCTTTCTTCTTTTATTTCTTTCTCTTCTGTCTAAAATCATTTAACCAATGCTGGACATGACTTCACTGCTATTCTGAGAGAAAGAATTAGATTTACTTCATTTCTATCAATAGGCTGATCTAAATTTATCTGTCTTTTTTTTTTTTTTTAAGTGTATAAGATGGTGATCCACCAACACAAAACGATGTTCTTCTGCTACTTAAAGCTTGCTGGTAAAGCCAAATGGAGGAAAAGGTCACCGATATTGGCTACAGAAGTTAGATTCTGGGCACCCTCTACAAATCTACATCTGCTTGGCAACTACTCAGGAAAGAGATTCAGTTACTCCTCTAACAGTTGCAGAGTGTTCCCAAGATTCAGAGGATGAAAACAACTTGCTCTGTATCAGAAGAGGGCCCAACCAGATCTGAAAAAACAAAACAAAACAAAAAACCAACCCACATACTATTATGTGCCGTCAGTTTAAAAACTATCATCATAAATGGAACCAAAGTCATCAATGGCACGGTTACCACACAGACCTAGTCATGTGATCTGAGAGTCTGAGTGGGAATATTTTTTTCCTTTTCTTTTTGCAGCATAAACACTTAAGCATTTAGTGATAAAATATTAAAAGCCTGAGGCTCCAGACCCACCGAGTACAAGTTGCTGATAAAGCATCATAGACCAAGGAAAGGTGTCAAGTATGGTAAAATATGGCTCCAGCTTAGACATTAGGGGCTCTATTCCTCCCCTAATATGCTTGCCTTGCTCCCACTGCCCACAGCTAAATGTGTACAACGATAAAAATGCATCAGCTTGAAGCCTACAGAGGAAGTTCAGCACATCCCTGTCAATGAACAAAGTAATTGTCGCATTTGTTCATCACAAACGACTTATCTAGACACTGTTTTTAATTATAACATTAATTGATCTTTTGTCACCACTAATTAGAGCAATAGCATCACACTTAGTTACTCTACTAGCAGGATCAACATTTGGTTGCTAGAAGATTCCTGAGTGAGAAAAGGAGTGAAGTGAGCAGAAAAAAAGGAAGGTCATGGGCTTTTTGTTTGTTTGTTCTTAGAATGAAATGCTTTGCTACCATCTGGCATATATATATATATATATATATATATATATATGTGTGTGTGTGTGTGTGTGTGTGTGTGTGTGCATATGTATGTATATATGCACATATATTTTATATTTAATCTGGCATATATATCATATATATTGTTTTTTAAATTTTATTCCTACTTATGTGTGTGTGTGTGGCTGTGCATGTCTTGGTGCTCAGAGAGGCCAGAAATGGGTATTAAGTTCTTTAGAGCTAGACTTACAGGTGGTTCTGACCCATCCTACATGAGTAATGAGAATTGAACGTAGGTCCTCTGGAAGAGCAGGCAGCATTCTTAAGACCCAAGTCATCTCTCCAGCCCTCGGCTTTATATTTTAATTAGTCTTTCTTATAAAAATCTTCATTTGGTATCATTCCAATTAGAATTCAAAATGGTAGTCAAAAAAAAAAAAAAAGGTTTCCCTACTGGAGGAAAATTATGGATACAAAAGAATAATTTGATGACCGGAAAAGGTACCTTTCATAGCTCGAGATTTAGCAGGGGGAAAGTCTCATGAACCTGTCACAGTCCTAGTCTGTAAGAAATGTAAGGGACTTTAATGGGTATTTTAGTAGAGCCACTTAAAATTAAGTGATGAATTGGAATGAGAAAAGTTATTCCAATAAAAGCAAACAAATTAACTAACCTGACCTTGGTCCACATAAAAGATTCATTTTCTTAATGGAAACAAACTCTCTGAGTCTAGCTCAAGTTCAACCACTAAAGTGTGTGCGAAACCTAAATTGAGCTACAGAAGCCAGTCCCCAGAAATTCAGGTACCCATGCTCAAGTAGGTAAGAAGGGTTCTCGCAGCTGCGGGATATGCCTCTGGCATGGTCTAGTATGACCCACTTCTACACTCATTGCCACATGAGTCAGAAACCTGTTAAGACCCAATTAAGAAAGCTGCTACGCATCATTGATGCGTGCTTTGTCCAGAGCTTAATTCTACTGTTTCCCTAAGTAAATTCTGTCTTCCCATTCATTAACTTTCTCATCCCTTGGGTACAAGCAGCAACTTCTGCTATTTTCTTTTAAAGGGTTACAGACGATCTTAAAGTTGCAGTGAAATGGGTATGTCATATTGTCCATCACTCGAAGACAGCAAGATAGCATCTGTCTTCAATTGTTCACTTGCCACTTCTGACAGTGTCAGAACATGAGTCTTTCTGATTTCATCAGCAGCCTGAAATTAAACATCAGAATAAGCCAGACGGGGAAGGAGGTGGTCGCTTCTCTTCTTCCTGCCTCCACAACTTCCAGTTGCCTTAGTGCAAAGTACAAGCAGTTTCTGAATTAGTCATTCTGGGAGCAAAGAAAGGTTCTGAAGAAGTTTAGACCAGTAAGACAGGATTCCACATTTGAAGTAAAGATACTGACTTTGTCTATTTGGGGGGGGGGGAGAACCACTATTTTTTAAAGTCAAGGATATATTTTCATGAAATACTAGAACCACAACATTATGCTAACACCCTTAGTAAGTTAGGATTCTAACTCTAATAAGAGAGCTCACCAAGGGGCAACTGTAGGAAGGTACAACTGTTTCTAAGACACTAGAGGCCTCCTAAGTTTTCTGGTTATAACCAGAATTTTGAACATAACCCTAATGAGACATATAACAGAGAAGTGTCAGCTTGTGTTTAGAAACTATGACTGCTGTCCGTGCAGATTTCATGTGTGTGGAAACGGTCTTATACAGTCAAGTTTTGTGATTTATTCTGTAAAATGTTGGTTGATGCACATATAACAAAACAATCCCAGGACAACTGAGTACTTTGTGTGGTTTAGCTGTTAAATGAAGACAAACAAATGAACAAATAAATAAATGGTAAGTCCTGCCAGTTACTGGGAAGGGCAAAAGCACACACACACACACTGTCCTGGGTGGGTGACCTCATGCAAGTCACATAAGTGCCTCGTCCCTGGAGAATGGACAATTGCATAAACTGACCTCTCTGCAGTGTCAAGTTCAAACTTCTTTCTTTGTATGTTTAAAATACACCGATTTCCATCTTGTGAAGGCCAGTGCCCATCTGCCACAGCATGTGAGAGACTGGGGTGTGAGAACACTCTGACTTACTTCACACAAAATAAAGCTCATATTCTTTGACTAGGCACTTCCTTTTGCCTGTGGGTCACATCTCACACCGGTCCTTGGTCCTCTTTACCAGAACCTACTAAGTTTATTAATTGCTCAATATAGCAGCATTTTTAAACCCTTCACCCAAATGGAGGCAAAGTAGAGGCTGAAACATTAAATAACATGCAGTTTCCTGTAAATCATTTCATTCAACTGAAGTCAACAGACCTTCAAAGTGTAGGACTTGGCAGGCGCTGAGCTCAGGGCGAGGGAGTCAAGCCTTGTCAGGGCTCCTGCCCTTGAGAAGCGGCCATGCCTAAGGAAGCTAAGGCCTCCTAGATCAGGTCAATGCTGGGTGTACAGAGGGTAGTTCTCAATAGCCTCATTTTGTAACAAGTCCCTGCAGACGAAAGGGTGAGGTTTTGATGAACAAAACTTGGACTTATTATTTAACTCCCCCCCAACCAAGACAAATAAAGTAAAAGAAAATGATTTCTTTGACATCTATAATTTTAGCTTCTATTTTTTAAAATATTCTTTTGAAAAGGCTTACTTCCTCTTTGAGAATTTATTTATCCCCTAAAAAGTAAAAGAAAATGATCTCTCTTATATCTGTAATTTTAGTTTCTTTTTTTAAAATAAATATTCTTTTTTTTTTTTTTTTTTTAAAAAAAAGACTTACTTCCTCCTCAAGACTACCAAGCCTCTTTCCATTTTAATGGCATAAATATTCTTTGGTAAGGGACAAGGATATCAAAAAATTATAGAAAACATTACAAACTTTAATTTCAGTCAGGCATCTTACAAGGCCATTTACCATGTCTTATGGACAAAAATAACAGGGTCCAGAGAAGGACAAGTCACATGGATTAATGGCTGTTTGGAAGGCTTTCCCAGAGAGGTTAATTAATTGAATCTGGATGGCACACTTAGTGCTTCTTAAATGTTTAGGAGAGAATTTGACAATAGTCATTGACCCTCTTTTCATAAAATTGCGCAGGTAGGCTAAATACTGCATGCAAAATCAGAAACTAGTATGTAGATCACAAGCTAATCTATTCTGATTGCCCTATTCCCTGTTTTTTATTGGTGGCCTCCATGAAGGAGAACAGATAATTGGCTGCAGAGTCATCCGGATGGGATGGGCTGGGAGGGGATACTGGGTTGTTTAACACTGTGTTTTCTGAGTCCAGTGCTCTAAGATTAAAGACAAATTCTATATGTTAAAGGGTGAATTGTAGTCAAGAAGGTATGTTTGATCGCATGCATGTCATTGACATGTTTGTTTTATACTTTTAAGAAAAAAACAACTACCTAAAAGGGAGAAACTACTCACATGGGAAAAGAGTAGTCTGCCGACTCCCTGATTCTCCTGAGGCTAACCTGGACCAAGAGACAATAATGGAGGCAAAGCCTAGCTCAATAACAGGCAGCATTTCAGAACAATCTGAAGAATCAAGACAAAGGAAGCCGCGCTGTTAGGAGCCTCTCTCTTCAACCTGGGAGGTGGCACAGTGTACCAAGAAGCTGGATCTACATTTTGATTTCAGTTTTGCCTCAAGCTACAAACATGATCCAAAGCAAGTCTCTGTGCTCTTATAACTCAGTTTCCTTGTCTGTGAACTGGAGGTTAGGAAAAGCACACTGGAGTCAAATGAGACAGCAAAGGAGTGCCTGTCAGACTTTAGGTACCAACACGATGCCACCTCCATCCTGGCTCCCGACCTCCTTCAAATTCCTCTAGGCCAGGAGGGTATTACACAAGCTCTCCCAAAGGAATGTGGTTGAGTCTGGGTTTGGGTCAGCAAGACAATGAATAAGTAGTGTCTCCTCAGGAGTATGTATGTAGAGCAGAACGTGATCTGTCCTCATGTATTTCCCATCCCAGTCAACTACGTGAAAATCAAAATGAATACTCATTCTTTTCTTCTTGGGCATTATATCTTATTATCTCATTTCACTGTATTTCAAAGAAATTTCCATAATCACTTAAATGTTTCCATATGATGGCCATATTCTTCAGGTAACCTGAGTTCATACCATTCCTTCAACACGAGCCCCTATAAAATGCTCCAGCATCATTTTGTGTGCTCTGAATAGAATTTGTTCGGCTGCCAAACCATTCAGTCTTCTGCAGATAGCTTTGTTGGTTCCAAACTTGGTTATCAAATTCTTTTATCAGCATATTCTAATCAAAGCCTTTCAAAACAGTCTAAGGGTTAGGAAATACCATAAGGTCTAAATGAGAAGCGAAGAGAGCAAAACATGACTACCAACTAGGACAAAGGCTAAGGGCTGCTGTGACTTTGCTTCCGAACACAGCACAGCAGCAGCTACTGTCATCTTGGGCCAAAAAGAATGCCAGCTCAAATGTCACATTCGAATAAATTATTGGCCATTCATAAACAACAAAAATGGAGACATCCAAGCCTGATTTCCAACCCGTGGATTTATACAGATTCTTTAGTTGGAATTGTTTAAAAGAGAAACTCCCTTCTGTCAGGGGATCATCATTCCTCAACTACAAATATAAGAGTATTAAATGAACAGTGTAATTCTCCTGCAGTGATGACACACAGACAGTGAGTGTACACCACTGGCCCAGCTTCTGGACATTGCTGTAAGCCCCTCCTGTCAGTCCAGAAGCTCTCCTGCACAGAGCCTCCTTCACATGCCTCTACCTGATCTTTTGCAGTGGAGGAAGGCCAAGAGGCTGGGGACCCTGCAGCTAACAAGGAAAGTGGTCTCTCAATGCTTTTGTAACCAGAAGCAAGCTGACTGGTTAAATGGAGCAACAATTACTGAGAAGAAAACTCCTGTCCAGTCCCAGTTTTATCACTAGACATCATCAGTTTTTTTCATTATTATTTTCTTCCAACCATGACAATAAACATGTTTCAGAAAGTCAGTCATCAGTGCAAAGCTATTTAAAGAATTCTACATAGATGGTGCTACAGTTATGGAACTGGGAAGACCTTTGTTGACAGTTTGTTCTGAATCTCTCACCATTCAAATACTTGGGATGCCTGTTCCTCTGCCTGTCAAAATAGAAAATCCTTAGGAAGGATTTATACCACAAATTGTCCTGTCTCTCCAAAACACAAGCAAGGTGCCTTTCCTCTGTGGGGCCAGAGCTCATGCATAACACTCCACTGTTCACTAATCGTGTTTCTACACAGCAAGACCTCAAAGAGGTTGTGAGCACTGAACCCAGCCTGTTCATCTTACAAGGCCTAGCTAAACGCTTGGGCTACAAAATTCTCACATTTGCCCCCATAAAATGGTAGCCCAAGGATACCGACAGCCAAGGATCTAAACCACTCAGCACAGACTAAAACCTGAATCCTTCCCCTATGCTGTCTCTACCCTGCTATACTGGATACCACAGCAAAAAAAATTAATATCCACAATAACAACAAAAACCTTAGCAGCACATTATTTAATTGTCTTTTCAAAACCCAACTGTTCCTCCCATCACACTGAAAGGACTCCCCCTCCAATAGAACACTTGGGTTAGATTGAAAAAAAAAGAAAGCTGTTTCACTTAGTATGGAATAATCTGATAAAAAAAAAAAAAAAAGGATGGTAAAACAGAAAGGTTTTACACATGCAAACCCACCCTTGTACCCAATTCCAATTCTCTTATGTTCATGATCTGTATTCCTGCTCTCCAGATGGGCCATCAGCTTAACACCAATGCCAGTAACAGCTTGTGTATTGTTTGTTTAAAACAAAGATGATGGATTAAATATCATATGCAATGTGAGTAAAAGAGGTTAAGGTTAATACCACTGGTTCTGAAATATATGATAAATTAAGCCCATATAGTGTTGCTCAAGTAGATGCACATAAATAAAGATTTAATTTCATTTTTCATAGTCACAAGAGGAAGCATGCCTTCGTCTAGAATATGGAGCCTTTCCATGGCTCCAGATTTATTCTTGTTCTAAGGCATCATTACCCTCCAAATTACACAGACTTATGTCATTTCACTGAAACAGTCATTCACCCATTGCAGGCCCAGATCCAACACTAACCCGTTTGTTTTAAAAATTATGCCAAAATGAGCAAACTTGAGATTCTTTCACCTATATTTGAGTACTCTGCAAATTTTCTCAAATAAACCCCCCAAACCCTACTATTTCAATGTGTACTATAGAAACCAAAGAAATCACAGTGAAAATGTCTTCCTACCCTCTGCATTATTACATAAAGCTGCCCACAGAGCAGTTGCTGCCAATGGAGGAGCCTGTGTCAGAACCAGACCCACAGTGTGGTGGCTTCTTGCCTTGACTACTGACTGACTTTGACCTCATAACCATGTGCAGTCTCCATTAGAAAATTATTTAAGAGAAAAGAAGAAACATTTAGAAACCAGAACAAAAGGACTGAACAAAACAGAAAGATAATTCCTTAAAGGGATTGTGCTGATAGGATAGCATATAAGAAGATTATCATCAGCGAAAAAAATGCTGAGTAGCACAGAGTCTCTCAGAGATGGCTCAAAAGAGAGATGGTGGAATGAGAATGTTCCATGTCTCATACACACACATACTGAATAGAGAGAAGTAAGGGGCTCATTTTGAGCAGTCAAAACACAGCCCAAACCTAGAAAGAGTTCTACTGGGGCCACCAGTCCTACCAACTGGTTAGGTTGAAACTTTATTTAAGCTGGAATTTGGCCTTCCACAGTTGCACCACAATGAGAAAATATTTAAAGAAAGATGTTTTGCAATTCCAATGTTTGGAGTGAGTAATGAAATCCATAGTGCTTGCTACTAACGTTGTCTTGATGTCAGTTCATGACATCCATATTAAATGTCAGGACAAAGAAGCAGATAGATTGTCTCTAGTGAGACTATAAACAACCCCGTGTAACCTCTGGGAGATATTCAAGTTGGTTAAAAACTTCAAAATATAACAACTTCACTGCCAAAAGCACAATCAATTCAATAACTGCAGATTACTTTTTTTTTCAGATTACAATACTGGATTGCAATTTTCTCTTACATGGTTTGGCCTATAATAGACTAACAAGCACCATACAAACATCCAAAAAAAAAGGGAGACTATAATATAGATTATTCTTGTTTTAATATAAACAACTAGAAGTACATCATGAGTAAAGTCCATTAATAATTAAAAAACATATCTTATCTAGGACTTGGAAACTAAAATTTGGATTAAATGAAACTTAAGGTCCCTCACGACTATAACATTCTATGATTCTAAGCCTATGATTACCTATTTGTTTCTTTGAATTTTTTTCTTGTGATGGGACATGCTGTCAGTCTCCCTTTAGTCCGTCTTTATATTAACCCACTGCAGTGACCCACACTCACAAAAATAAAATTATATAACTTTAAATCTGAAAGACAATGGGAAAGAAGCAGAATCTAAACTCATACCATGTCACCTGTGAACCCAACTACCCGTTCTGCCACTTCCAAGGTCTAGGTGGTAAACTCTTCATCTTACCAAGATACTGTCCATTATATTCACGTTTCCAAACAAGTTAGATTAAGAATTCCTCTTTGGATTTATGGGATAATGGTGACACAGTCACACTATTGGATGTAACTTGGTACATTCTGTGTATCATGGTACCTACTGTGTACATGATGGGACCTATTGTGCATATGAAAGTTGCTGTTTAAGTTTCTTTCACATGGCTATTAAGATGAGCAAGAAAGGTTTTCTCATTTTAAAATCTATTTACAGACTGAAAATTCTTCACCCCATAAAATGAACTCTGTTTGTGTTGAGTGTATAGTCATCACTTCCTGTGAATGAAGTAAAAATAGAATCCAGATGAGTAGAAAAGTGTCTTCATTTTTAATGATAATTAATTCCAGGGGAGAAAGTGGAAGTACATGTGAACACATGTGTGTGTACGGGCATATGCAGTGTGAGTGTGAGTGTGTGTGTGTGTGTGTGTGTGTGTGTGTGTGTGTGTGTAATGCTTTTGGCTTCTTGTTTATATATTTTACTCCAAATAAGTTTTACTTGTTTTTGAGGAGAGAATTTTGGGAAAACATTTCTGACCATGGTAGACAATTTCTAAACCAGCATTCAAAAAACATAGTATATGGTTTCTCAGCTAAAAGGGGTCTGTCTTAAAAGCAATAAAGTAACTGCCTAGGCTGTTACTTGGAAACAGCCATCCAAAATGCCCCGGGAAGGGCAGAGTTAAAGGCGGTCATCTGATCAACCTTAACTCACACTGGAGCACTAAGCTATTGCATCACGGGCAGATCACAAGTCACACGCTGTCCTCAGTCCGCTCCATTGAGTAACAGACAATGCAATGCTTTAAATTTGATTTCCTAATGTCCTAGAGGTCAATTTAAGACCTTATAATTTGCTAACACAGTTATCACAAATTTATTTTAGATTTTAAAGCTGTCCCTGGTATTGTGTCTAGTAGATATCACTAACAAAATATAGTACCCGGCCCTAATTAGATACTGTCAAATGCAAAGCATGGCTATGTTCACTTTAAATTTAATAAGGGGAGTCCAGAGTTTAAAAAGCCTCTATGTTCCAAATGTTCCTAAACTCCTACTTTCAGTGTTTTCCTCTTTCTTAAGTTTAGAACTACAGAACTGTTTTAAGAGTGCTGTGTAGAGGAGTCCCTTTCAGTTTAAAATGGATTGGAATACAAGCTGTTAATAACTTCCAAGAGCCAAGAGGCCCTGCGTGTCTCCATGATGTCTTTCAAAGCGTTTTCGGGAACGGCTTTGAGATGGGTCAAAAAAGGAGTGCCCTGCCTTGCCCTGCCCAGGCCGCTGTCTGTCACCGAAAACTGTCACTGTCGTGGCAGACATGGAATCAGTGGTCATGAGAATAACAAACTGGCCAGGGTTTGCCTGGAATGCTCAGCCCTGTGTAGCAACAGACATGATTTTGATTCTAACAATATTTCCAAACAATTCTTAAATCTGGCAGACAGGAAGAATACTAATCACCTAGATAAATGTGTTTCTTCTACATTCTGGAGGGGTGCCATGAGAATATATCCCGTTTAGTGAGCCTCCATGAGTGGAGTGCTGGCCCACTCGGCAATACTTATTGAATTTCATATTATTTTATTAGGATGTTGGTACAGACACTATGCAAAACTCCTCAATTAAGTTAATTCCATCTTGTCAGCTCATATAATTATAAATATTACAGAGCCTAACACAAACCACTGAAAACACACCACAGAACTTAAACTAAAGAAATGTGATTTGGCCCATAGGAACAGTAAGATGGAAACAGAAGATCCCTTCTCTTCCTTAAGGTCACAAACAGGCTGTTTCTAGAGATCATGCTCCCTTCAGAAATAGGTTTACCCTATACAATACACAGGAAATGTGCTGCAAACTTCCTCTATGTGTAAGCTTTTCCCTCAAATATTTATTTTAAAAATAATATCCAAGTTAACATGGCATAAGGAATGTGGACAGATGTGTAGTTGTTCTATCCAAAGGCATTAAAGCTTTGATACATGGTCACTAAGTTTTGGCTTAAAAATATAATATAATATAATATAACATATACACACATATATATCTTCAACAATTAAACAAATATCATCATGAATCCATTTGTTGGCCCTAACCTAAGGAATTATTTTTGTCAAAACACAAAATTTCCAGTTTCCTTAGTGTACATACACAAAAACTCAGTTACAAACATCATATTATTTTAGCCATGCAGATTGTTTTATGAGTGTCCAGATGAGAATGAAGTGCTAAGTCATGCCAGTTTCTCTGATTAATATACCATAAACTCATGTTTCTAGACAGTGTCTCTGAATAGAAGACAACAGAAATTTCCTCTCACTAAACACTTACAGCTTCACTTTCTGAAGGTGTGCGACACTTTTGCTCAGTAACTGAGTTAGTTCCTGTGGAAAAGCCATTCATTATATGGATCTGGTAAAAAGGAAAGAAACGTGTGGTCCAGGATCAGATATCCAAGTCCATGGAATGGTGAGTTTCAGGAACTGGGAAGGCAGGATTTCTAAGTCTCACTAGGGAGGAGAATACCCATGTAAAGGCTAACATCACCAGGTATGTACACAAATATTTAAGTCAGAAAATGTTAAGTATAGTTTATACTTCAACCGGAAATCACAATGATCTATCTGAAATGTTTCCTGATTGCATTACAGAAGGAAAGACTACTGGTGCCTTTGATGTTCTCTACCTCGCATTAAACAATCTTGAGATTGAGAAACAATCTTTCTTTTTTCTACATTAATGTGATTTGCCTCTTACCTGGATACCTGAAGCTGTTATGTTCTCTAGTTCCCTCTGAGATACACCATGTCATGTGTTATTTCAACAGCAAATGATCCAGTTATATAGACCTGGATTCAAATGTTCCATTTGCCACACAGACCCCTCACTGTATATGGCCTTTTGCTTTGCCATAGTGTTCTTCCCTGGGAATTACATGCAGATATACACACAAAATTATGCCTCTTGCTCCTGCACTTTGTCTTCTCTCTACATAGAAGCCAGAAGAGTGTGGTCTTATCCTTCTGCTGCCATAAAAAGCACATTCATGTAGCTAGATTGTTTCTTCCCTTTAGAAACAGTGATAAGGTATTTGCCTACTGTGTATAAGGCCCAAGCTTCTATGCTTAGCACTCCAAAGAAGTACAAATAAACTTTAAGAAGATAAGAAAAAAGTTGAAGAGATGGCTCACTGGTTAAGAGTACTTGTTGTTCTTGCAGAGAAATCAGATTTAGTTTCTAGCACTCACATGGGGGTTCACAACCACCTATAATTACAGTTCCAAGAGATCCAGCCTTCTCTTCTGACATATGAGGACACCTGGCATGCATGTGATACACAGACATGCAGAAGGTAAAACAGTCGTTATATATATATAATATATAAAATTTATATATATGATACATGATATATATGTAATATTATATATATGATAACAAGAGCATTTAGAATAGGGACTCTGTCATGTGTTTTCACCACTAGGACCAGAGACTCATCTACAGCAGATACTTAATACATGTATTTGGTAGTTTTAATACCTAAATGATAAACTAAAATTTATCAGGACAAAAATTAATCATTAATAAGAAGATATTATCAATGAAATAAAAACAATCTCTTAAAACATTTGTTATGTTCACCAAAAAGTTAATTAAAAATAAAACAGAATATTTATGTGAAAAACAAACATCTATTCATCTATTAACATAAAAACTTATGCCTCCCCGTGAATCCATGTTTTTCTCTTCTTGATATCTTAATAGACTTGACATCTGTGCATTAGGATAGGGAACAGTCTTAAATTTCCAGAAGGGAAAAAATTAGCAACACAAGACCAAAGCAAATGCCATATCATAACTCAATGACTCATTACAAACATGCCTCTCTCCAGGGCTCACTCTTCCCTTTCTATGGAAGGATCTACACCTACAACCTCTATTATTATTAATGGAAAAGAGCTGCAGGCTTCACTAGAGGCCCACTAGAGAATAAGGCCTATAAGAAAGTGGACATTCATTTATTAAGTTTAAAAAGAATTCCTAGTATAATACAAAGAACAATGCCTTGGCTAACTGCCCTGATGGGTGTAGTTGAGCTGGAGAGGGTGCAGAAGAAAGATTAAGCTAATTATACTACAGAAAGTATCACAGAAAATATAGATCACCGGGCTACATAAGTCTAAAATGACCCATTCTCAACAATAGAGTAGCTTTGACACCCTATTGTACTCTAAAAACCACATAGCAGTTTTAAGAATTTCTTGCCACTAAAAAAAAAAAAAATGCACACTTTTAAAAATGGAATGTTCTAACAAAATATACTCATGCATATAAGGAATAAGAAATTTACAAGCCAACAGAAGGTCATTATTTAATTTTTAATTAGATTTCACCTAACAAGGAAAACTAAGTCTTCCTTCATGCATTTAACAAAATGTTCATTTAGAATATTCCATGGCTTAGAAAGCTTTGGAACAGATGTTGAAAATGAGAATTCAAGACCCAAGAATATATGAAACTCACTTGACTCTGCTCTCAAGTGATCTGATAAGCAAACAGCCTCACTGGCTGCAGTCATCACTGATAATTTATTTCCAGAGTCTGACAACTACATGGCAATTCACTTTGCTGATGAAACATTCTTTATTTGGGTGGGATACACACAGATACCAACTTAACGAATGTCATTCTCACAAGATAATAGACCATAGAGAAGATGCGGGCCATCAAAAACCACTTCTCACCTATCAGAAGATGCCTTAACAACTGACAGTGTTTATCAAGTTCATGAGTCTTCGTTCCCTCTAGGCAAGGTTCCAGAGCCAACCCTTTCTTCATTAAGGTCATCTACACACAGTTTGATATCTGGGCTGCCTGCATATTTGCAGTTACAAAAAGTCCTTACCTTTGCAATAGCTGATAGCAGCGCAACAGTAACAGAGACGAACCACTGGGTTATTTGTATTCTGTTAATTAACTAAGAGTCTCGCTTTCACTGTCAGCAGGGGCTTCCTCAAATCCATACAATAATTCTTCTGATAATGAAGTATTCCCCTACTCCAGGACTATTTTGGAATCTCTAACTTGGGCTTTGTTTTTCTTTCATTAAACTTTATTAATAGCTGACGAGGCCCCAGGATGAGAAGAAATTAACCTCTGATTTAAACTCCTAAGAGAGTAAAAGGGAAGTCTCTGACAGGAACAAGACTAAGATGACAGGCCTTAATTCTTCATGCTACTGCTGCATAGAAGGCAGAATCTGGCTGCATGTCTGGAAGAGATCTGCAGGAAGAGCTATGGCCCACACCTGCTTCTTAGGGCTTCCAAAGTTTCACACTCAGAATACACTTGAGCCCAACTCCATGTCTGCAATGGCACCCCATACATGGGCCCTCTACTTCTTTGGGAAGAGTCAACTGGACAAATCCTTTCAACTTTGCCCTTGAAGCTGGGGAGCTACTTGTAGGTAGCCTTGTTCAATGGCTGACACTGGTAAACGATGGGTGCTTGCTGAATGAATGTGGACAAAAGCCAAGCACTACATATGCTTCACAGTGTGTGCTGTGCGCAGACCTCATTTCCACTGTTTGCACATTATGCTCTGGCCTTTCTTCTGCCCCAGCCCCCCGCGCCCCCAGCCCTAGTCACTGCTGGTCCCCACTACTGCCTCTCCTGGCCATCTTCCTTCCAACAGTCCTATAATCCACAACCCAACATCAGCTTTGACCAACAAGCTGCTACAATGCCCAGCTCACTGTTCCATGCTTGTGTGTCCCTAGCCAGCCCTCAAGGCAATACTGTCCTCCCATCCTCTTCATAGAGTCCTCAACTTGAATCAATACTGTTCACTTCTCCTGGGCCTCACGGGTCCTTCATAGCCTACATAGAACAGAGCACTTAACTGTTTTTCCTGTTCCCCAGCAGAGCTATGAGCATCTGGAAGAGAAGAATAGCCTCTTGTCTTTCTCTGCTTTTCTCCCATCAGTGTTTAACGTGGCCCTTTACTTCTGCTGAGTGATTATGATATATTTGTTGATGGTTTGGGTGGAGTAGTTTTGAATGCACCAAGCTTTGTCTTTGGATGTAATGACCAATTTCAACCCACATTGCTGTCTGAATCCCAGTCTTTCTAGTCTCCTGAAGGCATTGTCAGAACAGTCGCAAGAGGAGTAACAGCAGACACTCCAGTCTTATCAAAGATAAGCCTTTAAAGGAGAAGTCCAGGACATCCTTGAATAACTGACATAAAACTAGCTCCCAATAAAGAGCAAGTTTGGCAATGTAACAGTTTAGCCTCACTAGAAAGAGACAGAGGTGTGGTGTGCCTTTGTTGTGGGGGCTTGTATTTTTATTTTGTTTTGGTGTCTGGGGCCTGGCATATATTAAGCTACTACTGTCCCAGCCTAAAAACTGAACTCACCTTCGGCTTTAGCCACCAAGCCCTTACACACCCCCAGTTAATCATGAATCCTAATTTCTATAAAAATCTGCTCTTACTTGGTACTTACATATCCACATGAGGAATGTATACTTTATAAACTACAGGGTGTATCTAAGATGATGCCCACAACCAAACCTAGAGCAATGGTTCACTTGCAGCTGCCACTCATATGCACTTGCAAGTTAACTAATTTATTTACAGTTTATCGTGAGCTAAACAAGAAACACACACACACACACACACACGTGCACATGCACACGCATGTATTCATGTAGTGCCAGTTAATGAAAAAAGGGGCATGAATCTGAAAAGAAGAAAGGAGGGAAAATTCAGAGGAAGGAAAAGGAAGGAAGGTATGGTATAACTATATTATAATTTCAAAACTAAAAGAAAAATGTATATCCTATGAGGTCAAACTACAAAAGATACCAAAATCAAGACTAATAAGTATTAAATTATATATTCTACATAGTATAAGTAAACCATATACTCTAAACGAGAAATGCAGATTTCCAGGGAAGATCTCATTCCCAACCTTGTCACACTTTAGGGCCAATAAACCACTAGGAATACTGTGACTTCAGTGTGAATGAATTGCAGCTTTCTGTCTGGATACAAATCTATTTTAAACTGATTATATCAAATATCCAAAATGTGGTATCCAAGAGCAAGTCTTTCTTTAGTCTCTTAAAGGCACTTTCAGATCATATACATGACAAGGCATGTTCATTCTTCTACCACAATTACTGAAAGAGTTAACAGTAAAACCCACTGCATGCTTCAGGTAGTGTTTATTTCTCCATAGCTATCAGACTGCAAGACTAGTGACTCTGAATGAGAGAGTTAGAAGGCAAGTATAGTAGTTTGATGAGTTAGTATGAAAACTTAATCCACTGTGTGCAAATGTCTCTAATTGTAAATGAGTCTTTTTTTTTTTTCCTGTTGTCTTTGAGGCAGGCCCATGTAGCCCAGGGTGGTCTCAAACTTGCTATGTATCAGAGATACATCTTTTCAATGCTGGGAAAGTTGCTGTGCACTACCTTTCTCAGTTCTCAGTTTTAAATGAATCTTGAAAAAGATATTTTACTTTACCAAATCACTGTCTTAGAAGCTACCTACAGGTGTGAGTAGCCATTAAAAAATTTTTTTTCAGTCCAGGGAGTGTAGCTTAGTGGTAGAGCCCAGTGCTTAGGATGAAAAAAAAAAAAAAAAGAAAGAAAGAAAGAAAGAAAGAAATGTGTGTGTGTGTGTGTGTGTGTGTGTGTGTGTGTGTGTGTGTGTGTATTCCCTGGATTTGGCTCTAAGCAAGCCCCTAAAATTAAATTTTCTGTTGTAAAGAATAAGCTCTTATATCCACATGTAAGCTGAGCAGCAACTATCTTTAGAATATCCTTAATCTTCAACAACAGTAAAAAGACAATTATGAAACATCTCATTAAGCTAAAAGGGACAGAAAAATTTTTAAAAAGTTAATTAGCTATTGATAACTATAGGTAAACTTCACAAACTACTATATCTGCACACAGATACTTACATGTGCAGATACTTGTGTGTGGACAGATACTTGCGTGTGCACACAGATACTTGTGCACACACACATACACACAGCATTTACATGATTGTGGACATAGCCTCAGATACACTGCCCTTCACCCTGCTCATGAACACAGTCTCACACACAGTTCTTCACCTGTCCATGCACACATGTGCACACAGACACAGCCTCATACGGATAGCCTTTCACCTACACATCCATACATGTAGCTCTTCACTTGTGCATATACACAGCCTCATACACACATAGCCTGTCACCTACCCATGCAGAGTCACACACACAGCCCTTCATCTACCTATGCACAGTCACACACACACACACACACACACACACACACACACACAGCCCTTCACCTACCTATGCACAGTCACACACACACACACACACACACATGCTCACCTTCATCATGAATTTCACATCTCTACTCCACATAAATGACACTGAACCTTAATTTTAAATCTTGTCAGCACTGACTTAGGAACAAATTGTGGTTTTCATTTTACAAAGAGTGGAGTAGAAAAAATAAAAAAATATATTCGTAAATAAGTTGAAAGACATTTATTAAAGGACAATGCTCAACACAGTAAAAACATACTCAAGCTGCCAATTTTTAGAGCATGGTTTAAAAAATCTTTCTATTTTGGACAAATAGGATTAAGCTTCTTAGACAATTCCTTGTTGTTTTGACTTCAACAATTTATGCAAATGAGATGTTAATTAGTGTAATTGTAACTTAAATTATGCTTGTGTAAACCTCTCCTTTGGAAGGAAAGTGTGGGAATCTACACAACTGGTATTTAAAGTAGCTGCACTAACTCACTTCTGAAAGCCCAGCATCGCAAGATCACTTTCATGTCTTTACAATTTGTTTTTATGAGGTGATAACATTTTTACAAATACCATCATTTTTGGTTTTTTATATTGTAAGTGACAGTCTGACATTTTACAACTGGCTTATTGAAAACAAGAATTGAGCACTCTTGCAGTAACGGACATTAACTGCTGAATAGAGATTCAGATGCTAATGAGGTGAGAGGGGCTCCAGAAAGTTTTGATAAATGCTACGCACACTCTAACTAGCTGTGAATGTGGGTTGACAAAGAGCATCTACACCAGGGTTCAATAAAATGTAACCCTTTAAATTAATCATACTGGCAGTATTTAATAGAATGCACAACAATCTCCTTTTCTGCTGGCTATAAAGCTGGAGAAAGCTGGAGAATGCGAGGTCTTCTCAAGTGAATGTTCCCACATTCCCACTCCACATCGCGACTTTCATTTGAGCGCCTACAGCTGTTTCAGAAGTACTTACTGTAAATAGCAAAGGGTAAGCAGGTTTCGGGGCTGACTCTTTCACAACATGGAATGTAATCTTTTTCTTCTTTTTTATGCCTAAATTCAAATAAAAAAACTCCTGAGTCAGAAGAAACATCAACATTTGAGTGCTGGATACAGACCTGGTGCACAGTAGGTTCTCAATAATGAGTTGTTGTAATAGGAGAGATCTCAAAACTTATAAAAAAGAAAAAAAAAACCCATTGGCTTGCACAAGAAAAATTAAAAAAAAAAAAAAATCAGGAAGGGCCACTCTTCAAGCCTGCAAAGTTAAAGATATCTGTCCTGGGTCTGGGGAACCACCTTAAAGCTTGTGTAAAAAATCCTTGTATCAAAGGACAGTGGTTAACAGTTATGTCCTATTAAGTGAAACTGCACTGAGTACTGTCACGAATGTCAGTATGTCGGTGGGACTCCTATTTTATTTTTCAGGTTTACTCTGATCAAACTCTACTGAAGGCCAAACACCTACAGATTTCCACCAACTATAAACGAAGGAATCTCCTTTACATTTCATAGCAAGAACATTAACGTGTTATTTCTTCTTAAAGTGACAATCCCTAATATCCTTTGTGGGGTTTGCCAATTTTGATCTTGGCAGGAAGTGGGAATCCATGCACTCAGCACGGCTGCGAGCGTGCTGGCTGTCAAAACCACGCCTCAGCCAGTGCCTGAGTGGTATTCTTGTCATTTCACTACAGTAAGAAACTTATCAGACTGACATATAAAGCCTCTAAAAGTAGTGATTTATGCCAAAATGCAGACTCACTTACCCACCACCTAAATTTCATTTTTATGACTCCTATAATTATTCTCTCAATTACATATAAAGATTGTAGTTATAAGTTCTACAATGCCTTTAAATGGGGAGGGGAGATAATTATGACTCAAATAAAATAACTTTAGGTTAAAAGACAACTGGACTTTTAAAAGCATAATGTTATCTACTGATACATGTAATATACATTTTATTGATATATTTGCCTACAGATATTGCATATTTTAAAAAATCATTTAATGCCCATGTGAACTATACATTTCTAAGTCGACAAACTATTCAGTCCTTAACATACTGCATAAAAAAAATGTCACCTTTACCCTGACAGTTTAAGGTTAAAAATTCCCACTTTAAAAAAAGCGAACTGGTAGAGAAATGTGTGCTACGGTTTAGAAATGGCCATTTAGCCAAATTGCATACCTGTGCTGTGTCAGCGCAGGCAGAGGCATCTCTCTGCACTGGTCTAATGGACAGCAATTGAATTTAATTAACAAAACTCCTTTGACTTAGCTCATACTGTGCTGAATGTAATGGAATCCTCTCCGCTAGTTGGTCTTTTTCCTTTTCTACTTTTTTTTTCTCTTTCTCTTTCAACTAAAGAATGCCCTTAACTGCCATTTGCTTCAAGAATATTAAAGGCTATACACTATACCTAAAGATATATATATATATATTACAGTCATCTTCTTTCCCATGACTTAAATTTAGTTACTAAGTCATATAACATAAAATAATTTAAAAGATACTTTGATTGTGATACACAGTATAGATTCAATTACCACAATATCTCCATTAAAGGCACTTTTATAGCATGAATAAAATGCAAATCGCTTCTGTGGATCAATATCAGAATATAATTCTATTCTGCCTCCCAGAAAAGGAAGTTACCCAGCGTAAATTATCTTTATGTGAAAATGGTTAAAAGGCATTCTTTTTAATCCCAATATATTAACATGGTACTTTCGGTAGTATGCCTCTTTAAAGCTAAATCCCAGCAATACTGGATGTACCTATCCACAGAAAACCTATTTGCTATTATTTTCATACTTACTTAAATGTTGGTCTGACACTAAATTGAGAGAGATATTTCAAATAATCAAACAATATCTTCTAGATTTCTAGATAAAATCAAAAACATATATATCTAATTTTTTTTTTTTTTTTTTTTTTTTTTTTTTTTTTACAAATGTTCCTGAGGGATTCTGAGTCAATACTAGCACCCCGCCTGCCTTTTGCCTGGCTGGGCACTCTGACACAACTTCCTATGATTGATTAGCATGCTATCTCTGAATCTTTGACTTTGAACCATAACCTTTTTTGTGAACAATGACAGTTGGGACCTACCATTTGCCATCTGTAGAGATGGAGGGGGTAAGGAACTTCTTGTGCATTAATCACCCAATTAAGAACAGACTTAAATGAAACACTAAAGCAAAATAAAGCCCTAGCTACTTAATCACTTTCTACCTTTAACAGGCATCTTCCTGCAATCAGTTTGCAAGATGGGGATTATCTATTTAAGTCTTAACAAAACTTCCACGACAAAGGGAGAAAGAAGATCCATACAAACCAGACATTTTAACTTGTGAAAAGTGGTACTGTACCTCAAAGCAAAACTTGAGACACTGGGGCCTACAAGATGGCTCAGTGGGTAAAAAGGCTTGCCTCCAAGCCTCGAGCCAAAATCCACATGGTGAAAGAAATAAGGTGACTCCCTCACACTGTCCTGACTTCCACACGTGTGCCTACACACATACGCATACAATAGCTAAATAAATTTAAATTGTAAAGCATCTTTTCAAAAACTTCAGAGACTGGTGCATACAACAGTGTCATAGCATCTCAGAGAGATGCATCACATGTCTCTCTCCACTGACTCCCTAAGATGATTACTATGAGAAATGAACATTACTGTGAAATGTTAGATGACTATACTCTTAAAGACATCGCTCTCCATTAATAAATGCAAACCATAGTCATTCCACATAACACATTGTGAAGGAAAACACAATTTTACCACCGGTCACATAGACTCTACATTACCATCCTCAGAAATAGGACGGTGGGTCGTCAATAACACAGGGAAGGCTGTGCTCTTTTTCTAATTAAAAATATCGTCAGTGAAGGTAATATTAAAATGTAAAGAATTAACTTGTCTTATTCATGGCTTTAAAAAAATAAATAAATGGTATGTCAAGAAAAAAATAAAAGAGTCAAAGGTCCTCACCCTTATAGGCAGGCACTCTAGCACCATAATGGGAAGGTGGCATAGCATGTGTGCACGAGAGGCAAGTCAATGTGAACAGACACTGAAGAGTAGACATGAAAATGGCAGTTACTTCATAAGGTATAGCTACCCACACAGAAAACACCAAAGCATATCAAGGTGTAACACTGGATAAAATG
Organism: Arvicanthis niloticus; assembly: GCF_011762505.2. Taxonomy (NCBI): domain Eukaryota; kingdom Metazoa; phylum Chordata; class Mammalia; order Rodentia; family Muridae; genus Arvicanthis; species Arvicanthis niloticus. Next base: position 53,420,938 of record NC_047662.1, read on the forward strand.
TATAACCAGAGCGAGATTATCACATAAAACTTAACTGCTGTTCAATACCAGAAACCAAAGTAGAATATAATCTGAAAATACAGGTAACACACGTCACATCCCTGAATGTTTCTAGGCCCAGATGAAGAGAAAATAATTCAATGTAATTATACAAGACCAAGATATAAGAAGGGCATACCATATTCATAGATAGGATCTGATAGTTGTTGGGTTTTTCTTTTTTTTTAATGTCAGTTTCCCTCACTGATAGAGTTAAACTACATCTAAGCAAAGTCCCGATAGGGTCTTTCTTGAAACCTGCCCAGCTGATCCTGTAATAGAGCCATAGAGGAATAAAGACAGTGAGAGGCATTTTTGAAAAGCAGAAATGTGGATTTGCTTTATAACCAGGCAAGACTTAATGCAAGTGCCTCCTAACTGAAGCACTGTGACAATAAAACAAAGTAGATTAATCAGGACAGAATAGATAATTTGGGAACATGCCACATGCATGTGGAAGCTAAACGAGTTCCAAGAGTGGCATCAAAGGGCATTTGAGCACCTGAATCACAGTTTCATAAGTGGCACACTATGAGCTGCTTACTCATTAGGGAAAAAATGAGAACCAGTCCTACCTCATGCAACTCACAAAATAAACTCCAGTGCAATACGCACAAATACAATGAACTATATATATATAAATACCACAGATTTCTCAATGTGGAGCCGAGATCATGTTTAACAAGATACAAACAATTCAAATGTTTTGCTTGATTAAAATTTTGGTAATCTGAAGAAAATAGAAGGCAAGGCACACACTGTGAGGAGGTCTTTGCAGTCACAGAGCTGTGAAGGGGTTTTAGAACTCAGGGCTAGTGGGTTTCTGCACAGCACAGAAAGACAGACAGCAAAGCAGAACATGATCAAAAGGTAAGAACACTTACTTCACAGAAAAGGAAGGGAACACATTCCCACAAATACAAGAACTGAGTCTTATCATTCATCAAGTTAGAAATGCAGGATAGCAGAAAGAGGAATGTCGCATAGCATCTAGTCAGGAAGAAATCTAATGATGATGGGTATAAGAGAAAATGCAGAGATGGGCACAGCCTTTGGTGCCCTGCTACAGTTGAAGAGTACAAATGTGTATGACTAACTAGCATGATAAAATATTACTCTTTTAAAAAGCCTTAACATTTGCATGCCTTGTGACCAAACAGTTCTCCTAAGCACAACTAGCATGGATCCTACGGAACTGAAAAAAAATGTGTAATTCCATTACACAGTGGAATATTATACAGCAGTGTACTATAACATAGGAAGCAGCACTAGAAACAGTTTTGAGGGAAGGAAAGGCACTTAGGTATAAATGTTTGTGTATACTATCTATCTATAGCTATCTAATTTATAAAACTTAAAACAGGCAAACTTAAACAATATATTTAGCATGTAAATATGTAATGAAACATCTATTTTTAGAGGAAGGCAATTACAAATGCAAAGTTTAGAATAATGGGTGGGCTTTTCAGAGTGCTGAGACAGGAAATGGGCAAGTGAATGAATAGAAGGCACAGGTTCCGATCCTATCTCAGGAGAGGCAGGTCCACAGGACTTCGCTCTACTGTGACCTACATGCCCCCAAATAAATAAGAACTAAAATTGGTAATGTGTATTAAAATTAAAGTATTTTTCATAATAATGTATCTGGAACTTCCCAGAAACAAGGTTTAAAGAAAGTACACTGAGATTCACATTTCTATTTTGAATGTTTTAAGTAATTCAATCCCTTTTTTCCTCAAATGAATATAGTAAGAGTCAAGTAAGAAAAAAAAATCTTCATTCATTTTTATTTGACTAACGCAAAGTAATTATATGTCAAATTCAATCAAAGCTCTCCATGCCAACAAGGGTACAGAGATGGAAGTGGTGACCTCAGTCAGGTCAGACACAAACATGATCATCCACTCTGTCTTTAAATAGCCCACTTTACACCCTCAGCTTTAGTTCAAAATAAGCTTGTGTCCTCAGGAAGGGGGAAGGAAAAGATGAACAAGGCTTGCTGAAAAAGTTGGGCAGCCTGTGTATATTTGTTAAATGTGTGATTATATTTATGTATATACATACATAAAACACATTATACATGTTATATCTTCTTATATGCACTGGGGGTAGGAAGAAATCAACAAAGTTTTGTGGTCTGACAAAAAAAGGAATAAAGTAAGAGTCCAAAACTTGTGCCCTGTGACAGTACTCTGATAAATAATAATAAATAGTGGGATACCCTGTGTCCACACTTCCAGCTGTCCTGGAGGCTGCAACAGTGAGATCCTTTGAGCCCAGGATTCCCAGGTCAGCCTGGGAGGCACAGAGATATAATTTCAAAGAAAAAAATCTAGTTATAAAACTGAGACTCTGCAGACATGCTCAAAACTGATTTTAATTAAAGGTGGACATAAATAGAACGTGGTAGTCAAAAACGAATCTTACCATTGAGGTGTCTCCTTTATCATTCCAAACTCAAGTCATTCCTTCAGCACAGTAGGCTAAGTATGGGTATAGGGATGAACTTCCTCTCAAAGATCTACATTGGCCAACCATCATTTATGGAGAAACAGAAACAGTGCACTGTGTAAATCCACACTTAGCCAGGAGGAATGTGATCCTAGTGTCTCAGACTGGAGAATGAAGGAATGAGGAGCTGAGGTAGCATTTCACTGATAAGCATTACAGGGGCCAATACAGAGTCACTGTCTACCAGGCAGGATGCCTGTTCCTCTAACTCCTCACACCTGAGATGGCCTGTGAGCGACTGCAGACAAAAGGGCTGATGAGACAAGGAAAGCCAAGCCTCTGTCAGCCACACCAAGTGACAAGGAATCATTTTCCCCAGTGGTCGTTTCCAGTATGTATCATGCCACCAATCAATACACTTGAAGGAATAAAAGCCAGTTAGCAGGTTTACTAATTCAAAGTGTAAATGTAAAAGATAATTTTGACTAAATTTTAAGAACTAAAAGTAAAGGTATTCTTACCTTCAATGACTGATTGTGAGTTGTTTTTTTTTTTAATTTTCCCCCTGACATTTCAAGATAGTTTTAAAATTGTCTTATGAAAATTTGTACCTAAACAAATATTTGTTTTTCTCAAGATTATTACCTTGTAAGCAAGTGGCTTTATACCCTTCACCTGAATTGTACACTTCACAGAAAAACATGGAATTAAAAGATACACTTTAAATTGTATATACTCTCAGGGAAAAGACCTTCCAGGCAGCTCTGAAGACAAATTAAAATCTAAGAGGAAACACTCCTTTCTTTCTTCACCACATCACATGTATCTATTGACTGATCACCAAGGAAGAAGGGCTAGAACCTGGTCTTAAAATTTTCTGAGAGCAAATACTTTCTCACGCTCTTCAAATAACTTTAACTTTCATAAACTAAACTTTGCTTCTCATTATTTTTAAGGCTCTATCTTTAAAATAAAAAGGCAGTATTTTTGACAAAATGTTTCCATTGTCCTTTGCTGAAATCAGGAGGAGCTTTTGAATAAAAGGCTGGCAAGACAAACTCTTTCTGGGGAAGTCTATTCTGGAGTGGCTTTGACAAGAGTGTGCTAAAGGATAAAAGCATGAATGTGGGTATTGGGGTAGCTTGGGTTGGTTTATGTTTCCTTTCTAGAAGTTTATGTTACCTATAATCAACAAGTCCTCAATGAAACAAACAGGACCTGCATATGTCTGAGCATTTTGGAGCTGATGAAATTGTTTTAATGGCTTTAATGAGAGAAAAGCTTTAGATTTCAGACAGGGTACTGTAAGAGGTCAGCCCTATACACAGGACCCAACACCTTGATTGTGACTTTTAACTTGTATATCGATACCTGTGGCATCTTACAACTTTGGATAACTAAATATACCATCCCAAAATATAGGAACCTGCAAATGCTCTCTAGAGATAAGGAGTGATTGACACATATTTTCCTGAAGACCAAAACAAAATATGATTCAACACCAAGAAGAGTTGACACAGGACTTTAAGGGAGAGTACTCCATCTTTAATAAATATACACCCTAAACATTCTGTAGCATAGAGTCTTTATCTCACCCCTTGCCTATCAAGTGCACTTCACACACAGTGGGTTGTGAGTAAACACCTGATGCTTCCTCCTCAGCTGAGGGTTTTCCTCACCGCTGACTGAGCTGTGGCAACATACATTACTCCATCCCACATACAGTGTCTTTACAAAGTCAAAAGCTCAAATCAAAATCGAGAACAGGATCATTGAAATTAAAAAAAAAAATAGCCTGAATAATTCTTAATAAATAATTCTAACCTTTAAATTCAGAATTACAATTATTTACACATCAGTAACTCCTTTGGGCTGTAATGAAACTAGATTTAGGTGAAGAAACAGCTATTGATTTACATGGATGAGAAGAGAGAAACAATTCTCATCCAGGTACCAAATACTATATTATATTATATTTTATTTTTTTACAGTACTCTCTAATCCAGGGCCCCATGTCTAGTGAGCAAGCACTGTGCCACCACTGGGCTACATCCCCAATCCTTATTTCTACTTTTAAAATTCTGATAATAAGCATCTTAATTTCATTTTGCTCCACCCAAATTCTCCTCTTAGTCATTAGTCAGGTCCTATGCTCTCCTACATGGGGGAATCCAAAGCAACACAAGCCTGTCCCTGCCCAGAAAGAAAGCACAGCTCAGTTTGGAAGACAGTTTTATCATGATACAAGATGTGATGCTGCAGCATTAACATAGTGCTTGTGGATGTCATGAATACACTGGAAAGAATCCTTAGATCAAGTTGGGATGAAAAGAACACTTCCTTGAGGAAATAAGAACACAGCTGAGTCTTAATATCATTAGCCAAGTAAAAGGGTGGGCTAGCACATAAGAAACAAAAACATGCATGCATATGTTACAATTGAAATTTCATGGGTAGAAGCCTACAGCAGGCAGGAAAGAAAGCAGGGAGGCCCTGTGTGCTCCATACACAGAGTCTTTATTCCTGTTTTCCCATATGCCTTCTCCTATTTCAAGGAGAGCTGGGTTCAGTAGTTAACTCTGAAAGGTCATTTTACCCACCTTACTCAGTTGAATTGGTCAAATTCCAGTTAGCAGTATTTAAATACTGTATCTGCTATCCTGCTTACAAATGGACTACATAGTAACAGCATCATTAAAGGGGGTCTTGTCTCATGCCCAAGCTAGTCCTCAACACTGAGTTCCTTAAGTCCTAAAATGCTTTCCAACCCCAACTCCTCCCTCCCAAAGTTCAAAGAATCAAAGATCCTTTGGTTACTGAAATATCATCCTGGTGGGAATATGCAGATGGGGATTAACTCCAATTTCTAAGACAAGCTATGCTTTTTCCAGATGTTGGGCGGAGCCTTCAAAAGAGAATAATACTCTGAAACAATTTCTTTCTAAAGACTCTAAAACCAGAAATGGTGTTAATAGCATTACTACAAACTCAGTTCCAACTTGAATATACGTATTTAGAAATACATAATGTTAGGACATTAGGGAAGGTTGTCTATCATTATTCAATGTTACTGGTATTACATGAGATGAGATAGGAAACAAAACAATAAAACTATAATGCTTTCCAGCATTACAAAAAAAAAAAAAAAAAAAAAACAAAAAAAAAAAACAACAAAAAAAACAAAAAATCAAGGGGGGGAGAGACAAAGGGTAAGAGATTCGAAAGATTAAAGGCAAAACAGATTTTCAAATTTTAAAAACCTTCATTATTTGGAAATAAGATATCTCTTAAGTAAAGGATATACAAAATATTGCTAGAACCATCAGGCACACTCTGGCATTTGTATATACAGGTTATCTAATCCGAAGGCAATGTGGTTTTCTTTTCCCTGGAGGATCTGAACTGCTAACATCCCATGGACTGTATCAAGTTTGCTTCACTTCTCTTGCTGACTGTTAAACAAAGAGCTACGTCTTGAGTTTCATGACGTCCCACATGTTCCTGAGACTAATCCCCACCCATTTTTATTTACAGTGCTGGGGACAAGTTTCTATGACAATCGTGTGCCATTCTGCAAATGTTACTTACACGCTGCATTTTCTGGGTTTGAACCTAATTGTAGGACAAATTAGTTGTCCTATGATTTGTACAAAGAAAAGCTCACACAGTAGTGGTGGTAGAAACAGATTTCACTTTCAGATTAAACAACAAGCAAATAAAATAGAGAAAAACAAACCCCAGGATATGCTATTGGGACCAGCAGATTCCTGTTCTTCTTTTGTGACTTCATATATGAGACCTGGAACTTCTCTCCTATTTCTTATCACTATCTACACACATGTTCCCACAGACCCTCTAGCCATCCCACTGGCACACATGGTCACAGTAGCCCTGGTGCTCTCTATGCAAACACAAGGCAACCCGCACCTGCCATCTTTTAATGAAAAGGAATGGCAAAGCAGTTCCAGACCCCTGGCAACCTCAGACCCACTTTAGTGTGGAAGTCTTGCCATTGCTGACTTTCAGAGAGAGTGGATTACAATCGTAGGAGGCTACACCACTGAAATCCGGCTGTGTTTGGGGAACCGCTACCAACTGCCAAATGAATTCCCCACAGCTTGCTCTCCAAAGCTCCCCTTCCTCTCTGTTTTTCACTCTAGTTCTCCCAGTGTTTTGTTTTCCTGTAACTCAATTTGTTTCATACTCCATCATTACAAGGAAGATGTTTGAGAGAGAGAGAGAGAGAGAGAGAGAGAGAGAGAGAGAGAGAGAGAGAGAGACTGTGTCTCAGTGTTCAGTGGCTTGCTCTAGAGAAAACATATAACATCGGTCAGCTTCTAAGTAACAAAGCTTGGACTCCTCTTTCAGAACATTTACACGGATATTTCTGATACAAAAGATTCTTGAACACATAATAGAAATACAGTCAAATGTTACAACACTCGATGTGCAGCACATATCTTATTTTTAAAAAAGCAACACAGGGGGCAGTGAGATAGCTCAGCTGCTAACAGTGCTAACCAGGCAAACCAGGTGAACTGAGTTCCTTCCCTGGAACCCACATAAAGGTAGAAAGAGCAAAATGCCTCCACAAAGTTGTTCCCTCTTCCTCTCCCTCTCCCTCTCCCTCTCCCTCTCCCTCTCCCTCTCCCTCTCCCTCTCCCTCTCCCTCTCCCTCTCCCTCTCCCTCTCTCTCCACACACCCACATGCGCGCGCGCGCGCGCGCGCACACACACACACACACACACACACATATGTATATATATATATATACATATATATATATATACATATATATACCATTACATGCATCCTCCCCCAATATCCCCAATCCCCATCATGCAAACATAGACATGTACACACAATTTTTTTAATTAAAAACAACTGGTTCTACAAATGTTTAAGGACTCTACACAGTCTATTAATTAGGAAGTCCCTAGTGTAAAATTATCAAAATCTTTGAAATCTTAATATCTGAAGAAATTACTCCTAAGACAAGTAAGTCATTGCATGGCATGTTCTTCTATCTTGGGAACCTAGTACCATGCAGAGACCGTAAGAACTGAAAATATGTTTGATGACTCAACAGCCAGTGCCATGGTAGAATCCACCAAGAGAGGCAGCCAAACTGACCTCACTGGCCAGTATCAGCCAGCGCATCCCCGTGATGCAGCTGCTGTCTGATTCACACAGAATCTTCTATCACGGAGCTCTGGAAGCAAAAGCTTCGGCTCTCGGCCTATAAAATAAAGTTCCGGGCCTCTGAGTTTTCTTCAAGGTAAGAAAACAGATTTAATACCAACACAGATAACATTCTGGATGGTTTCTTGCTACATTTTTAAGCTTTTAAATAAGCAATGGGTTTCAAGATTATCTTAAGAGTCCTGGAGAAGAGTTTTGGATTTTTGCACTACCATAAATTCAGAAGCAGGGCTTAGAACTTGATGTGTTGTCAATATCTCAGAGATAAAAAGGAGCTGCAGAAGAGCAATCGACTAACCACCATACACGGGCCAAGCTCCTCGACCTGCTTCCTGCTACAGACGGACAATTGTAAGAACTCTTCAACTCCAATGGTATGGTTTATGTGGAGAGCTAGTAAGATAATGCATAAGAAAATACTAGATAAATATCGCATCTTAGGAACACAAGAACGGATCCCAGAGACGTGGCTTAAGTGCTGGCTCCATTCTTTCCTAACTGTCTGACTTGAGTGTGCTCTGCCTCTGTTGCCTGACAAGGGCAGTCACTCAGTCTCCTGAGCACATCTATCCTCCAGCGCACAACAGGAACAACCCTCCCAAACTGGAAGTCAGAAAGAAGACAAAGGAAAGACAAACAAGCGCATGTAAAATCAAAGAAACCCATATCCACGATGGCTAGAACTTCACAAAGCCATGGTACCCAAATACACAAACCTCTCTGGCTGCCCCGTGTTTTGAGTCTGTAAAGGAAGGGTCTACAGCAAAACAAGATGATGATCGAAAGCCCGTACGCTCGCTTGTAAACTAAATGACTGCGTGCTTAGTAGAGCGCCCAGGTGGAATCCATGGTGCTGTCTGATCTAGCTCTCTACCCTCTGCCTGCCCCACAAGTCAGCTGGCTATGGACCCTGCGGTACTGGCTTGTCACCTTCCACCCAGTCACCTCACAAGTGCAACTGGAAATGAAGCCAAAGCTAGGCACAGCCATTCTCCACAGAGAAAAACTCAAAATTTCTCCCTTTGAAGAATCACAAAGCTTTTTGTTTGAAATCTCTGACCTTTCTAGAGAACTCAGTCACTGTAGTTTAAAAATGTAGGTGGCAAAAGTACAAAGCATGGCATTTATCCACTTTGGGTGTTTCTCGTCTTTTCTGAGATGAGGGACACATATCTTTAGAACAATTATGTCTTTAACTGTAACATTTCAGCCCAAAATTCTCACAAAAACATGTGTGTGTGTATGTGTGTGTATTATGTATAACTTTATATATAATATATATTCGGATTCTGGGCTTGGTAAGGTGTTATATTTTTAAAAGTACTACCCCTATCTCATTTTATTGAAGCTCTTAAAACATAAAAACTTTAAAACATTAAAAAATAATTCATTAAAAATTTAAGCATGGTAATTGTTTTCAATTTGCTATTATTGTGTGCATGTGTATGTGAACATGACATGGTGGAACACATTGCTATGGCACAGGTGTGGAGGTCAGGGGACAACTTTGGGAAGTCAGTTCTCTGTGAGTGTTCCAGGGATCAAACAGGTCACCAGACTTTGAGCATCTCACCAGCCCAGAGCACTATACCTCTTGATTGAAAAAGGTGATGGAAGTTATTTTTGAAGATACATTAAGAATAAATTCTAATAAAAGTCCTTGACACTTATTGATAGGTCATAAAGTCCCACAATGACTGTCGTTCCTTACAAATACACATGGCAATGTTACCCAGTCACACAGCAACATTACACAGACTCCATTGTCAGAAGTTACTGGAAACTACGACATAAAACAAAAACCTCTCTACCATTTACAAAAAGTGAAGGGAGGCCGACTAAGTGAATCCAGCAGCAATTTCAGGAACTCACTAATCTTATATGATGCACACCCATGCAAAAGTCCTTGTCACAGTCCTACAAAGACACAAGCATTTTTCATGCAAACAAGCTGCAGCCAAATTCTCACCTAGAATTCTTGGTCAAGCGCTTCAGTCTTAAATAACTTAATATTGCAAACATACTCTTGGGTACATAATTTTCCATGGACAAAATTTTAAAACCATACTATTAGAAATGAAAACCACTAGCATATGACAGACATGATGGCGAAGCATTCAGTCCTAGTATTCAGGAGGCAGAGGCAGGCAGATCTGAGTTCCAGGCTAGCCTAGTCTACACAGCCAGTTCCAGGACAGCCAAGGCTACACGAAGAAACCTTGTCTCAAAAATCAAAAAAATAAAAATAAATAAGTAAATAAAAGCATCAGCATAAAGGATATCCGTGATATTTAATGTTAATGTGCTATTATAACAGGACCCACACAATAGTGCAATAGTGAGCTGCAGAGGTACATGTGCAGACACACTGTATCTAATACTTTCTAGCACACTTTGATGGGACCCTAGTCCACACTCATTTAGAATGTTCCTCAATGGCATTAGAGGAGAACGCCAGGTCATTGCAACTCTTTGGTGCTGTTGATGGCCCTCTTTTAACCTGGCTTCTTCTGCAATCAACACTTTCATAAAACTTGATGGGAGTTTGTCATCCTAAGGCCTTTTATGTCAGCTTCTTTGCAAGTCAAGAAAAGATTTGAAAGGAACAATATGGAATCCTGTATGTACAATAATCATTTTGTGCAGGAACTTAAAATTAGATAGGTAATCCCTTTAAGATTAAAATATGCATAACTGTAAATGCTTCCAGCAGGAGAAGGGACCCACACATCAACACAGGTAAGATGGCTTCAAATTTCTGATATTAAGAAATTTGCCTCGGATTTTCAAAAGACAGCAAATACTGACACTGTAGTTCTTATGTTACTTCACTTTACTCTGTCCCTGTTACTTACTGGCAAATACCTTTCCCTACCAAATATTCCTATCCAGAACAAGCTGTGTGACTTACTGTGGATACCTTCTCCAATAGCATGATGGTAATATGCTACCCAGTCCTGGGCTAGCAAGACTTCAGAACAGAATAAAGTCACTCAGACAACAGCCTCAAGGACAGCAGCCTAACATGGCAGGTGCTTTAGTTTCACAGAATTTTTAAAAAAGCCCCCTCCTCTCTTTCTTGACCTTTTAAGAGAGGACCTAGTTCTATACCCAAGCTAGCAATCCTCCTGTCTCAGCCTGAAGAATGCTGAAATAACAGGACTGATTTTCCATACCCAGCTTAGTAATCATCTTTTTAATTTATAGAGTATTTCAAGCTAGACATGATGACACACACTTTTAATCCCAGCACTTGGGAGTCAGAGGCAGGCAGATCTCCGTGACTTCAGCTTTGCCTAAATCAACAAGTTCTAGGCCAGTCGGGGCTACACAGTGAGACTCTGTCTCATAGGGGGAAAAAGAGTGATATTTCTGTTTTATTTAATAAAAGTTTAAGTCAGAAGCTGATTTAAATACACCTTAGAAGAATTAATATGTACAAAGAACCAATGTGGTATAAATTATAGTGGTGGGTCTTTTTATTCTATTTACAGTGGTAAGATTCATGTTGTGTGGGTTTTAGGTTTTACACTGAAATTATTAAGAACTAATCTTGTCTGGGCATGGCAGTACATGCCTTTAATCCCCTGGTCTACAGAATGAGTTCCAGGACAGCCAGGGCTACACAGAAAAACATATCTCAAAAAAGTGTTCTCTGAGCCTGGAAAATAAAAATCTTGTCTAAGTTTCAAAAATTAAAATAAGGGCATTAAAATCAATCATCTCTGTTTTTATATTTTTCTATTTTAATTTTTAAAACTCAAAGTAATAAAATTCCTCTTTTGAAACATGATTTTTGCTTTCTTTTATAATATTGACATAAAACCAAAGGCAAATTTCAAAGCAAAACAATTTTTTTTACTTTAAAATTAAATCATTACAGGTTTAAAATATTATTCCTTGTACATATATGTCAAAATTGCATATAAATGTTTTAAAATTAATTTTTAGGTAATATTTGGTTTAATATTCAATGCCATCTGAAAGTATCTACAATTTATTAATCTAACTGTATCTTTAAAAAATAAATTATTTTAAACCTGTTTCAAAATACATTTATTCACTTCACCATCCTAAAAGTGACTTATTTCTTAATAAATCACTTCAGAATTTTGACCACAACACTGACAAGAAACAATTTTTCTCCTAATCAACTTAGTCTCTTCTATGGCTAAGATTGGACTGTGAAGGAAGAGGTCTCCAGGAAAAGGTTTCTATTTCAACAGTTTAGCTCTGTGACTTTGCTTAAATGGAGCCTTTACAGAGACACAAGCTATGAAGATGGCAAAAGGGAGGTTTAGATGTCTTTTAAAACAATGATTTTGGCATCAGCAGACCCGCCTGGATGTCACCCTGAGCAAGCACTGCTGCTGCAGGCTGCTCTTCTGCGTTTGTTACTTAGGATACCAGTGTGAGGAAAGAGTTAAAGAGGAATAGAAGGAGACAAGGAAAAGAGAAGAAGGTGGGTGAGCACAGGGAGAAGTCTGGGGTAGGCCACTAGCCTAGCTACGTGGCGATGACCAGCACTGGGAAAATAAAATGAAGTTTAAAAGAGCAAGCTAAGTATAAGGTGAACTCAGCATAGTGTCACCTGGCCGTGGCTCAGACATGCTAAGTTGTTCCTTTCCTTCAGACTCTGTACCTGTACTCTCAGTTGATGTGGGTTGCAAATGTCTACCACCAGGTTAGGTGGTAGACATTTGAAAGACATAAAAAGACGGAAACTTCTCAGAGATGTTCAACTAATTCTACTTCAATTCATAGTCACCATGGCCCTCCCTCCTAATCATTGCCGGGTTGGCAACGTGTTACACAGCTCAAAGAAGACCAAAAAGTGGCAAGGCACATAGATGGGAAGGGCTTTTTTCCTTTTGTTATGTCTTAGGTAGCTTCCTCTGCAAACAGAACATGCTGTTTTCTGCTGTAGAGTTGCTGCCTTTACCATTTGCTGGACTTAGCATTCTTTGCCTCCAAACCCATGTTTATTTAACCAGAACAGTGTTGGATGAACTAATTCCATTAGCTAAAACACTTCAGTAACAAAAAAAAAAAAAAAAAAAAAAAAAAAAAAAAAAAAAAAAAAAAAAAAAACCAACAACAAGAACAAAAAAGAATGTGTTCTCCAATATGGGGTGTGGGGGACAAAAGGGGAAACATCACTTCTACTTAAATAGAAGTGAAAAAATCCTGTCGAGCTCAGAGACATAGGAGTCTGGAGCTATAATGTGTGGGCTGCCATTGCATCAGTGAGAGAGAGCCTGAAGGTGGCCAGGAGGCACTGTGAGTTACAGAATGGAAATCAACAGACACCAGAAGCATGTCCACAGTATCCTTGCCATGCTGTGACTCCTAGAGTCCCTAACTGGAAGCCTAAACTCCAGAAGTCTTTGTGAAACATTCCTTTCTAAAGTTTTGAACTGAACCTTCTAAAGCTACAAGTAACAATTTTGTCTCAAATTAATTATACAAAATAAAAGAAGTAGAATTATGCATGATAAACATCTTTACTTGACATCCTCCTGCCTGAGAGCCTTTACAATCGCTGCAGAGGCTAAAACGCCTTCAGAGTATATCCACTTGCAATTAAGTCTATGGTTTAACATTTCCCATAACAATGCACGCCTGTTTATATGTACTTTTCCTCCTCCACCTGGCTTCCTTCTCTTCTCCCCCATCCCACAATGGTTTACAATTTATAGTATTTTTTTAATGTAAGTTCTCATCTCTAAATAACGATAGAGAAATTACTAAAGGAATGGCACAAAACTAGACTTTAGCATATTATCTGCATGTTTTCCTTCTCTTGTAATCCTCAGCATTGTTTCAACCATCTATATTGACATTTAGGAGCAGTTGTATCTGTAAGAGGTTTAAAAAACTGACAGGCTGCTCTGTATCCTCTGGAAGCAGCTCCAGGCTCTAACCCAGTCCTACTGTGTACAGCACTGATCACAACAAAAGCTGTAGTTTCTCCCACACTAACCCAGTCCTACTGTGTACAGCACTGACCACAACAAAAGCTGTGGTTTCTCCCACACTAGCCCAGTCCTACTGTGTACAGCACTGACCACAACAAAAGCTGTGGTTTCTCCCACACTAGCCCTAAATAGGTTTAAATGAATGCCATTCATCACGGGGTGGGAAGGAAGACAGGCAAACCATGCCAATGGCATTGGGAAATTTTCTAACCGACACAGTCAAACCTCTTAGCCATAAACAAACTGACCTCCATTCAAAGGCTTCCTCCCAACCAACTTTTGCTCCACGTTCCTGTGAGAGCTCTGCCTTTGAACTTCCATCCTTTTTACTACGTCCTAACCATCGGATTTTGTTACTACACTCAAGGAAAGGGATATCGTTACTATCCTCAGGTTACTGCAGAGCCCACTTAAAGCTTTAAAAGTCATATTTATTCTCAAGTTCGTTGGTTGCTAAAAACTACCTTTATGGAGTTAAGAGATAAAACATGTATCAATAATTTACAATATATTAATAAAAGAAAAAATTTACCAAGAATTTAGCTTAAGGTCAGGATTGGAATTTGTGTTATAGGACAGGTCTCAATTTTAAGTATCACCATATATTAATCAGTCTTATCTTCTCATTTTCCAAACATACTTTATCACCACAAATCACAGGAACTATGTGCATAAGTTTCTGCTAGGGAGTTAAGCTTCTTAAGAAGTTTAATTATATATGTACAGCCTTAGTCTTGGATATAAACACATATTCACATCACATATACACATATACTTGCCAGCAGAACATGCTGAATATGTTAGAAATGCAAAGCCCCCTCTAACAAATGTGCTAAGTCACCTAAACGATAGTGCATTTTATAAAAATTAGACATAGAATTATAAAATATAACAAAATAATGTGACTTGTTTTTAATGTTTAAAATTATTTTATATGCACTATAACCTTATGTGTAATTACTACAAACTTAAAAATTGTATCTTTCGGATACTACTGAAATCATTGCTACTGCTTAAGCAGCAGTCTGGGTGCAGCCTGGGTGTGCACACACGCACACAAAGCACACACTCACAGGCACTCCCCTGCTTACACCTGCTCTGAAGCAGTAGGAAGTGAATTCTCAATCTGTCAACAGAACCATCTGGTCTATCTGAAGATCATGGTTTTCTCTAGTACTATATGAAGGAATGGCAGTCACGAGGCCAAAATAAAACCAACATGCACCTGAATGGGAATAGCTCCTCTTTTGGCTGAAATGGAAACACGTGGCTCATCATAGGCAGACTAGCAGAGTTGCAACTTAAAATGAGTGTTATTGAGAGCATAATCATAGGAACAATTCAGTACAGGGGACGTGGGGATGAGCAATCCTGCCCTGCAGGTAACAGGATGGGTACCAAGCTGCTGGGACACTGAAACAGCTCTTCCTGTGAGGGCAGAAGCAGACCAACCAGTAGCCACTGTGCCAAAAGGTTCCACTGCACAAGTGTTCATTCTCTGTCTTAAACCTCACACGGACTTGCACCACCATTGGGATGCCATTGGTTCCTTTGTCATTGGCTAATTAGCAGTTGGAGCAATTTGCTGACAATCTCGGTCACTTAATCTTTCCAAGTGGATTTTTAAGACAGCTAAAAAATACTTGCAATCTTAGAAAAGTCCTCACCTTTAAAAAGTGACAGTAGCTCAGTGGGCTTCGGCTTTGGGCCCATTGCCACCTGCAAATTAGCAAGGGCCTCTGTTGAAGTAAACATAATTCCATTTGTTTAATTGTAGATTTTAAGTGTCACCACCAGTAAAGACTATCTCAGAGCTGCTGCACTACCTCACAAGGTAACACCAAACATAAACAGTGATTATCATTTTATGTCATAAGTAAAGCGATCTACCTCTATCCACGAAAGAAATCCTTTTAAAAGTCCAACCTCTAAGCAAAATTTAACTAACTTAACAGAACCTTTACAATATGATTACATTTCCAGAGTTATACAGGAGCAGTTTCAAAAAAAGAAAAAATAATAAAGAGAGAAAGGAAGGAAGAAGGAAAGAAAAAACTCTCCAGAAAGTTCTCGGTTGAGTGCCTACTAATGAACAAAGGTTAACTTTATCTAAAAGGTCAAATGCCTGGTGGCTAAGGTTATGACCTTAACAACTTAAATTGTGACCTTGCCACGTGCCGGGTATATTGTAGATTCTGATACAGATCATCTGGTAAAGGCTGGTCATAAGTTAGCTTTACTGTCACACGCCCACAAAGAAAACCATTTGTCATGATACCATAATACTACCAAGTCATCATATGATACACGGGAAAGACAATTCAAATAGAATCCAAATTAAAGACATAAAATGGTTTTGTTATTTTATAGACAAGAGGAAAGTTTCAGGTTCATGGAATCACTTACTTTCACTCTGCTTCTTACTGTGTATCTGCCACAAAATTCACACAGTTCTAATACCACCAGACTTAAGGATTTGGTGAAAGCACTGGCTTTTATTATATCTAAGCCTTAAGAAAAAAAATCACCTCTGCTTTTAACAAATATTTGATTATGCATTTGCTTCCAGTTTTCACATTTTAATGTTTTGACAAAAAAAAAAAAAAAAAAGCAGCCAGTACATGAAGTTATAATCAATGTGCATATTTTAAAAAAGAAAAAAAAAATCTCAGTTTGGTGGCTATGTAGAGGAGAGGAGGCATTTTGGAAGGGAAAAAAAGAACATTTTCAAAGAAATGAAAATAAAAATGCATTACAGGTGCAAAGGCCACAACGGTTTTGGCATGCATTGGGAAGCACGCTTCAGAGTCTCTGCTTCTTGCCAGTATTGGCAAGTTCTCAAAACTTTTAAGGAGGTAAAAACATTGTTTAGTGTTTACAAAGCTTCCGCATCATAACAGATACTTGTCAAGTCAGCTGTACATAGGTTGACCAATCTACCTCATATTGGCCTTGGCAGCTTCTCTTCCACAAATAAGAGATTTCAAAATATCTTAAGTCAGATTTGAAATATCTTCTGATGAAAGGCCTTTACTACTTTCTTTTTGCAAGGCCTCTGTTGCCGGCACAAGGGCAGCCATTACTGTGGTGCTCTGGAAGCCAATGGCCAGGCATTTGGCTGGTATTCAGGCCTGAGGAGGGATTCTGGGATACATGAGGAGCACCAAACTGAAGGTAGTCTGATCCATGTGGCTGTCAATAAATCTTTCATAAGCTGTAAGAATGCAAACCTTCCTAAGCAACCTCCCAAATGGTATTACAGCAGCATCTTACCAGCCAAGCAAGGAAGAAGCATCGGCACAATAATAACCCACCAACCGAGAAAGGTAAACCAGGGAATGGGAAGAGCAAGACAGCTAAATGTCTTTAAAGGTAGTTTCCCTGAGATTCTCAGAGAAATGCTTTACTTAAAAGCCCAGAGAGGGTCTTGCTCAAACTGACAGAAACTCACAGACATTTATTTCCATTTTGTTCTTTTCTGTAGGAAGTACACACATGCTGCATCAACCGTTGGCATTCTCAAGTTTCTAAGTTGCCCCATTAGAACATTCACTCTCATTAATAAAGCCTTCTCTTAAATAGGTAAAGATAAATACCCAATGTAAAGAGTATACTAAGAAAGCACTGGGAACACCCTCAGGCACTTAACACATACAAATAATGAAGAAGGAAAAAAATCCTTTGACTTTGCTTTTACTATAGACAAGAAAAATGAATAGCAAGGTTAAGGAGGGTTAAGGAAAGGCCACTTGTTACTATTTAGAACTTCTGCTGCCTAGGACTGGCTAAAGCAACAGGCATGCCTTATAATCAAGTATACATTTTCAAAAGCCCAACTATTTGAAACGTTTTCCGAGCACATCCTCTGAAACACACATCTAGCCCCTGCCAACCAAACACAAATGATGATGTGACAGGCTTGCAAAGTCAATTTCTCCAGTTTCTTAAGTAAGGACAGATGGGTAACAAAAGTTCTCTTTCAAAATCATATATTGAAAAAAACAGAGAGTGGAATGTTAGCCGAGTTCTTTGAAAGTTTTGTTTGTTTGTTTGTTTGTTTTTTGATTTTTGTTTTTTATTTTAAGAATCTTTTGCAAAATAGTGCCGACATTGCTGGCAGTATCTTTTTCTCTTCATTGTGTGTGTCTGGTGTGTATGTATATGCACGATAAAGAGAGAGAAATGGGGACAGAGACACAGAGAGAAAGAGAGAGAACAAGAGCGCTCCTAAACAAATCACTGGTTGGATTCCACAACTTTCTTTCTCCCATCTGGCTTGAGCAACTGCCATGAAGGCAATCCAGCAAGACTGATATGTACATATAAAAAGTCAACAAGTTACACAAGACCTGAGCTTTCACGTAACACAATGAGCCTTTGTCTAAAACAAGACGAAAAGAACAAAGTAAAGCTGCAGTATTTCACCCAGCGCTCAACAGTTGATTCCTGAAGGCTCTTCCAAATTCTAAAACACGCTCCGGAAAAGACATGTCTCAAAATCAATAGTGAATCTCATACAAATCAACGTAGGTCGATGGATCAATTACCAATAGCGATTTCTCAATGCATTCAGACGGGCTATGCCAGCTGGTCACATTTAATATTAACCCCTCTGTCACTTGCTTAGAATTTAGTTGATTGGGTTCCTTCAGCCATTTGAAAGAACACTGAGAGCTCCCACACACGAAGCTGCTAAGCTTGTATATTAATGTGATTATCTTTCTTTCATAAGTGACCAGCATTTCGATAGGAACCTTACCTCCAACTTCTTACTTGGCAGGGGTTGCAAGACGCCTCAGAAGGTTGAAAACAGTCCCAACAGAAAAGCAGCTAACAACAAACTAAATGTATTTTCATAAGATCACAATCCAGTTTAAAAGCTACTCTTTATTACGCGGGTCATCGTGAGCCTCTTACCATGACTTGAAAAAAAAAAAAAAAAAAAAAAGACATGACCACAACTTTCCCCAAGCCCTCCGACAGCATTACTTACCATAAGTGACCTGAGTGGGAATTCTGAGGGCTTTGCTTTTTATACCTGAATGAGGGTGGCACCTCAGACAGGGGCAGCAGGTTGTTTAAGCAGTTTTGACTCTGTTTTACCTCTGAAACCTCACTGGCTGGATGCTCTAAGTTTGCAACATGGGGAGGTTGGGAATGGTTCAGCATTCTCAGAGGCCATCAGAAGAAGACACACACAAGAAAGTAGAAAGGGTTCTTCCCGTTACACTTACCTGCTGCATGTACAAAGTATGCCAAATATAAATCGAGTTCCTTTACAGAAACCCCTATGTGATGGGGCTGGACACAGAGCCCTGGATTAGAGCACTGTGGAGACTTTACAAGGCGCTCGCCATCAGTACTTTCCAGCGGAATACCTTTGAACAAGATCACCATGACGAGGTCCAACCTCCATACTTTATCTGCCTGGCGGAGGCAGTCAATTCTCCGCATCTTGCCTTTCTGGTCTGGGTTGGAAAGAACACAGCATGGAGGTTTTTTCCCTGTAACTGTAAGAACAAAATCCTCTCGGTACTCGGGTCGGATATCTTTCCGTAACTTGGCCAGAAGTCGGGAAGCCCACTTCTGCTTGACCTCAGGCTTCTCACTTAGCAGTTCATCCTTTACGGCCCTCTCCTCTTCTTTCGACATGCGCTTCTCATGCTTTTTGAAGTATTTTCGCTTTCGGGCCTGCAGGTTGAACCATGTGTAGGCGAAGGCGCGGACATGGGGCAGAAGTGCTTCAATGAAAGGATGAAACTCATCCTAGGAAGAAGAATAAAAACAAAACTACGAATACGACCAACACAAAATGAGACAACTTGCCTCTGGGACTTGCCCTAAAGAAATACCTCATTTCAGATGAAATGTGGTCCAAGTATTATATTACCTTTAAAAACCATACTCAAAATCCCTAAGGGCAACCAGGGGAAGGGGAATCCACTCTCAGTACCATGGGTTATGATCTGAAAGGGAAACGTTGCTAAGCATTTTTAAACATTTTGGTACATTCTATTGTGCGGCCTACTTCCCAAATCCTTTACACAGCAAGCGCCGTGTATCTAAATCTTTATAGAAATATATACTTTTAACCCTATTTCAAGGAGGCCATATCTAATTTTGTCCCAGCCTTGACCTCACCAATTGTAGGACAGCCAAGGCCTGGCCGCCAGATTGGCAAATTCGAAACAGTCAGGTGCCAGTCAATGTTTATAGAAGTCTAGGACCCATCTCTACCGTCAAAACAATAGCTTTCTCTCTGAAGAGTCCATATAGACTCTGATCTGCCTCTCATGTATTTTAGTAATATCTTAATTATGTTTCTGAATATTATAGTTACAGATAATTTATCAAAATAATTTTAGGAAAAAAATGTATCAGGTCTCTACAGAAAAGAAGGGAAGATTTGGTATTCATTTGGCTAAAATAAAAGATCTATGCCTAAGAAATCATTACTGAACTATGGGAAGAGAACAAAAAGGGGGGGGGGGGCGCATACCAAACAAAGCAAAGCTCCATGTCCGAGAGTAAACAGGGTGTCTCACCGTGACAGTACTCTTGCAACTGAACACATTTAGTGTGCTGATAGGACTGTAGAATGCCCTCAAAAGCCATCAGCCCCACAAAACACATTGCCTCATTTTTAAAAATAATATTTCAGGTTTTTTCCCATCAGCAAACAGAATACTCAAGGAAAACCGTTACAGAGCTCTTCAGAAGTCAGATAATTTGAAGAGAAAATTGAATTTAAAATATTTGAATTTTGCTACCCGGTTTTCTTAAAAAATACGTGACTCTTATGTTGATGCTGGTTAGAAAATTCAAGTATAAAAATTAAAAAAAAAAAAAAAAGTTACACAGTAACGTTCACAAATGCTCAGAGAGAACACCCAACTCTTGACTAACCAGACCACACCAATTTTATATAACGGCTTTCTGCCACAAATGCCCCTTGAGATAAATTATTTACTTTCAAATAAATGAAGATAAGGAAACTAGAGGAACATTTGGTGACTTCTTAAGAAGAGTTAAGGTGGACAAATATAAAATATATTCTTTTTTATGTTTGTTATAGCAACCTGCATATATATATTGTTGAGATACACGAAATTGTAATACCAAAGGCAGTATCACTACTAAAATATTATTAAAAATTTAAGCATTTAAATGTAAACTAAAGGTAATATATTTTAATAGTTAAATCTGTCAATTTTTTTTTACAGATTTTAACCAAGAATGTAAACATTACATATAACAGGGTTCTTTAAAGTAAGTGTATGATAATATAATGAATATTTAATTTTTATAATAATCGGTCTTTTTCCTTTTTCTGATCAAATTTTAGGCTCCATAGCTCACGTTCATTTTTGAAACTTGGTCTTTTTCAAAATAAAAATAATAATGCTTTGGTTAACATGTGCACATCCTTCAAGTTGGGAATAAAAGAACAAAATACAAGAATTATATTATTCTTTACCATAAGCCATTAGCATTTTAAAACTGCGTGATGTTTGAGAATCTTTACTCCTTTGGAAGAAAAGTCGCAGTTTATCCGCTAAGGTGCATGCCAAACCACAAAGCTTTAAACATTACCAAATTCTGACCTCATCCTTAAAATGTTCTAAAGCACATAAACTTTATGTATTTCATATTGACTGACATCCAGATGTACACAGGATATACTAGAGACCATGACTCTGTGGCATTATGGAAAGAATCCCTGAAGTCCACTTTAAATTACACAGTGAGCCTTCTCCAAAAGGAGGCTTTCATTTTGAAGACTCAGATCCATTTTATAGTGCAAATAGCTCTGAATATAACATATCTGTGCTAAGACTTTACCTTATTAATGATAATAAACATGCTAAATAAACAGTTGTGGCTCTTAGCCCAAAGATACTCCCAGAATACTTCTTAAAAACTGCAAACTACATCAGTTCACGCTCAGAAGCTTTGCGTTCACCTGCCAACCAAATGCCCATAATATCTCTTCATTAAAAATCCTGAGAGTGAGGTCAGCTAGTCAGCATGGACAGTTTACGTCCCCAGTTTTACAACAGAAGTATTTATAATATATGATTCCCCGAAGGTTTCTATGATGCAAAGAAAAGCACACAGCACTTTGTGTAACTTTACTCACATGACAACTATATTTAGTCAACTTATTGACAGAAATATCTCCCCAAACATCCAAACTTTTAAAAACAGGGAAAAAAATTACAGGAAATGTTCAAGGAAAGCATAAATGATTGGGGGGGGGGGGGGGAGTGTGTCCTCATCGATCATGCTGCCGAATAAAACACCATAAAGTGTGTAATGTTTCAAAAAAATATTGAAGAGGGAAAAAAAGTAGCATTTTACATACATAGTGAGAATGTTACAGACCACTAGTAGAAATAAACCTGTGGACCTGCTTCAAAGCCGCATTACTTTGAATCAGCATCTAAAATGTGGATCTGTTTGAAAGCAGGCCAAGTTTAAGAGCCACAGAATAGTGGTAGTGCTGGAAACTACTTCTTTTTTTTTGAAAGTCTTACTCATAAATTTCTGCTGAACTGTCAGTATTTAGGCAGGTACAAGAGTAGGTTGTGATATGCCCATCCTCAATCAAAAGAAGAGGCCTAGCATTCTCAAGGTAAAGCCCCTTCAAAGTGCACACAAGCAAGCTGAGTTCACTCTTTCAGTGAGCATACATTTATCACCATGCTTACTGGATCTTTTTATTTTTTAAATGAGCAATAAACGGCTCAAGTTTCTCTTTCTGAAACTGGCTCTAATGTATTATAAATATTCCAGAAAGTTAAATAAATTGTAAATCAACGTTTAAAGACCCTCTCATAAAACAAATGAGCCTTTATTCCCTGTTTATTGTACATTTTCTTCACAAACTGCTACACCAAATAAGCGTTTCTCTTAGTGGTGTGAAGGCCCAGTGAATGCGTCAATCAAAGCTGCCAAGTGTGTAGGAGGGGGTAAGGGGGAAGAAAAAAAACTTTCTTAACGTGATAATAACTCAAGAGAAGCTAACTTTGTTAAATACCTGACTGTGCCTGAGGCCTGCATGGATTCGCAGGTATGCTCCTGAAATACACAACCCACGACCAGAACTTTTATCTTTTCAAATCTCACTCCAGAAGACAACGCTGTGTCCATGAGGGTCTTTCTCGCCATTGCAGCTTGCTGGTATTATCTACAAGTTCTATGTGTTGCAAACTTTTGCCAGCTAGAATTTCAGCCTTTGAATCTCAGCACTTTCACTGCAGACTATAATTCATTCAAATTATCTTACACTTTGCATCTTATCCATATGCAATTGTGAACCTTGCCAGAAGTGGTTGGAGAAGTTTCATTCCATACTTCCACAAGTTACTAAAATAGTAACTTTGGAAGTTGCGGGGGGGGGGGGGGGACTTTTACAATAACTAAAACAACTGCTATCCATTATTAATGTGAGGCCTAAATCCCAAACAGACCATCTCCACATAAAAGATGCATTTAAGAGTCTTCTGAGATCAAATAGCCAGTGTTATTACTGTTAGATACTGCAGTAAGAAGGGAAGTCATATGAGAAATAAATCCAGAATCTACAGTGGAGAGGAAAAGCTATTGATACTTCCAGCCTTCCAAAGTATTCCCGGTAAACCGTTAGCTCTAGCTCTTTGAAGGCACACAGTAGTAGCAGGGTTTTGAGGGAGTCGTGAAGAAACCTTGTGCTCGAAGCATATAACTTCATGGAGGTGATTACTGGTCAGGGTGCAACGTTTTAAAGCCATATAAAGACTCGTGCTTAAAGAGAAAAATTAGCGCAAATCACTCTGACACTTTATGCCTTTTAGTCAGAGAAAATAAATAATATATTCAAACGGGACCAGATCCCGAGCCGCAAAATAGCAGTGTTTCCTTGCTGCTGGTGCAGACTAGACCGGGAGGGATGGGCTGGGAGGCTCGGGCAGGAGGGGCAGGCGGAGGGGCGCCAGGCCCCACGCTGCGAGTGGGGCTGCAGGGAAAGTTGCGGGGTCCTGCTGCCTGAGCCGCCCGGGACTTGCCTAGGCGGTGGCGGCGGTGGCGGCCGGGCAGCCGATCCGGCCCTGGCCGCTGCTCGCCCTGGAGCCGGAGCCCCACTCCGCCCGCAGCGGCCCGGCCCGGCCCGACCCGCGGCCTCGGAGGCTCTCTGGCCTGCGCGGCGTGGGCTCGGCCGGACCCCGAAACTTTCGCCTGGGGGGTCGCGGGCAGGAGGCGAGGACTGCAAGGTCCCGGGCCGGCGCGGGGCGTGCGTCTACGCAGCCCACGAGCGAAGGCTCGCACCGCCCGCCGCGTCCGAGGGGCGCTGCCCCGGGGCGGCCCGCAAAGCTGGCACAAAACAAAAGTAAGAGTTCGGGGCTTCGGCGGGGTGGGGGGCGCGGCGGCGCGGGAGGACACCGGCAGCCAGGGGCGCCCCGGTGCAGCCGGCGTGCGGGGCTTGCGGGGGGCTCAGCCGCCCCTCCCTGGAAGGAAGCGGAGGACTCGCGGGCACCGCGCTCCGCTCCGCGCCGCAGCCACCGAGTCCAGATTGCAGCGTGTCAGGGGCTGCAGCCGGGGACACACGTGCGGGGCGCCCGCCCGCAAAGCCCGGCGCTCCGCAGTCCGGCGCCCCGATATTAATTAACGCATTAATAAGAGGGCGCCATTAGCCATGTGCCCACACAAATGGCCGAGCAGGAGGAATGCACCCGCATGGAAACAAAGTTACTTTCTTAAAGCTGCAGCCCCCCCCCGCCCCCACCCCCCGCACACGCGCGCGCACACACACACAGAAACACGCGCAGACACGGCTCCCGCCGAGGCACACCGCCGCCCCGCGCCCCCCGCAGCTGCTTCTTACCTGGGTGAGACAGAGCGGAGAATACATAACTGCCGGGCGGCGGGGGGTGCGTGCACGTCTGTGTGCGGGCTGGAGGTGTGCGTGAGTGTGGGTGCGAGAGGGAGAGAGAGAGGAGGAGAGAGCTAGGAGATGGTGGGGGGGGAGGAAAAAAATCAAGCCTGCTTCTTGCGTTCACATTTCCAACTCGGCTCAACTGCAGCAGCCAGCGCTCTTGCCGCTCCACGCGCTGAACTTTAACCCCGCCTAGAGTTTCCCTACACTCCACTATACTGTCTACTGTACGCGGGCGTTAAAGGCATAGCGCACCCTTTCCCGCTCCCGCGCCGGCCGGCCGGGTGCCCGCGAGCTGCCCGCGCGCCCGCCTGCGCCGCGTTCTGTACCGCACCGCACGGCCGCCGCCCGCTCGCGCCGCCGCCGCGGGGGGGGGGGGGAGGAGGGGGTGTGTGGAGGTGGGGGTGGGGTGGGGTGGGGTAGGGTGGGGGGAGCCGGGTGGGGGAGGGGTGGCTGCGGAGCTGACACCGGTCCCCAGTCTTGCACGGCCGCCCGCTCGCTCGCCCGCTCGCCCGCTCGCCCGCCCGCCAGCCGCTTGCTCCGCGCTCGCTGCCTCCCGCGGCCCCCGCCCCCGCCCAGCTCGGCGCGGTCCCGGGAACGCGGCGCGGAGCGGTTTTTTCAGCGTGTCCTCCGGGCGGCTATAGGCTGCCACAGGATGTGCTTAAGCAAACAAAACTACTTTTCCTCCTCCCCATCCCCCCCCCACCCGCGCCGCAGCCCTTCGCGGACGTCGGTAGAGGATTGGGGCAACTTTGTCCGGGGCGCCCCACACCCCTATGGGCCGCCGGGTGGGCTCCCTAGGAACCCCAGAGAAGGGCGCGCGGTACATTTGCATGTATGCAAATTTCTTGTAAAAATCAGACCTTCTAGGTAACTTTTCCCCCCTTCCTCTGAAATGCGGTAAAGCTCAAAGCATTGTAATCTCTCCTGAGAAGCTTTCTGTGGGAATAGTGTCGTCGGCAGAGATAATATGCACAAAAGCCTGCTAACTTTACAACTAAAGCCCTATAGCAGTCAGAATCTGGGTGCGGGGGGGGAATAATAAGATCACCCCAAAGATTCCCCAGATTGCGGGGGAGGGGGATGTCTGGAGAAAGGAAAGCGGAGAGTCATGAGCGACCCGCTCTTCTCTCCCAGAACTCAGGAGCTGGTGGGTTTGAAAACAAACGTCCCCCCAAAAGTTCTATCACATCAGAAACAACAGTGGTTTCGCTGGGACATTTTTCTGTATACTGAGAAGGAAAACTGTGAAAGGGTCGCCCGCCCCCTTAGGAAAGGGATATGTATCCCCAAATGGGAGCCCAGGACTAGACGTGGGCTAACCTCTGAGTCCATGTTCCCCAGACACACTCTAGAAAGGTGCGTTTTGTGGATCCCCACTTTTCCCTCCCCCAGGTAATAGTTCTCAAGATGGAAAAGAGCTTCCTGCGATTATTTTAGGTTTGCTAAAGTATTCTTTTGGCAGGAGGGGGGGGGCGGTTTTAGGGTTTGGCACCTTGCCAACAAGCCTGCTCCTCCAGCTTTCCTTTTCTTCTTTCCTTCCGTCTTTCTTTCTTTCTTTCTTTCTTTCTTTCTTTCTTTCTTTCTTTCTTCCTTAACTTAACACTTTCTCTCTAGACTCTCTTTTCTCCGAGAGGGGGAGGAAAAAGTATACCTGTCTTCTCCAAACTCTCATTTTCTCCTCCTTTCCCTTCCTGAAGTTTTGCAGCCTTCTGTATTTACCAACCCTTCTTTAAAACTCCCCAGATTCCGACACTGGCACACAGACTGGGGATCTGCTCCCTGGAGGAGGTGACAGGGCTAGAGTCTGCAGACATGCCCACCCGACAGAAGAGAGTGTAGCAGCATGATCACTTTCATTCAGATTTTTTTTTTTTCCGGGTGGGCAAGGATGCCACTAGAGAAGGCCAAATACACCGTTCTGCTGCGGCAGCCCGCAGTGTAAAGTTTTGTTTGTTCTTTAGTCCGTTTAGATAAAGCTAATGCTCAAGAATCCATTCTTTCCCACCCACCCGCTGCTCTTGAATATTCTTGCAATACATATTATTCCGATTACATATTAAGGATTGAAGGAAAGTAGTGACTTCAACCTTTAGTTAGGACGTCCATTTTCCCAAACTAAGCGACCGCCTTTCCTTGGTTCCTCGTGGCTTCCAGTAAGGAAGAAATGTCCTCCAAGCTAAGAGGAGTTAGAGAAACATTCCTGGCCACGAAACTCTTTGCTGGGATCTATAACTTCAAGACTCTCCAAGTTTCCTCGACAGAAGTTTCTGGCTGAGGGACCCAACATGTAACTGAGGCACAGTGACAAGTTATTGTCCCGTGTGTGTGCTCCGGGGACGCTCACTTCCAAACTGGATTATTATTATTATTTTGGTGTATAGATACACTTCACATCTGCCTCTTTTCAAAACAGCAAAGAATTTTGCTTTTGATTCTCAAGGGGAATTTTTTTTAATAACTGCCTGTCGCCATGTCTTCTTTTTTTTAAATGGGGGAAAGTAATTGAATGCTGATATTTCCACTTTAGAAACTTCTTTTGTTGCAGCAGTGGATGTGCCCGCGATTTCCAGCATTCTGCGGTTAGCAATATTATCTTAAGTAACTTTTGGCGCCCTTCGTAAGACTTTTGGATATGGGACGATTGTTTGCGCCCTCTAGGCAAGGGCTGGATCCAAGTTCAGCACCAAAGCCCTCCACATCCGCTCCTGCTTTCTCTCCTATCTGTGCCAGCTCCCGCTCCCTCCCCCGCTCCGGAGGAGGGTGGAAGGCGGGGGAAACACTACAAAGCCCAGTTCCAACTACAGCCTTTGCAAACTAGACTGAGAAAAATACCGTAGAAGAGTTACAGTTACAGAATGGCTTCTGGTAACTTTCTCTCCAACAGGCATAAATTTAAACACACAAAGAAACAGATGTTCCTCAGAGGACAGACCCGGGATAAAAAGCATTTCTAACTTTCTCCTCTCTTCTAGGTTGCAAAAGTAAATACTTGTCTAGAGTTCACAGAGATACTAAGAGAGGGAGAGGAAGGAAGATCTGGGGAAGAGGGGGGAGGGATGGGAGGGGCAAAGAGAAGGGAGAAGAGAGTGTAGAAAACACAGGTGATATATGAAAACTGGTTTATTGCAATCATATAAATGACCCATTGTTAGAAAGGGTAAACCCTTATTGGAAATATTACTCCAATCGTTTATTCTGCAAGTGGTAGGAGGCTGCCTTGAAACCCGGATTGTCTTTGCAAAAAGGAGGTTCCTGCCATGCTCTCTGCTATCCATATTCTGCCTGGCACAGAGCCCAGCCTTGCATTTACTGTTTTATTTGCAGAAACGTTACCTTGCCAGCTTTAGTGAAATCCTCTTAGATGTATAAATTACGTCAATAAAGTTTCACTTCTACATACATCTGAAATACCTCTCCTTTCTATTTAGTTAGGAAATTGTATTAATGTGATTTAGATTTTAATACCCAAAGTAGTGAAAATGACCAGGATCCCTAAGTGACAATACCATTTGCTCTATAGTTATCACCAAGACTAACTCTTAACTAGTATTTCCCAGCATCTTTCTTTTACTTGCTGGTCACTGGTGTGCAGACTTCTCTTAATTCCATATAATCCCAAATTGAATCATGTTGATAAATTGAGCACACAGTGAGTTTTCACATCAAGTGTCTGAACAAAGTTTGTCTGGAAGGCCCAAAGCCTCAGGAAATGGTTGGATGAGAATTAAATCCACATTCAAAAGTAAAGGATCCATATTACTTTCCTTGTATTCCCTACAGAATTAGGAGAGGGTTGATAGATTTGAACCTGAGGCTGCACGTTATATCTCCAAGACAAACTAAGGCAGCTGTTTTCCACCATGCAGATGGCAAGGACTTGAACAGGAGGCCAGACTGCAGCTAACAGGAGTCAGTTGTCTTTCATGGATGTACCCGCCAGTAGGGTTGTTGTGATAACACAAAGACATGTGAACTTGGCGGTTCTTAATATGCTCCTTGCTACTGACCATAATCTGAAACAGTAGATAGAATTCAGGAAAATCCAGTCCCTCCCTCCTCCTTTTCAAATCTATAGATAGTTGTCCATCTACCTAGGAAGCATTCTCTTTCTTTGATACATCAAAGATTCTAAAAGAATTAGTGAGAAGTTCTGAAGCACTTAGTGCAGTCCCAAATTGAGACATATTTCTCAAAGAAGCTAAACCGCCGCTCCTTCTACCAGTTACCAACTTCCCTGAGTGCTAAAAATAACAACTAATGCAAGGTTAAATATTACTCTAGCAGAATTTTCCAAAAGAGCAAAGTTAAAAGCCACATAGGATCCATGCAACCCCTCCCCCAACAGCCTTTTTTCTCCTTTAAACTAAAAACAACAACAACCACCAAAAATGCCACCCATCTTTCCTATTGTAATTGTTAAATCCGGAAGCGCTAGTATCTTTGACAGCTTGAACTACACACCATCCCCTTCAGAACTGCAGAGAACTTCAGATCTCCTTTGCCCCGCCCCCTATGGCTATTACGAACCATTGTATGCCCAAGCTTTCTCATGATTGGATAGAACTTCTGTCAGTCTCGCATGTTGTCCCATTGATTAGAGGATCGAATAGTCAATTATTCTCGGGTCCAGACATTTCTTTTCGGGTTAGGTTGACTGCAGCAGAGGCCAGACGTCTTTAACAGAGCAGAGCACGTACAGGATCCCCCCTCCCCCTCCTCCCTTTTCTGGAACGGAGCAAGCGCTAGGAGGAAAAAAATCTGTTAAGCTCAGCAATTTTTTCAAATCCTGAAAAAAAAAAAAAAAGAAAAAGAAAAAGAAACCCGATCTCTGCTGCACGTAACAAAAACACCATCCACAAAGCTGCATCTTTAAAAGAAAACCATCACAATAGACATTTACCCAGCAATCACTTAAGTGAATATTCAAGCTAGAAAAATTTTAAAGTCTTAGCCATTAAGCATAACCATTCTACCGTTGTTTATATAACGCATATCGTATAAATGTAAAATAGAAAGTTTAAGATGTACCACGTACCATTGCAATGTAAAAAGAGTACGTGAGAAACTTTAAAATGCTCAGACGAATTGCTTCATCGCTTGTCTCTGTTTTTTTTGCATTAAAAAAAATAGCTAAATAAACTTGGAACCGTTGAAAACCCGGAAGAGATTTTTTTTTAAGCTGCTGGCCAATTGCAAGCTTCTTGGATAATTTTTTTTAACTCCAAATCAAAAGGCTTCTACCAAGGATGGCAGAGCTCTCTCTCTCTCTCTCTCTCTCTCTCTCTCTCTCTCTCTCTCTCTCTCTCTCTCTCTCTCTCTCTCTCTCTCTCTCTCTCTGCCTCTCTCCCTCTCTCCCTCTCTCCCTCTCCCTCTTTCTCCCTCTCTCGCGGTCCGGTCTCGCTCGCTCGCTCTCTCTCTCTCTCTTTCTCTCTCTCCTCTTTGAAAGCGATCCAATCTAACCCGAGCTGGCTGCTTCTCACATTCTCTCTGGATTTGCCTGGTGTGCTTGAAAGAGACTTTGCAGAAGTTGCGATCCTTTCAGCAGCCCCTCTTTCCTCTCCCTACCCCCTTGTTTATTTCCGCAATCGCTGCAATTTGCATAGTAACCACGCACGAGGCGGAGGGGCCGGAGGGGGCAGGGACAGGCTCAGGCGTCCCCTCCTCCCTTTCCGCGCTGTCTCCTCCTCCCCCACGGCTTGTGACCAATGGGAGCCCTGGCCTTCAGCGCAAGCTCGGGTCGGGACTCCCGGCTGCAGAACCGCCTCCGAGTTGGTAGGCCCGGCTTCTGGGATCCGGGTTTTGGCGCAGGGCAAGTTTTCCTGCTTGCCGAGCTTACTGCAGGCTCTTAGAGATGGGAAGATTATAGTGCCTTTGCCTGCAGTCATGCCGGATTTCCATGTTTGAATCACGTCTGCACACCTGCTTTCTCGGTTTCTTTTTCCAGATCCTCTTGTGAGTTATTAGACTAGTTCATGATGGTTGGTGAGAGATTTAACCTTTATTTGCACTGATGTAGACTGAGAGTTAAAGATCCTCTCTGGTGCATTAAATCAAGACGGAGCAAAATGTCACAGAGACTTCAATGAGATAAGGCTTTCGTCCTGAGTTTAGAAGAAAAGAGAGTGGCCCTGTTGTCTATAGAGAACCAAACAATTCTTTAAAGGAACTGTATTCTTGATGGGTGGGCTCCCACAAGAATACAGTTCCTTTAAAGAACTGATATTTTAACATTCTAATTTCTTCGCCACGTTCCTAATTTATAAATATTCTGGCAAAACCTGGATGGTACACAGTCTAAAGCAGTCCCCTTTACCCCTTACCCTCAAGAAATGAACTGAAAGTTTGATGACGGGGGAGGGGCATGTTAGTAACTGGTCTGTGAAGTCCTCCTTCCCGTTGACCCTCTTATTTTACTAACCCAGACTCTTTATGACCATGTCATCTGGATATTTCACCGTCAAACTTGTTTTATGTGTTCTTTTAATTATCAGAACAGACTTTGGTGCAGAGCTTGGACCAATGGCCTTAAAGGGAGTATCTCTTTAAATGGAAGCCGTCACACACAACTAGACTTACACTTTTTGTTATTGTGTTGTTAAATGTGTGTGCTTTGTGTCTCTTAAGTAATTTAGGATATTTTGTGTAATAATTGATTTACTGGAAATTGTATACTTTTCTCACCTGATTAGAAACAAACAAACAAACAAA
The DNA here is from genome assembly GCF_011762505.2 of Arvicanthis niloticus. Classification (NCBI taxonomy): domain Eukaryota; kingdom Metazoa; phylum Chordata; class Mammalia; order Rodentia; family Muridae; genus Arvicanthis; species Arvicanthis niloticus. The sequence continues at coordinate 53,452,232 of NC_047662.1, forward strand.
CAAACCCAATCCTATCCAGCTAAGAAGTCTAAAAAAATCCTGATTTTTATAACTCGCCTTGATGAAAAGATCTAACCAACTAATAAGACCCTTTAAAGTTAAAGGGTAGAGGACTCTCACATCTTATTTTGAATTATGATTTTGGCTTCACTTGTGCACTTAGCAGCTAGTCAGCTGACACAGCACTGCTGAGAGGAATCTTACGGAGACGGTCCTTGGTATTAGACAAGCTTTGCAGTTCTGGTTTACTTTCCATAGACTAGGCTAAGCTTTTCTTCTCCACTGCCTGTAGCATTTAACCCAGGCCTTGTGGGCCCAGTTCCCACTTCCACCTGGCATAGAACCCTCACCTAGAAATAAACTAAATAGAATAGCTTAGGAGATGATGACATTCATATTGATGAAGAATAATAGTCAAGTACTTAAATAAAAGTTTAAGTTTAATATTCTAGGCCCAGTTCTACTGGCAGCAGGCTCTGTTGCCACCAGCCAGTTATAGCATAAAACAGTTCACTAACCTGCTGTGAGAATGAAACAGCATTTTGTCAAGGGCTAAGAACTTCAGATAAGGGGGCTGGAGAGATGACTCAGCAGTTAAGAGCATTAGCCATCATCCAGAGGACCCAGGTTCAATTCCCAGCACCAACATGGCAGCTCAGAGCTAGCTCTAGTTCCAGGGGATTCCACACCCTCACACAGACATACATATAGGCAAAGAAACAAATAAAAAAAATCTCACTGATGCACATTAAATAAATAAATAAATCTTAAGAACTTCAGATAAGCGGTGGCCTTGGGGGAGGGGATGCCCACCTGCAGCCATCAGAAAAGCTGAACCCCTGGGGTCAAGGGACTGGGGAGAGTGGGCCCTGCCCCTGATCTGCCCCGCATCTGGGCAGCACCATAGAGCTGGCCCTGTTGGAGGGTGTGAACCAGCCCCCACAGGGCTGGAGAGCCATGTGTGTTTTGTGTGTGTGTGTGTGTGTGTGTGTGTGTTTGTGTGTGAGAAAGAGAGAGAGAGAGAGAGAGAGAGAGAGAGAGAGAGAGAGATGCCCTTCTTCTTCCTGACCTTGCCACCAGCAGTAGAAGAGCTAGCCCTCCCCGAAACCCCCAGTGACTGAAGCAATCAGAAGAGTAAGCCCTGTACTTTGCCTGGGCAACACAGTGGAGCTGTCCCTGATGGCAAAGGCACTGGTGAGCCAGCCCTGAGGGTGTAAGAGCAGAAGAGCTGGCCCAGCTCCTCACAGGCTGCATCAATTGGGAGAGCGAGCGCACCTTAACTCTAGAGCATCACAGTGGAGCTGGCTCTAGAAGTTTAGGTGCAGATGAACCACCTGGGTCATGACAGCAGGAGCACTGACCCTGCCTCCTGCTGTTGGCTGCATTGGATGGCCTAGCCAGAGCAGTGCTGGGTAACTAGCCTTGGTGAGCTGGCAGACTGACTAGCTCAGCGACCACACAGGCTCAGACCCACGGCTCTGAATTGGGCCATCCCAAAATCTATATAAGCTGTGAATGAGTGGACATATGTAAGAGCCACTCCTGCTGTCCCAAAGCTGCAGTATAGGACAACAGGATTACCAGGAGTCCCGATGAGGATCCAATATTGATGGTGTCACAAAAGCCAGAAATCTCAAAACTAACCACTGACTTATTGCAATGAATGCTTACAAGTGAAAAGATGTGGACAGAGGGATACACTGTGGAACACACTGTGACATACTACAGCTTCCATGATGTTTTCTATGCTTTGTTTTTGTTGTCGTTTGTTTACTTACGTGTGTGTATTTTATTTGTGGAGGTTGCAAGGGCAAAGGGCAGATATGAGGGGACAGGGAGGTTAGTGGGACTGGGGTGCATGATGTGAAACTCATAAAGGATCAATAAAAATGTTTTAAAAGGAACTTCAGATAAATACAAGAGGTTCCCACCACACTGCCATGATCTGAATAACCCATCATGCTAAGCAAGTCAGGCCTTGTAAGTAGTCAGTAACTGTGTTTGCTGTGCACTGTCTGTAATTTATTATTTTGATTTAAAGACATAGGTTGATGTCATTACAAAAGTGATCTTGTATATGTCTATATAGTCACCAACACACCATGCATTTCAGAGTCCACCTTAGGTTTTAATGATGCTCATACCATGTGACTTTATACAAATTAGCCTCTACAAGCATTAACTTTCTCACTTAGAAGATGAGAAACATTCATGCAATATGCATAAATTATCTCCATCATATTGAGTCCTGTCCTAAATACTTTAACATGCTAAGAGCTAGAGATAGAGAATAATATGATGTTATTGCTGCCTTAGTTTAAGAAGCTTTAGTCCAAAGGTGGAAGAAGATATAAAGCTGAATAGTCATATGCATATACACATATATGTATGTATACACACACATATATGTATACACACATACACACATGTAAATATATTCATATATATATATATATATACATATATATATATTTTATATGTGACAGTAGTGACCAAGTCTATATGGCTATGACAATAGAGCCATGAAGGCTAGGAAAGAGCAAATGGCATTTGGCAATGAACCAAGAATACACATTTGTCAGACAGGGGAAAAACAGGTCATTCCTCTCCAGGTAATGCATAGAAGCATCTGATGGTGGCCAACTAGTTTGTATTGACTTAACTAGAGGACAGGTAAGAACGTCAGGTTAAGGCAAGATTGAGGAGAGGCTTACGAGCAATTTAAACTTTCATTTGAAAAACTGGGATTCATTATAACTATTTATCTAGAGAAATAAATAAAATAAAATGTGGTGGCTAGGAAGCTCACCCTAGTAACGAAGGCGAAGAGGCTGGGGCTGGAGGAGGTAAAGGCCTAAGCTGGGGCTCAGCTGCAAACCAGAAGATTTAGTCGATGATGAGGTCACGTTTGGATATGGAATGTTCTGCTACATTCCCCTAGCTAGCTAGTGGTGCTGTTTTAGAAGGTTCTGGAAGGGGATGAGGCCTAGATTTTGGGAAACAAATCACTGGAGGACTTTCCTTGTGGATATGTCTTATCCTAGGCTTCTCTTTCTCTGGGTCCTGGCATCATGAAGTGAGTAGCCTCTTCTTGGTGCCCCCCCCCCATCCTCACTCCAATCCTCCCATCCCTTACCCTGATCATCTGCCACCCCAGGCGCTGGCAGAACCAAGGCCTATGGAGCAATAGCTAAGAAACCATGAATCAAAATAAAGCACCTTTTAAAGTTTTCCTCTCGGGTATTTTGTTCACAGCCAAAGCTAACACAATGGCACAGAGAACAGAAAGCAATGGAGAGGCATCACTGACAGTAGTTTTCAAGGAGTTTGATCAACAGGAACAATTCAGGAATAAAGCTTTTCCACACATTCCTTGGTGTCTAAGCTCCTACCTATAAAAGCAGGAGAGGTTCTCTCTGCTCTGATATTACCATTTTCAACATGTCCTTCTACCTACTGATTGACTCAGTGATGTTAAGATGACACCAGTTGTGGCAGTACTCAGATATCAGTGTTTCTACCCGCCTGGTTTGCATTCAGGTAACTTCGGGTGCTCATCAAGAATGGTGACTCTGGGTTGCTAACCTCGTGGCAAGCCTGGCGTTCCATGTAGTTTGGCTTTATGCCTTGAGAATAGTCAGCTCTTCCAGGAATTCTGTTTTGTTGACCCAAATAGAACTCTAATCTTCTTGCAAGGTACTGACATAGAAACGAGAACACCAAGGCCAGAAAGGATTAGAGATGCAGCTCAAAATTGCAGTATGCTTTGATAATCGATTTGTTCTAAGTTGTGAAAAAATGGGAAGTTGAAAGAAAAACATATATTTCTATTTTTATCAACTTCCCTGTGTAAGCAGATCAACCAATGAGTTTTTAAAGCTAGCCAATTAACACCAGCATTTGAAAGATTAACGTAGCATTACAAATGATGACTTTTATAAGCAAAGTTAAATCTAGCAATTAATAAGGGCCTCCCATAAGCATGTTTGGGCATGTATTGTCCCCTTCCCAATCCCCAATCTATCTTTATGTCTTGGATATATAAATGAAGTGTTTATAGCAGATAGTAGATACTTCTCACTCCTCCTTTCGGGGAAGTACGTGGCATGTGATTAAGTTCTCAATCACACATGAGCAGCACACAACTCTGATGTCCCTTGTTTCAATGAAATTTGCCTTGGCCTTAACCCTTCACATGGCTAAGGAGAGGACCTAACTTTGAGTATAAGGGCAGGACAATGCCCCAGGAGGCAAGAGAGCTGCAAGATGGGAGAATGTGGATCTCTAAATGACTTGGCGAAATAAAACATCTTCTTCTGATCAAGTTATACCGAAGCCTCTGTGCACTGAGATTACTGAAGTACTTGTAGCCAAGAGTGTCCAAATTGGAGAGTTTCTTTCAATCATTACCTCTTGGAAACCCCCCAGGCTTTCCCCAACTTGTTATGTAATATTGACTTTTATCATCAGCTTTCTTTTTCAGACTTCCAGTTTGCTCATTCTCTCCCTCTTGTCTTCTCATCCTAACCACAAGCAATGCCTTGTTTTTTCTTTTCTTTTTCTTCTTTTGTCACCTTCTGACATACCACATGTGTTTATGTGTTCTTGTGTTTGTGTGTGTGTGTGTGTGTGTGTGTGAGAGAGAGAGAGAGAGAGAGAGAGAGAGAGAGAGAGAGAGTGCATTCTCTGATCCCATCTGCCCAGAAGTCCCTGATGATTGCTCATTCATTTTCAGCAGCTCACATAAATCTACTACTTCTCCTTCTTCAGACAGATTTGATCAAAAGCCCCTGTGCTCCCTAATAACATCCGACTCCCATCTGAAGCTCAATATGTCAGATATCAGTTATTTACATACTCATAGAGGCAGTTATTTTATTCATCCTTGTATATGTCTCTACAAAGTGCCCAGGGTAGACCATCAATAGATAGCTGTAAATTGGTGGATAAATACAGAAACTAACTACTTTTCCCAGCCTCAGTGCTCTAATAGTAAACAGTATCAGGGCTATGCTGGTGCTAGAGAGACCATTATCACAAGGGAGAATTGGAAGCATTAAGAGAGACTGGATTTGAGTTCACAGGGTGCCATGCTGATGACCTTTGACCTCCTGACAGGATAGGTGCCATTCCCACTACATAGACACTGTAGCTCAACAAGCTGTAGAGAAGTGCTCAGGCTTTTTTTTTTTTTTTTCCTTTCAATCAGTTGACCGATGAATAGAATATCTGTTGATTTATTTAGAATTTCCCTTCAAAGCTATAGCCTGTGATGTCTCCATTAGGAAAGAACGTGGACTTTAAATTTCTTAAAATATAATTCTTTGTTACAGCCGGTAAACGTATTCAAAAGTAAGCACGTGAACTCATCCTTCTCATCTTGGGCACACAACACAACAATCTCAAGAGACTGAACAGAATGTTACTTAAGTGAGCTTCTGGGGTCACCAGAGAGGAGAGAACTGAAGGGGAACTCACGGGGGGGGGGGGGGGGGGGGGGGGCGTTTCTAGCTACCATGTTCTACAGATGATAAAACTGAAGATGGCAGAGTTAAGGAGCTGGCCACACAGCTGGTAAAGATTAACCCCTAGCCCAGTGCCAGACTCATTACATCATGCAAAGGCTACTCTGCAGGACCAGGGAGAGAGCATGTGACTACCAAAGTCTGAAAGAAGCCTGGGAAAAGAGACATACTGTTAATGAACCCAATGGAAGTAAGAAAACATTGAATTATTGAAACAAAGTCCGGGCTAGTATTTAGAATTGTACCTGCAGGTTTAGACAGAAAGGGATAATTTTCAGACCACTGAAGGAGGATGACGACCGCAGCCTGAGATGGGAAGCTGCCTTTGGATTGTGGATTCTGTTCTCTACCCCTGGTGACTTTGAGCAGGTCAATTTCTCTGACAAGCCCCTCTGAACTACCTACTCTGTAAAACACAAATATCATCAGCCGTACTTTATTCATAAGATCTGGGGAGGATTCCATGAACTCGTGAATGAGAAACTAGAAAACCAAACCAAACCTGAGCTTCTGTTCTGGGAGGGTCTGAACTACCAACAACTGTTAGTTTCTCAAGGGCTATAAGGACAAAGAATGCTGCTATTCAGTTATGGTTGTCAATCCTGTATTTTCTAGATTTTGGAATAGAGGTAAGTCTCTCTCTCGGTCTGTCTCTCTCTCTCTCTCTCTCTCTCTCTCTCCCTCTCTCTCTCTCTATATATCTGTGTGTGTGTGTCTGTCTCTTTCACACACACAATTAAACATAAATGAGAACCATATCTAAAGTCCATGCAATGATATTCTGTGTCCTTTATTAAGATTGATTTAAAATGTTGACCTTTAGGACTGGGGAGATGGTTCAGTGGATCCCATGCAAGCATGCACAAAGACTTTAGCTTGAATCTCTAGCACCGATATAAAAGACAGTTGTGGTCCCATGTGTTTATAACTCAGCACTGGGGTGCTAGGGAGTGGCAGGTAAATTCTGGGAGCTCCCTAGCCAGCCAGGCAGCCAACCTAGACAATATCCTTCTCTGCCCTCCATATTTACAGACAGACACATGAGCCTGCACACATACATACATACACTCATACACACACATACACACATACACATACAAACGATTTTTATCTTGAGTTTCTTAATAATAAAAGAGGAAAGGGTGAGAACTTATGAGATATACAATATCTGTAAAACACTGTAAAAGCCTAGAATGAATTTTCAAAAGCAACACAGATTTTTCTGATGCTGGAAAAGTTTGACACACACCTCCCATTACATCCTCCACCACTGTTGATCTATCCAACATAGACAGTGAGGTTGCAGAGAGGTCAGCCTTCACTGTGATGCTCTGGGTGTGGGGAAAGGATAAGGAAATGGAGTGCATGGGAACCTTGTCCAGGGTCTCCTCTGCCCTTGGTTCATTGACTGGTTTAACTGCAACAGTGCTCCCCTTGTGGTGCAGTGAAATGTACCTAGCTTAACATTGGATGCCTGTAAGAGCAGATGGGCAGCAACAAGCAAACACGAGCAGAGCTGGAGTTTGGCACCCCTGACCCATGGCTTTTCACAGTCACACTGATGTTAAAAACACAACTTATCAAGAGGTCGAAAGAGAGGAAATAGCAACTGGGACCAGATTGGCATGGGTGTTGGCTTCAGTCTCTTTTCCAACCCGAGTTCAAGAGCTCTGCAGCCTCTCTTGACTTTTCTTTTTCACAAGATTCACAGAATGCTGTCAGCACGGAAGACACCAAGAGTGGGTGTTGTTGAGCTGAAACTGTCCTTCATGTTCTTATTTGAATCAGACAAAGTAAGGGTATCATTCTCAAAGCCCAGTAAATAGGCTAAGATCCCAGAAAGCATTATAGAAAAAGGGCAGGACAAGATCTGACCCTGCCTTGGGAACTGCAGGGAAAAAGCAGTCTTTTCTCCTTTGTTATATGTATGGTAGTGTTCAAGCCTTAACCACCTTAAATGTGCAACTCAGTGGCTTTAAGTACATCCACAGTGTGTACAGCTTTCTCTGCTCTCCATCCCCAGAGCTTTTTTCATCTCCCCAAACTGTGGCTCCCTTTTCTTCTCTTCTCTTCTCAGTGTGTGGTAATGCCATCCTATTCTCTATCTCCATGAACCACATTATAAGTGGAATTATATAGTGCTTGTCTTTCCGTGAGTAGCTTATTTCACTTAGCATGGTGTCTTGAAGTTTCACTCAAGTGTTAAATTTTCCTTTCTTGTTAAAACTAAATAATGTAAACAATGTCCCTCTGTGTGTGGGGGCGGGGTGTGATTCATTTGTCGATGAATACTTGGTTACCTGCGTTATTTATAAACCTTTGGCTACCATAAATATGGGTGTACATTAAATGTGTAATCAAGGCCCTGCTTCAATGCTATCTGATACACACCGAGAGGTGCAATTGCCTGATCACATGGTAAATATATATATCTTTTCCATTTCTTTGAGAAGGAAACACGAAACTTAATTTTTCTTTGAAGAGACATACTGAACAAATTCTTGGGCGACTTTTGTCGTTTATGGAGTTAACTTCATAAGTATCAGACATCTTGGATTTTAGTTCCACATGCTTGGCTTTTGTGAGCTTTGAAAAGTGTTTGATTTCTCAGGACCACCCTCAATATCCTCATCTGGAAAAAAGGAATCTTTTTACTTTCAGTAATGAAGATTAAACCCAGGGTCTTATGCATGCCAGGCAAGTGCTCTACCACTAAGCTCAGCCATTGCTCTGAAGAGTATCTTTGATTTATTTGGTATCTAATCTCTTTTGAAACTCTAAGCATCCATTCCTCTGCGTAGTGAAAATACATGCATTCATTTCAGAAATACTTTCTGAATGTAGGAAGCCAAGGGGAGGAAGGCTGGGATGACGGTTGGCAGAAAACAATGGAACTGCTTGCAGGGAGGAGAGCAGGTGGAAAGCATGGGCAGAATCAGCACAGTGACCTGTGGCTGGGGTGTGATTTTATCACAGCAGTCAAGAGTCACTAACAGATATAAAGAAGTTGGTAATGAGACTTTTTACCCCTTTTGCTCAGTAGCAATATGGAGAATGATTTTAGGCTCTAATAACAAGCTACCTGTCTTCTTCCTCCTTGATTTTATTATCTCCTCTTTTTAAATTGTATTAATAAATTAAAAATATTAAAGAAGATTTCACATATCCCAGGCTAGCCTTGAACTTTCTATGTAGTCAATGAGAGTCTTGAAATTCTTATCTTCATGAGCCTACCTTCGTGCTGCTGAGATTACAGGCTTATGCTCGGTTCATGCCCAGTTTCTGGGGTTCTGGGGATCAAACCTTAGGCTTTGAAGGTAGATGAGTCATATTCTTGGCTCTTTTTTTTGTTGTTGTTAAAAAAAAAAGTAGGAAATTTAGTCAAAATGACCCAGGGGCTAATCTGAAGCAAAAGATACTTAGTTAACAGCTTGGTTAAAAAAAAAAAAAAAAAATGTTACATTGTCCATCTCTGGGAATAGTTGGGAAAGTTGCCATTTCTCTTAAAGTAAATACTATCCTGCTGAACCCTAGACCTACCTGGTGGTGCAGTAATGCCTTTAGCTTACTACTAGTTAGTAAAGCAGATATGCCCTTTCAGTCATTAATTTGTTAACTAATATTTTAGTACCATTAACACTAGAGCAATTTAGAATAAACAACTCTGATGGGAGATTAGTATTCCTTTGTTACATTAAAAATTAAATATTGTTGTGGTAGATGTCTTACCAGGCATGAACAAGGCCCTGGCTTCTATCTATAGCCCCCCTTCCCTCTCCCTATCCCTCCCCCTCCCTCCCTCCCTCCCTCTCTCTCACATACACACTCTCACACACACAAATTAAATATCATAAATATGTATTTCATTAGATGGAATTTTCCTTAATTGAGGTAGTTTAATTCTAAGTTTGTAACTTATTCTTTATAGTCTCTTGTTAAAGCCGGGGTGGGGCTGCATACCTGTCATCTGAGACATTAAGGCAGGTAGATCAAAAATTTGAGGCCAATGTTGTCTGAGGAGGGGGAGGGAGAGGGGAGGGGGGAGGGAGGAAAGGAGAGAGAGAGAGAGAGAGAGAGAGAGAGAGAGAGAGAGAATGAATTAGATACTCGGTTCCTATCTCAAAGCTAAATAAAGAGATAGCATAGCATATAAAATCTTAGAACTAGATAGTGATACTGTCTGTCTCTTTACTCTGGAAGTTGTAAATATACATCATCCACAGGGTTTTGTGACTAGGAAAACAATGAGTGATCCTGGTAGGCCGCTGTTTTAATGGGTCAAGAAACAACTTGTCTCTTCTCTAAAAATGAGTTATTTTGGAGGAAATACTCCAGGTTTTAGTATGCAGAAGTCCTTGCTGTATTGCAGATATTAGGAGTCATCTAATCAGTGAAATGAGGCTGGAAAGAACAGCATTTACCTTCAGAACATTTTGTTATTTGGCATAGCATTTGCTTTGTGTTTACCGGGGAAAGAAAATCAAAAGAGAGGGAGGAAGGCCAGTTACAAAGAGGCCTTAGTGTGACCAGCATACTTGCAATGGCTGCTGTGCTGCGAGCAGGGTCTCAGTAAGACTTGAAAAGCTCAAGTTTATCATGTACTTGGTAGGTGCTTTGATTGTAGAGTGAAAAAAGAAGTGGATTTTCATAAAACCCAAAAGGTGGTGTGTGCGCTTCTGATTGTAACAATATTCCTATTCATTTAGTCCTCCTAAGAAATCTACTATTGACAATTCATCAGAGACATTTTAATTTGTCATGAGACAGCCACTGCAAACATTTTAAAAATTATTTCTCTTATGTGTGTGAGTGTTTTGCCTGCTTTGTGTTAGAGCACCATGTGGGTGTCTGGTGCCTATGGAAGCCAGAATTATTGGATTCTTTGGGACTGGAGTTAGAGATGGTTGTGAAGGACCGTGTAGGCCCTCGGAATTGAACCTAGGTCTTCTGGAAGACCAGCCAGTACTCTGAAGTGCTGAGCCACCTCTCCTGCCCTGTAAACAAAATGTTCTCAGCTGTCCCACTGTGGGACATCATTTCCACGATCTTTTCTACTAGTCCTAACCACTGCGGAAATTTACATTCACTATTAAATTTTTTTTATAGCAGACAACTATCAAATAAATTCAAGTTTGGAAATGTTTACTGAATGTCCTTGATATGCCAAATGTTACATTAGGGTCTGGAGATACAGACAGGAATGAAGGCATGACCTTCATTCACACAGTAAGCAATTTGAGGCAGATGTTGTTGGGTTATCTTATCAGCCATAAGGCTACTAGCAGAGTAACCCACTCTAACATTCCTCCAAATTGTGAGTTGCGTGCCTCCCCCATCCTTTTTTCATTTCTAATACTTTATTAGTGATATTCTGTTGAAACTCTTATTGAACAGTATAGAACATGTAATGTGTATATTGTAGAGTATATTATAATTTTCCTAGCATTCTAAAATGTTTAGCTTCTCAAGGTCACTGTTTGTGGGACGATAGCTGCATTTTATGTTACAGATAAACAAAACATATTGTAATATCGAGTGTTATTTAGAATATTGCTTGGGGCTTTTGAAGTTTTTGTAGCTTGTCCAGAATAAAGTTTGTCTTAGTAGATAACATTTACAGAGGTGCCTATTGATTTCTAGGCTAGGTGTTTTTAATTGGAGAAGTATTAAAGAGCTTAGCAAAGTCATTCTCCTTTTTCTTATTTTTTTTCTTTCAAAGCCAAACAGAACATAGAGTTTTACAGTTGCCTTTATTGATTTGATGTTGTTACTATATCATTTCAGGCACTTCGATGTGCTCAAAACTTTTCTTTAATAAACGTCCCACCATAGCCTCAGTTCTATATGTTGCCTCAGGGTATATGTCAAGTTCAGTGGCAGTCGCCACCCTTCTTTCTCACAGTGGAGGTCTGACATAGGAATTGGAACCTATGTTGAAAATGAAAAAGCACATCACTGATGGTTAGAACAGTCTCCATACGATAAATTTGAAGACTTTTTGAGCATAATGTTTTAGTTTTTTTTGGGGGGGGGGAGGTTCTTTTTTCTCCTTAAAAACTTTTTAAGCTGGGCGGTGGTGGCACACGCCTTTAATCCCAGCACTTGGGAGGCAGAGGCAGGTGGATTTCTGAGTTTGAGGCCAGCCTGGTCTACTGAGTGAGTTCCAGGACAGCCAAGGCTACACAGAGAAACCCTGTCTCGGAACACCCCCCCCCCCAAAAAAAAAAAAAAAAAAAAAAACCTTTTTAAAAGCTAGCTTTTCTGACTAGCTAGGAACTTCATAGTAGTGAATTATTTTTACACACTGTAAAAAGCCCTAGGTCTGACTTCAGGGCAGCATTTACAAACTGAAGGCTTCTCTAGTGCCTATGCCTTTTCTTCTTGTGTGTTCTTACTCAATTTTGTGTGTATCGAACACAGAGGTGTAAGTTAGAGAGTCTTATACAGTCTGGAGCTTTGGAATCTGAGGTTTTCCGAGAAGAGGCAGTAAAGGTACAGCTGCCCTGGACCACAGGGGTTTCTGAGTATCTAGATAGATTGCTTTTATGAGATCCTAAATGCTAACTTTGTCTGTGCCTCTTCTTATACCTGAATTAAAATGCCCATCTCTCTCCAGATCACAGAAGCATGGAAACTGTACACTGCCCGTGTATCATAGGTCATGACCCAAACATAACTGTCTGTTTTAAATGTTAGAGTAAGTAAAATTGATAGTTACTGTTTTTATTATCATTAGATTCATGTGTATCATTTCCACCACACTGTTAGAAAGTTCTATTTTGGTTATAATGAAGAACTTGCTCTATGGGGCATCTATAAAATGATTATTAATATTCTATTTATATTCAGACCGTCCCCCCCGGCATACATTCCCTGTATATTTGACTTGAGTACCAGTTGAATTGTTTCATTTGCCTTTCCACTTCCCCTTAAACAGGGGTATTAGCTGTGGACAATCCAACTGACTTTGTCAAGTAAACGAGAACTATCAACTTGGCCTCTTCTTTCCCAGAGTCTCCTCTCATTCTGAGGGAAAACAGGATTTCTAAGCCTATATACCTACGTGTTGGGGGCTGCAAGTAAAGATGGGTCTGGAGAGCCAACCTTTGAGTGCTGGATCAGGCAGGCTTCCTTCGTGAAAAGCCGCTCATTTGTAGTCTGCATGGCACTTAAACCCTTTAAAACTACAAACAAACTTCAGGAAAGTTACATCAGTCTAAACAAGGACATGTTGCTTAAGTTGTTATTATACACTCCTTGACATCACTTACACATCTACACATCCACACCACAATTATCTTCCCAATTTGACAAATGACATTGCTCTGTAAGTAGCTTCAGGAAAAGTGGCAGAAGCCACGTAAGGACGTTAAGGGCAACTCTTGCAGGACTGGAAAAGGTTATCTCATGCCTGAAAAATCCACTCAGGTTTTGTCCTCAATCTAAAATAGGATGTCAAAGCTGTCCCCAAGTGATTGGGATCCCACTTTTAAAATGTAAATGATCAGTCGGGGCGACCATGTGCTTGGCTGTGGAGAACATCAGGGGATAGTAAGTGAAAGCAGTGTTCTAAATGGATGTGTTTAAGAATTCACAGCCCTCAGGACACAGCTAAGTAATTAGTTAGTCCTCTCGCTCTTGCTCCACTAAGTGCTGTCCCCAGATCTGGGTAGGAGTTTGCCTCTGCGATCCTAGGCATCTCGTGGTTGTTAAGCAGAAGTCAGACGAAGCCTATTCTGGGCACATTTTTTATTTCAAAAGCCAGGCAGAAGAATCAGTCCTAAAGGGGAAAAAATGGCAACTACTTGCCAGAATAAAAGCGAGTGAGGATAAACTCTCCGCGCGAGTGCGGAAGCCCTGCTCTTTGCTATGGAGCTGCCAAGAAGGCAGAGGGGAGAGGGGCAAACCCACTCAGCGTGATCTTCTGGTCTGCAAAGGTTTGGCCTTCTCACGGCTCAGAAGGCCTGGTGGCCATTTTCTTTCTCCTTTTCTTTCTTTCTTTAAGGTAGTAAAGGGAAATTAAGAGGGAAAACCGAAATCTCCCTTCCAGCACCGACAACTCGGCTCCTCCCCCAAAAGAAAAAAAAAATTAAAGCGCAGGTACTAAACCCAATCCACATGCATCCTGCGAAGCTCCTGCAGTCAACTCAATTCCCTTTGGCGAGCCGTGCTGAAGGAGACGGGATCTGGAAAAATCAATCGGAGCTCACGCCCCGCGCCGCCGCCGCAGTGGCCGGGAGTCAGGGTTGCAGGGCGCTCTGCCGCAGTGCACGTCCGCCGCAGCCGTCCAGCGCCAGTGAATAATGGAAGTTCGGTGTGGAGACAATAAAGCTGATTTATCACGCAAAATAACTCACTGCTGCTTCAGTCCAACCCTTCGTCGTGCCACTCTAAATCACAAATGCGCGCACACAGATCCATAGGCGCTCACACATGCACAGTACACGTGTGTGTGTGTGTGTGTGTGTGTGTGTGTGTGTGTGTGTGTGTGTTTGTGCGCTCTCGCGCGTGCGCGCCAGAATCAAGTGGAAGGATTCAGCTTTGCATGTAGGGGGAAAACCGAAAGAGCCTGTCACTCCAGTCCAGTACCCGCATCTTCTGCAGCGTGGGCAAGTGACTTGTAATGCAAGTTGGAGCAAAATAAAGTCTGAACAAAGCTGTAGTGTGAGGGACTCCAGCGTTAAGGAATAGTCTGCAAAGACTGGGGTCTTCTGTACGCAAAACAAATTTTTTTTCTTTCTTTTTCATTCTATTATTATTATTATTATTATTATTGTTGTTGTTGTTGTTGTTGTTGTTGTTATCAGAAAGAAAGAAAGAAAGAAAGAAAGAAAGAAAGAAAGA